>NW_027397063.1:37191970-37651279 GCF_003265705.2 Callorhinus ursinus | reverse complement strand
TCATTCTCGCTCTCTCAAATAAATAAAATCTTAAAAAAAAAAAAAAACACCAAGTGATAACACGTTAGCCATATGCAGGAAGAGACAAAGGAGGTAGTAAGGGAAAATAAAAGCATGGATGCTAAGCCACTCCCAAATTTAAAAGTACGATATGTACCAAGTTGTGTCAGCTGTGAAAATAAAAATATAACAAAAACTGGACGCGCCGAGGATTAAGCTCTTTTCTGATATCATTAAGACTTTCTCAAGCACAAGAACCGTGGGCACCGCCTTCCTGTCACCTGCTCTGTCCTACCCCGCTAACCCCACTTGGGTACCCTCACAGACAAGAGAGCCAGTTTGAGAAGGGTGGCATGTGCTTCCATTCCCCACCCCTCCTCACTTTTAGCACCCAGCACGGAGTAAGCAGGCTACATATGGTTAATAGACGATTGAATGAATTTCAACTCCATGGTACTTCTTTACGGAACCAGTATGATGTAGAAAAGAAGGTTTTTTTTTCATTAAAAAGAAGGAACAAGTCAAACTAGTCCACACTTCATCCCCCACACTTGGCCCTACTTTTCCCGTCCTAGCAGAGCTGCCCTTAGTCTAAAAACTGCAGGTGCAGATCACAGTGCCCTGGGGCTTCAGGGGCTGCCTGACAAAGAGGAAATAAACAGCTGTGGGATAGGGGTGACAGAGCTTCAGTTTCCTTCTGGCTTTGCCACTCAGGAGCCACTAACCTCAGACAAGTCCCATGAGCTTAACGTCTTCAGAGCTGAGTTAGAACTCACACCATATTCAGACTAAGGAAACAGGTGAGGATGAGCCCTTCCTACTTGACACAGGATCTGTGCCCCAGACTTAGTTGTGACAGTGATAGCAGCCTCGAGGTTCCAGCCTTATTTATACATGTTGGGTTCCAAGGTAAAACGTATTTATCCCCAGTATAGACTGGTTCCAAAGTAAAGTGTATTTCTTACTATAGGTCACGGTCAAAAAAGTTTAAAACCACTAGTTTTGCAGTGGTCCTAACTGGACACACCCCTATGGAAAGACTACAAGTAGCCATGCATACCTGTGATCATATGCAGAAATGTTTTATGTACCTGCAGTTTCCTAGAGAGTTGATTTTAAAGGAATCTGTAGCCCCAAGAGGTTAAGAACCAGTAATGAAAAGGTACAGTAACATAATTTAAAGAAAACAGACATTTTTGATTCCGAATGGGTAAAATATTGAAAAGCCTGTACCTGTTTTACACAATTAAAATGACCAGACTGTCATTTATTTCTATTTCTCTAGAAGTACTTTGACCAGCAATCTGTCCAAGTTGAGGTGACAGAGGAAAAGAATAATTGTGGCTATTCTACAAGTCCTGACAACCGTGTAGAGATCATTATTTACATTCCAAGTATTTCACTGAAAGTCCCTCAAAGTGAGGAAAAAGGTCTCATCATAAAGTTTAACCTAGAGGCAAGGGACAAAGAGCCACAAAATAATAAGGGTGAAAAATAACATGGAAACAAGGGAGGGTAGTAAAACCCTGAAAAATAGTTCACTTTTTTATAATCAAACACAACTCGGCCTCTCTAATCTCACCTTTGTAAAAAGAATACTGGTCTGATGGAGTTCTTCAATGCCTTTGCTGAAAATATATGCAGAACTCTGACTAAAAGCACAAAAAGAGACAGGATATTCAAGCTCTTCCTTAAATACAGAGTGTCTACTTTCTACTGCTAAGATTCATACGGGGAAGAAAAAACTAAACAGGTGTGAGATACGATTACAAACACATTTTGAACATTTTGTACGTCACAATTTCTTTTAGATTTTTACCTCAGGAGAGAGGCAAAAGCTGGCTTTGATAAACAAGGCTGGATCTTATTTCTCCGCTTCATTTCCACAGGTGGTACCCTAGGAGACAAAAATAGAGTCAGCCAGAAACCAGAACCAGGCAGCCCGCCCCAAGGAAAACAAATGCCCTGGGAATCGGCTCAGTGCCACCACCCAGAGGCTTCCCAGGCATGGAATTAACAGCTCTCACAGAAGCCCTTGAGGGACGACAGGACCCTGCACGGATTTGAGGATGCATGGATACACGGCAAGAGAGTGAGAAAGGCTGAGGCGACAAGCAGCCCGGAAGTAATTCAACAAGCGGTGAACAAAGAGCCTTCAAGAAGGGCTAGGATTACCACACTGTGGAGGCCCCAAGCAGGCTGACTTTTTAGAAGTACCCCCCGCCCCGGCCCACCCAGAGCCTGAGAAACCCCACACACGCCCGTGCACATGGCTGTCTCTGTCCTCCATGCCACATCTGGGGACACCTACCACAGAAACACAGACCTGCAGATGCAGCCTTGTGATCTGCCCTCCACAAATCACACTTTTCAGAGTCCTATGGAACTCTCCTCTATTCTTGGCACAGGTTAGGCCCTTCTGGGTCTCCTGAATGGAGTGCTTGTCTCCACAATTTAAAAGGGTATTGTGAAACAAGACAAAGCACGACAACAAGAATAAGCGAAGGGGACAGGGTGACAGGATCCAGATTTAACCAGCTTCGTAACTGCTTAACAGAAGAACATGTTAATGATCAATGACATGAGGAACTCATCTTAAAAAACTAATCAATTTTCTTCTGTAATCACAGGACTCAAACTAAAAGTATTGGTCTCAATTTTCAATGTTTTTGTTAAAAAATCCCCATAGTTGGAACTGCTAGGTTTCTAAGCGACAAAGCTAGTGAAGTCCTTATCAGAGAAACACCTTCTGTGAGTACCACAAATGGCAAGAATCCCTTGATTTATATGTAAGGAAGGTACATAAATGTGGTGGACTAGCATATTAGACCATAAAAACCAAATTATATTCAGAGGACAAAATGAAGTGTAAGATACATTTCTTGGTTTCTAAGGTTATTCAAACAGAAAACCTTTTAGGATATTGAGAAGACAAACTTTGAGTGGCTTTATAAAGTTATCTGTCTTAAATAATTCTTAAGGAATTAAGTTCACAGCACAAAACCCACCCGAGGTAATTCCCCACGGTACTCTACATGACTGGAGTGATGTGTTAGCTTAGGAGTGTTGTAAACATTCGTCAAAGCCTGATGACAAAAGACTGTGTAGAATTCAGATTCTTTACATTGTCTTCCTTATTTCTCTTGTGACACACAACAGGATTTGTAGGGAAGTAGCAATCTAGTAAACTCCTTGCTTTCTCTTCTGTTCTTGTCTTCCGTTACTAAGTGTGGTACAGAGATAGGACGCAGCAAAGACAGGAGAGATCCCCATGGTATAACCCTCGTGTAGTGTGTAATCAAACTTCTAAGTCCTCTAGCTCATTATTTAAGTCCAAAGCCTAGAAACTTAGGTCCAAACCTACCCACCTGGCATTGGGTTTTCCCAGTGACCATTTGCCTAACTTCCTTCCATGAAGAGTATTACAATAATTTTTCAATCAACCAGTAGTGAAATAAATTCGGAAGCATCAATTTTTTTTATCTAGTAGGATAAAAACAAAACAAAACAAAACCCAGAGACGTGATCTAGGATCTCCTATTGAAAAACTGGCAAACAGTACTGATAGTTTAAGACAGGAAATTATCATGTGATTTATTTTGATATCATATACCACCATCTACTCAGGATTTAAGGGTCATCAAAACTTTATTCCTAGCCAAAGGACTGGTAACAGGGAAAAGGATAAAAAGCTTATAAGTTTTCTCTGCAATAAAACTACCTGTGCCTCTTCAAAGTTTTATATGTGACATTTTAAGTCAACATGGTTTCATAATACACATCTATCATCATTCACCAAATATTTTTAAACAAAGAGAGTCTATATTTTAATCAGCAATATCTTATCCAAGCATTTTAGGTTCAACAGTCAAGTACAACTGAGTCCAAGAATGACTCCATCAATTCAAAGAAATGAAATATTATGATTGTCCCAAAGACAATCAACGTCACCGCTTCACTGAAAAATCAATAAAAAGAAGGTGCTATTTTATCAGTTTTAAACTATTAGAGTACAACATAGAAGCTATCAGAATGGTAAAACCCCAATTTATAATGGAAAGCTAGAAAAGGCTCAAAATGTTAAAGAGGTGGTTTTTTGTTTGTTTTATAGGTCTCTCTAGGATCATTTGTGTGTCTCTGTGAAAGACTAGTTTGGGAATTATTTTTAAAGAGCAAAAACGATAGGGCGCCTGGGTGGCTCAGTCAGTTAAGCATCTGACTCTTGGTTTCAACTCAGGTCATGAGCTCAGGGTTGTGAGATCGAGCCACAGTGCTGAGCGTCAGGCTCAGTGCTGAGCGCAGAGTCTGCGTCAGTGCTGAGTGCTGAGCGCAGAGTGTGCTTGAGGTTCTCTCCCTCTGTCCCTCCTCCCATCCTGCTCTTTCTCGAATAAATAAATTCCTTAAAAAAATAATAAAGAGCAAAAATGAAACTTACCAATAGACATTTGTTCCCCATAATATACAATGCAGCACATAATAGAGAAAGACAGCACTCAGGAATATGGCCACAAGGTACCCTCTCATGGCTGGCCCACCTGCAACACAGGAATGAAGTCCAAAGAAAAGGCAATATTATCTGTTCACACAAAGACTCAAATACAAGATTAGTGAACAAACATATAGAGAGGGAAAAAGAAGTAAAATGATGTAGGCCTATTATTTTTGGAAATATCCACTAAATTTGCAGGAAAAGAGTATTTTTTTTCTATCTCTCCTCAGCCTCTTTAGTCAAAATAACATGGTAGGTAGACCAATAAACAGTAGTACCATTGTTTCAAAGCTGGTGGCTTCCATACTACTTTTTCATGTTAGAGAAGAAAAAAAAACTCATTCAGAACAAAATGTTACACATCTGTTCCATATCCAAAACTTTTTTTCAGAAACATTAAAAAATATCTATTTTCACTCTCTCCATAGAAAGCGAATATATGCCTTAAGATGTAAATAAACATTGTATTTATTCAGTGCTCAAAGTGATTTTTAAATGCTCTACATCATAATTTTTACAAGTCCTTTATGTAACTTTTAAAAACTGGGAACGGGTGCCTGGGTGGCTCATTCGGTTAAGTGTCTGACTCTCAATTTTGGCCCAGGTCATGATCTCAGGGTCTTGAGATGGAGTTGGGCTCTGCACTGGATGTGTACCCTCTCATGGCTGGCCCACCTGAAACACAGGAACGTGCTTCCCTCTGCTTCTCCCCTTCTCTCCCTCTCCAAAAAAAAAACCAAAAACCAAAAAATCACCTTATAAAAACTGAGGAAAAAAGCTACTAAAAAATATTTCCCACATCTCCGATTTTTTATACCTTTAGGTGTACCCATTTGATTTTTCAGTTTCATAGCACAGGTAAATTTAGCTAATTTCTTACTTATTTTTGCACTACATAGACAGTTTGGTCCATTATACATTGTAGATAGATAAAAACCTGGACACAATCCTCTTTAGAATATAAATTTAAAAATCCTTTATAGCATACATATTTTTAAAAAACCTAACCATATTTAGTTCTCACTTTTGCTTCCTAGAAATGAGTAAGTTCTCACTTCCACATGCAATTCAATGCAAAAGACAAATTTAATATATTATATGGTTCTTACAAGAGATTTCAGTGCTTGTGATTTGAAACAAGTAAGCTATCTCTTTGCCTCTCATCAAGTTTCTGATTCATCTAGACACTTGCACATACCGCTCCTCCCACTCCTGTTCATGTCTATTAACCTCAATCGGGGCCACGCAGTGTAGGCACTGTGAGTCTGAGGAGATACATTTCCAAATAATATCATGCTGTCTCCCTTTTAACAGTAAAATAAGGCCAAATGGAACTCTTAAAATAAGGCACTCCTTTGCCTTCATAAGTAGAATATAATAAATATAATTTAAGCTTTCCTTGATAATGTGGGGTCATAACTGTGCTGGGCTCCTCTGGAACCAAGAAGGGTGTGGGACTGTTTGCTAAGCAAAAGTCCTTATGCAGTGGAGATTGCTGGTTTCCCTTCCCTTGCTCTCAGCTGCTCCTTCTCACTGCTATGCAGGTAGCCACCAGGCTCACATGCCGTTGTAAGTCAGAAATGCTTATGTAAGGAGAAAGCAAATAGAGGAGGTAAATGAACTAAACTGACACATCTACCTTAGTATACATAATCCCTGTGAAAAGTCAACACTGCTTGGCAACCAGAAGACAGGAATCATGGCCCAACTCCACATAATTCCTGGCTTGCGGGGCGGGTGCCTTAGATAAATCCGTTTACCTCTTCCAACTCGAGTATCCTCACATGTTTACAAGTGAGAGCACACAACCTACCTCTTTGAACTGTTAGGTAGATGACCCCAAATGATGGGTGTCTCGGACAACCTAGGACACAAAATATGTGAATAAGTTTGTGTATTTTACTGTTGTTGGTTTTCTGAAACTAAAGTCAGCTGTGCTCTTTTTCTAAGTTGTAATATGCATGGGTTTTGAGAAAGCCAAAGTGAGCCTTGGTCTACCTTGACTCAGCCTGCACTGCATTCTTACCGGCCTAACAGAAAGCGGTAGTTGCACGGGGTTTTGGCAGAAAGCCCACATCCTCTGATGGCAAAGGGAGTAAAGCATATAAAGAATGTCTAGATCTGCTGCTTCCATCCCCTCAGGCCTGTGCATCTCTTTCCACTTTGTTTCGTCTTCCTCATCCATTTGTAATGTATGCTATCTTGATGTATTGTGGGTTATTTTAAAAATTGCCTTAAATTCTTCATGGTAAAAAGCAGGAAATGCATGACTATAGGTAGGTTAAAAAAAAAAAAAGGTATGGCTCTATGTTTCTTAAGGAACACTTGGTAAAATCCAAGTGATGGAGAGAATTAAAGGTTTGGGATTATCAGTAAAAATCTAAGACAGTGAGGTGTTTGGGATGTTAGATGCATCACCGAAATGGCTAATTAAAGAATGAAAGAGAATTTAGCTAGCCCAGAGCCTGGCCCTTATACTTGTTCAACAAATGTTAGCTTTCCTTCCTCCCCTGGTACTGGATGCACTGAGAAAGGTCAAGGAACTGGGGTCCAGCTGGGTGCTAAAAGGCAACTTGTCATACAGGGGAGACGTGACCACATTAAGTGCTGACCAAAGGCTGTGAGCAATGTTTCATGATGACAAGATGCAGATCTATCAGTGTTCACAGAGGGACTGATGTGGACTTGGCTTGTCTCATCCCTTTGACTGATGTGACCTCAGCAAAATGCTTACCCCCCTCCTCATGCAGGTATTATCCAAACATGGATAGAGCATATATATATAAAAGACTCCAAAGAACACAGTGGGATTATTTATATATCCTGTGACTCCCTTGAAAATACACCGAAATTAACTCCCTTTTGTTGTACATGCTGATGGTCGCAGACATCAGGGGTGTTTGGCAACCCTGAGACTTCTGGAATCCACCAGTTAGACTTGAACTGAAACGGTTTTAGAAATTACTTTAGGCTGTCCTGGAAGGTATTTTACCATGGGCCAATGTAGTCACAAAACAATCTGCCCAAATGCTCAAATATTTAAGACTCCACCTAGAATAACATCATTTATGCAAACATCCAACATGAATGCCAACTTACCAGTATCAGCAATCTTTTAAAAACCTATTTACATGTGAGATAAAACAGTATATGGAGGCTTAGAGAAAGAACTCAGTATTTATAATTCGATTTGCTCATCTGTCCCCCAAAAATGCATTCTTCGGGAAATTTATATATTATTTTACAAAGCACAGAAGTATAAGTAAGCGAGGTTCTGTTTTTCATTCGCTAATGCGTGTTTTAGCTGAAAACGCAGAAGTATGAGAGAACATTCTTTTTTCCTTTAAAAATTAAAATGAACCTACTCTTGAAGAGCCATTGCATATACCAGCTGAGAAAAATTTAGGAAGCTTAGCCACTCTCTTGTATTTCATGAGCAATTCAAAGCATATTCAAGTTGCAAAGCAGACTGGGCCAGCCAGGATATCCTTGTAATAAGCATGTATAGTTCCTCTGCTTGCTCGTAGGAAAAAAAACTTCCACTAATAAACAAATTCTCTAATTGTAATTCTATAAATGGAATGACCATTTTGCTTTGAACAAGTATTTCAAAAGAAAACTGGAATTTAAGATAGAATGCCTGCTTTAAGGGAAAGAAAAAAAAAAAAAAAGCAAGCCCTCAGTAGAGCTTTGGTTACCAAAACAAATAAGTTTGAAGATCTTGATATGAAACATGACAGACCCAGCTTCTTGGCTGCAGTTGTTCCGAAGACCAGGGTCCTAATAACATTCTTTACAAAATTTAAGTCATAAAGTAATTTATCTTGGGCGTGGGCAGAGGCCATCACGCAAGAACAGGAATCATTGGCAGAGATCAACTATTTCTTCTCAAATTATAATATATCAATCTATGAATAATCTGTATATGTCCAAGTCCGCTCAGTCATGAGCAACGGTTTTCCTTTCTCTTTAATAATAAAAGTGTGTCTTATTTGCGAACCATAAAAGACTATGGACTCTGAGAAACAAACTGAGGGTTCTAGAGGGGAGAGCGGTGGGGGGATGGGTTAGCCTGGTGATGGGTATTAAAGAGGGCACGTACTGCATGGAGCACTGGGTGTTATACACAAACATTGAATCATGGAACACTACATCAAAAACTAATGATGTAATGTATGGTGATTAACATAATAAAATTTTTAAAAATGCAAAAAAAAAAAGTGTCTCTTATTTGTGTGGAGCTTTAAAGTTCATAGAATGCTCTTACATCCCTCACTTCACTTAAGGCTCAAAACAAGCCTGATAAATGGCAGGTAGGTATGATCTTCCTGATGAATGAAGAAACTGAAAGTCTCTGAGATTGAGTTGCCCTAGGTCACACAGTTTGAGAGACAGAAATAGACTGAAGGTCCAACCATTTCTTCCTCACAGTTCTATTCCTGGTGTCATCCTGTCTCTCAAGACAAAAGGCATGAGGGGAACCCAAAAGAGAGTTCTAATCTATAACTTCCTGACAACACTTGTTTGGCAGCTAGAGTTCCTAAAGGGTAAATTCAGATATCTGTGAAAGAGAAATGTCTCTAGGGCAGCGTGCCCCCAACTGATGTGACAGGTCCAAGGGGTCAGCACCAGATGGGGGCTTGGTAACATGCACATTCCTGAGCTCCTACGGGATCGGAATCTCTGGAGCTCAGAAATGTGCACTGAAACAAGCACCCACCAAAATAACTCTTACGCATTCCGAAGTTTGAGAATCATTGCCACCGTATACTCAAGAGAACCATGGAGGGAAAAAAAATAACGGGTTTAGTGAAATCAAGAGACCATCACAGATGCTATAATAATTATCCTGACTAGACTATGAGCTCCCTAAGTGCAAGACAGTAGGTTTTGTCTATCATTTTATTTCCAGTATTTCTAATACCTGTCACACAGAAGATGTTAAGTAGAAAGCTGTTGAATGTATTTACACATCCCATATTTAGATGCTTTGTATTTTTTTTTTAACCAGAAATGCCTAGCACATAGCAAATGCCCAGTGGATAATGACTGATCAGACTCATTAAGGTAAGAGTGTTCGGCATGTGCTCATCACAGGCCACGGAAGGTGATAAATGCTTTTGGTGATTTATCTCCTGTAATCCTCACAACCACCCCGTGAAGGGAGTAGTAAACTTACAACTCCCATTTTATGGATAAGGAAACTGAAGCTCTCACAGGAGCAGTAACTGTCCTGAGCTGATAAGTAACAGATCCAGAAATCCAGCCCTTTTCTATCAGACCGGAGCCCACATGTTGTACGCCTCTCTCCTGATGTGAGCTTTCATAAATGAGTGCAGGCCCATCTTTTTGATACCAGACTAAACACTACAAAACATTTCACTCAGTTGTCTATCCTACCAGCTCCTTAAGCAGTATAAATTCTAGGGATTGAGGAAATCAAGAGGAAGGTTATAGTCACAGACTGGGCTGAAGCAAAACCCTATTACTCCCAACCTTGTTCTTCCCAACCCATTCTGCTGGATTTCAGGAAACCCATTAATTTTTTTGTCCTCCATGGTTCTGTTGAGTGTCCTAGAGTAGTGATTCTCAAACTTGAGTACACAGGAGAAGCAAACAGGAGGGTGCTTGTTTCAATGCACATTCCTGAGCCTCAGGGCAAGCTTGGTAGCATTACTTATAAGGACAAACCAACCAAGCCTATGGAATGACACTTGAAAATGGTCAGATTTTTATCTTTGGACTCTCTTCATGCCTTCTCAAACCAAAAGGGGTTCGTTTTACCAACATCCAGCTAGAACAAAGCATGTTCAACAACAATTCCGGAATAATTGTTCTAGTCACCAAGCACAAAAGCCCTGTGGGCATCTCAGTACCCTACAACACTAAGGAAGAAACCCTCTTCGTGTTCACTCTTCCAGACGCTGAGCACACAGACCAGCCTGCCTGGCCTGTGACATTTCCACTACACCTGGCTGCAGACCCTCTCATCCGTCCGTAGGCTCAGGCCCACCCAGGCTCTGGGACTGATCCAGGCGCAAGGAAAGGGAGCCTGAGGAGCCCTGCAGTAGCAGCTCAACAGTTTGGCCAGGTTCTGGCCGATTCCACGCTGACCTTGGCCGTCTCCTTCACAGGGCCTGAATTCTGTTGCCAGCTCACTGGATGACGTCCTTGTTTCCCAAAGTCTGCGGTCTTTTCTCTCTCAGCCACCCTAGCAGCTCGGCAACCAAACTTCCAATTTTTTAGTCACTTGGATCCCCATGTCCCCATCTACTCTGTTCTCTATGCCCCCTGTTGCCTCAGTGACTGAGGGTGACTGCTATTCCACTCCTTGGTCTCACCTCGCATGCCACGCCCTGCTGCTCAACAGTCTTACCCAACAAGCTGCATCTCTGTGCGTATTAGAAAAGAACAGCCCCTCTGGCTCCCCCTGGCCGTGTGGGCACAGATCGAGGCGTGGCCAGGATTTCAGCCACAACTCTTCCCTTAGGCAGGTGCTCCTGTTCCTGGCTCACCTCCACAGCCTGACCAGGTGGCCCAACCTGCAGCCTGTGCTCATTCAGCCCTCAGAGAGTTCCTTCTCCACACAGGTCTCCACCAGTCCTCAGCTCACACTGACACGCCCAAGATGGTGTGAACTCGGCCAGCCCATCATACATCCTGCCTGCCTTCCTCTTTGCATTTATTGCTCAGTTTATGACTGTTCTGTCATCACATGCCCATGTGAGCATTAGCTCCAGTTCTAGCTACATAGTAATGTCTAGATTTTTTGGTCCAGCCCCGTAAGTCCCCTAAGCCTCCGAGACCTAGCCATCTCCCTATAGCCCAAGCCTCAACCGAGACACGTAGGATCCCGCAGTGATCTGTGTAAAGGGCTCAGTCTTCTTTAACTCATCTACCACCTCTTTTTAAAATATCATCCTTATTACTAATTGGATGATCCTAATGTGTCCGGTAGCCTCATTAACATACAAAGGACCTACACCCTCTGGTGCTGATGATCACGTAAATAACAGCACAGTTTATTAAATTACTCACTAAATGCCCAACAGTACACTAAGCCCTTTTCACACAAGATGACAAAAACAAGTATATTATCATCCCCATGCTAGAGATGCTTAATTACCAGAGCAGTGGCTAGAACTCAAACTCAGACCTGAGTTTAATTGTACATTATGGAAAACTTTTAAATTGTACATATGGGAAACTATAATCATCTTTTAACTATTACATCATGAACTTTATATTTACTTAAAACCTTTTTTTAAAGTAAAACAAGGGAATGATACACATTAAATATATGCATTTATTAAAATGCACTTAGAAACATTAAAATATGAAAAAAATGTTTACTTTATAATTTAAAAAAATAAATCTTAAGGACTCAGTACTCTGATGAGATTTCTGCTAGAAGGACCTGAAAATTCTCAAAAGGCCATAATTAAAGAATAAAGAGTAGCACATACAAAATTAATATGCCCTATTATACCTGAAAAAGCGAAGTTTAAACATGAAATGTTGAGTTACTGGTATCTGATACAAATTAAGGGGAAAAAAACCTGACATTACTGGGAAAATAGAAAATTTGATTTAGGCACCATCCCCCTCCCCCAAATAACTGCCTAGTTTCAACAAATTGGACCAACTGTTTACATTCTGGCTGATTTCTAAATACATAAGTTTTTCTTTCTGCATGGCAGGAGGAGAACATGTATAATTAACTCTCTCCTCCTCCCCCAATTCCTTGGCTAATACAATGATAGACAGCTAGCTCTACACATATATACACACATACTCTTCTTTCAGTCTTTCAAGAAAAGCCAGTGCTTTTGCCAGATTTCATCCTTAGCATATGCAGACAGATCTTTTTACCTAATTAAAGCTGAGCTTTCACTGCCAAAGCAGATGACTGAATCCTCTCCTGCAAACTGGGTGTGCTTACTGCAAAGATTATAAAAAGGACAGAAATGACTTTTCAGCAGAATTTTGTTTTTTAATAGCACAGTGGGACACACTAAAATCATTCAGCTAATAGCATACTATACTGGATGCTAAAAATAAATGAACTGAAGTTCCTGTTTTCCAAGATCTCTCTCTTCAGACTCAGCTACATTGAAAAACACAAAGAAGCTTTTAAGGGAACTTCTTACGTTCCTACTGTTTATTCATATTTTCTCCCAGAGACCCATTTCTTCTCCCAGAGTGGAAATTTTCTCTATTTCCTTATATCGATACCCCACTGGTAAGATAACCTCTAAGGAATATTAGATGTTAACATGTTAATGATTGTGGCTGATTTTTTAAATTAACTTTATTGAGATAAAATTTTTATATAATAAAATGCACTTTTAGGTGTACAATTTGATGAGTTTTGACAAACGTATACAGTCATGTAACAACTACTAAAATCATACTAAACATTTCCATCAGCACCCCCTCCAAGTTCCCATGTTCCCCTTTATGGCCAACTCCCTTTTCCTCACTTCCTGGCCCCTGATCTGCTTATCACTATACTTTTGCTTTTTCTAAAGGTTCATTTAAATAGAAGCATATGATAAGTATCTCATATCTAGCTTATTTCAATTGGTAAAAATGCTTTTGAAAAAACTGTCCGTGTTGTTGCTTATATCAGGAATTCACTTTTTTTTTTATAGTTAAGTAGTATTCTATTGTATGGCTAGACCACAACTATTTATCAATTTACCAGCTGATAGACATTTGAGTCTTTTCAGTTTTTGTTGTTGTTGTTGTTACTGTTAGCAACACTACATTAAACATTCAAGTACAAGTCTTTGTATAAGCATATGTTCTCATGGGTCATATAGTAAATGTATGTTTATGTAAAAGCTTTATATTGTATTCTGGTGCCTATTCCTGAACAGATTTGCTTCAGTTCCTCAGTTAAAAGGAAAAAAAAAACCAACCCTCCACCCACAACAATTCAAGTTACTCATGCCACTGAATACAAATCACTGACAGAAGAATTGATACATCTGTTAATATCAAGCGCTCATCGCGCCTGTGTACTCCCGGAGATGAGAAACAGAGCTCACAGTCTGAGGAGGGAACTGTTACACTGTTTCTAAATAAGTAGGACTATCTGTTGGGAGACATAGAGTTAAATATTTTAGACTCCTGCTGTTCAAAGTGGGGTCCATGGACCAGCAGTATTGGCATCACCTGGGAACTTGGTAGACCCGCAGCTTCACACCCTTGATCCACTGCATCGGATTGGCACTTTAACAAGACCCCCAGGGGATGTGTGTTTGAGAAGTACTGATGGAGATGGTCAGGGAAAGAGAAATTACATCCCCTCGTTTTTGAGAGGAACCGGAAGCTCACCCTAAGTTCCTCGCTATCTCTTTTAAAAGTCTTTTGGACTTGACCTTTTCAATTTTCCAATCAACAGAATTTTCTCTGAAGAAACCAGTCAGATTCTCTCTGAAATAAGTGACTTTAAGACAAACTTCCCTCACATTCTAGGGAATATTTGTGGTTGCCTTGTAAATTCCCTAAACATTTCATTCCTATGTCGTTTTCAGTCTTATCCTTCCCCTTGCTACCACTATCACCACGATACTCCTGGTATTTTGAGAGGAAATTCTCCTCCCATTATATCTACAGGACACACGTTTCATTCTGCATTGCCTAAAACAGTCAAGTGTATCACCAGCCAAACCTTTACAACAGCATTCCCAATTGCTGTTGTTCACAACTTGAACCCCGGAATTACAGACCTTCAGAGCTGGGAAGAGTTCACGGCATGTTGACAGAGAAAGGGCTTATGTCACCATATTATAGAAGAGACAGCCAGGATTTAGAAAAATTTAAAAACTTGCCAAGGGGATGTCCCTCACAAGTAGCAGAGTCCATGGCATAAAAGGACATTTTTATGTAGACTTCCCTCCAGCACAATTCCAGTCTCACAGTGGAGGCACAGTAATAACCCACTAGTCTTGGCTTTGTTCTAGTCCTCTCCAACCTCCACGGTTTTCAATTCCCGAACCACCTCCTCCGGGTGGCACTTCACTGACCTGGGTCTCGCTCCTCTAACTTCTCTGCCTACGTTTCCAGGTCTCTTCCTCCTGGGCACACGTAAATGGGGGCCTTCTCCAGCTCTTATCTTAATTAATGCCGGTTCCTAGACCCACGTGCCCATTTCTTCTCAGCTTCTAGCAATGATCTCTAACCTCTCGTTAAGCCAGCCCACATGCTGCACCTGGCGCCAAATACTCGAAGCCCGGCTCTCATTCTGTCACTCAGTTCACAGGGAAACCGTCAGTGGCTCCCCACTGGCTGCCAAATAGACATAAAATTGCTTAGCCTGGCATGTAGGACTTCTGTAATTTGGTCCTTCCATCTTCTCTTCCTCCCCATGCAATTTATTCTTTGCAGGTAGCAGCGTAACTCGGTATTAAGGTTGCCTGCATGGCAAGCAGACCCTGGGGGTTTGAGTCTCAGCTCTACAAATCTGACCAGTTCTAGGACCCTGGGAAGTTGCTTAACCTCTTTCTAACTCAGTGTCCTAGGCTGTAAGATGGAATAATACCACACAAAAGAGCTGTTGTAAGTAGTAACTATAAAGCACTTAGGTAAAAGTCTGGCATGCAGTTAAGGGCTCTCCTAATCTTGTTCTCATTCTTCTTTTAAAACTAATAAAATACTAACTGCCCATATACCAAGCCCTTACTAAAAAATGAACTTTGTAACATCCTGGCAAAAACCCTAAGGAACTAATGACATTGTACTAATAATAGCCTCAGAAAATTAAGCTCCCATTACTATGCTAGCTATTTCTGCACATTCATTTTAACATTTCAAAGTATCCATGATAGGAAGACTTATTCATCTGCTTCTGAATAAGAAATGAAAGGTTTGATTGATCAAAGTAATAGTAATCTGTCAGCAAAACTCATGTTAGAATTAGACCCTATTTCTGGCTATAGAAGCAACATCTCTTTATGCTTTTCAAATACAACTGCTCTGGAGTTTTAGTAAAAAAACAGACAACCCAGACTTGTAATGAGCATATCAGATTTATGTCTTGAAGCAAGAAACAAAATCAAGAACTCTGCAAATAATTTGAGTGGACAAATGGTTTCATCTTACACCGTTATACTGTTGAGAAGGATTCAAATATTGCGTTCCGTTATACTGTTGAGAAGGATTCAAATATTGCGTTCTAGATTCAGAAAGAAATAGCAGGGTCAATCAGCAATGTCTAACAAGGTCAGGATGAGGGACTGAGTGTCTCAGTCCTAGAGAACAGGAGCAGAAAATGAAACACTGCAACAGATGGCAATAAAAATAGTTTCAATGTTCTGAACACTTATATAAAGAACTGTTCTAAATATTCTACACATGTAATTCTTTTAATCCTCAAAACCACGCCTTAAAAAAGGTACTATTGTCAGCGCTACCACACAGATGATGACACTAAAGCATAGAGAACGTATAACGTCCTCGAGAATCCCCAGGTGGTAAGTGGCAGAGCCGGAATTAGAGAGCAGGCACACACCAGAATCCATGCTCTTCACCATTATGCTATAGAGACTCCAAATATTTCCATCTGATGCCAGGAGATGTAAAGACTGGCAGGAAAGACCGTTCTACAAATCACCAAGATGACGACAGCTCAGACTCCATTACATTAGGATATGTCTGGCAGTAAGAAACCTGCAGATCCAGCCCTACGTCCAGCCCAAGTTTGTGGTGTTCAAGAATTTTGCAAGCCCGGTGGCTCAGGACCCTGGGGAAGGGCTTTGAAACCACTCATGAATAATCTCGGTGTGAACAATGAAGAGCTCAAAAGATTCCCAAGGACCAAATCCCAAAACCATTGTAAATGTCCAAATCTGCCAGTACCACTAAAGAAAGCATTATGTTCTCAGTCAATGGGCGTCCTTCACAAAAATGATTTTCAAACAAAACAGTCATGTAACAAATTTGCTAGGAGAATAACTGCTTTCTGATGAGCCTTCACAAATCAGAAGGACTGTAGAGACACACGGGTAAAACGTGGAGCTAATTCCTGAGGGACATTTGAGCTCCAGAGCTTTCTCAGAATAAGTTTATGAAGTGGGCTTTTAAATTTGTACATGGGTTCCAGGAATGGTAAGGAGAATATGCCTAAAAATCATAGTAAGGTACTTTAGTAAAATTATTATTAATTGTAGCATTTAAGGATGGAGAGGGAACTCGAGTTCATTCTATTGAGAAAACAAGGCCCAGGGAGGGCAAACATCTTGCCCAGGGTTACACAGCTTATTAACAGCAGTTTCTACAATAGCTGTGATGCATGTAACGATCTAGTTTTAACTTCAGTGTTTTCTCACTCTTTTACTTCCATACTGGCTTAGAGTAGTCCCAAAGAAGATCTATTCACGCTGAGAATAAAAAAAATATTTAAGGGGCATTCAGCTGGCTTGGTCAGAAGAGCATGCAACTCCTGATCTTGGGGTCATGAGTTCTAGCCCCAGATTGGGTGTAGCGATTACTTAAATAAATAAACTTTAAAATAATAATAAAAGTATTTATAAGTTCCATAGCTCAACTTTGGGATGTGCTGATGCGTCACTGGTTACATTGAAAGTCTCATGGGCCCTCTGGCCACATGTTGAACTCGTAAGAGATAAATTAATGGGCATTTTAGGGGCATCTGGGTGGCTCAGTCCTCAAGCGTCTGTCTTCGGCTCAGGTCATGATTCCAGGGTCCTGGGATCGAGCCCCACATCGGGCTCCCTGCTGGGCGGGAAGCCTGCTTCTCCCTCTCCCACTTCCCCTGCTTGTGTTCCTGCTAGCTCTCTCTCTCTCTCTCTGTCAAATAAATAAATAAAATCTTAAAAAAAAATAAAACTAAATAGGCATTTTAAAGTCATTTGGAAGAGGTGGCAACATTGTATAAGAACATTTCAAGTGTTCAAACTCACATCTAAGAAGTCTGCAGCAGTAGTAGTGTTGCCTTGACTTACCTGCACTTTTAGGAATCTGTTTCCCAAAGGCACTCTGCTCCTGAAGGTGAAGGATGTGGTAAGGGTCCCAGAGGCCCGGGAGCCTGTCTGCTAAATTGTCGGAGCCTGTCCACTAGAAATAAGCCAAGACAAAGGGTTGGGCTGCTTCTTCACTTACAAGTGCTGCAAGAAAACACAAAGATAGCAGGCTCATTAAGAATGGGCTTCACCGCCCAAGAAAAGCTTTAAGCCATTAAAAAATGTTTAATGAATACATCGTCTTAGTACACTCACTTCTGACCCCTCCCAAAATGCTTGACAGGGTGATGAAATTACCAAAAATAAAACGAAAATCCAAGAACAAAACCAGCAGCCTATATTACGTTACTAGAGCTCATGACTGGCGATCCACCGGATCCAGCTCAGGCTCCTTGGGAAAAAAAAAAAAAAAAAAAAAATCCAGCTCAATTAATCCAAAACAACCTGGTCATGAAAGAACCATCTGTCTTATTTTTCAGCTTCTCTCAACACACATACACACAGCGTTATTGTTAAATGCAGAGGTGAGAAAGGAAACTGTTGCTCTGAAAACCCTCCGAGGAAGGGAAAGGAGACAGGAGACCGAGGAGGTCAAGAAGAATGCAAATATCTAGGAGAAAGTGAGGGGAAAGGAAGCATGGAGAAAGCACAAGAACAACTAGTTTAAGAATGTGCTGTGGGCTACTTTCTCAAAATAAATAAATTAAATAAATAAATAAATAAAATTTTAAAAAATCCCAAACTGCTCTTGCTACAGCTTTTCTTACACAAGACTAACCCTGCTACAAAAACAAACAAAACAAAAACTGCACACTCTGCACTTGTGCTAGTAGAAAATGTTATTTAAGAAAAAATTCTTGGGAAACAAATATCAAAAAACCAAACCAACAAAAATATGGCAAATACTTTAAGAAGTCACTATGAACTCTGATGTCCTACAATAATGAAATACTTGTGCTTAACTATTATGAAAATCATTTAATAACATGAAAAAATATTTAGAATCTACCAAGAAGGAAAAATTTTAAAAACTGAGAACACGAAAATTATTTCTACGTATAAGATGGATGTGTATGTGACACATTACCAAAATACACTAGAAAAAAATGAAATCTACTAAGGTGCTAAGTTGTGGATTACAGGGAATTTTTTTCTTTGAAATTGAAAATTTATAGAGACACCAAAAAAATGCTTATTTCCACTTTTGAAATGCCAAGTACTTGATGCATTTAGAAATTACAAGAAAGGCAAAGTGGTGCTCTCTAGTAGCTATTATTATAATGGAAGTCTCCACTGTGAAGCAGAATTTTGAGCCTAAGGACATTATGGGTAATTAAACATTTGTGCCTTAGAATCATTCTCCCTAAATGCAAAGAAAGTGCACCTCCTGGGTTTCTATCATCTTCTGCCCACTAGTACTTATTACCAGCTGAAAGTATAGGAGGATTCACAATTTTGAAGTTGGAAGGGTCCTTTAAAATTATCTAATCTGAATACTTGGTAAAGAAACCCCAAACAGTATCATATCATATCAGGGACAGCTGAGGGGATGGGAACTTAAACACCTGGAGAAACTTAAATCAAGACAGGAAACAAGATCGCCCATTCTCATGTTTGAACGACTGTCATGAAGAAGCGGCATTAGCCTGGTTCTGAAGGCTTAGTGGGCTGAGGGGAAAAGGAGGGAGGTTAAGCCAAAACCAGTAAACACAATATTCAAGGAGTTAGGTTTGAGTCAGTAAGAGAGAACTTGCTATTATTTGGGTTGCCTAAAGATATTACAGGTTGCATTGTTGGATGAGTCACTTGTTACTAAAGACACTCTGTTCTAAAAACCACTTGGGAGGCTTTGGACAGTAGTGCTTAACAAACTTAAATGTCCATTGGCATCACCCGAGCCTCTTGTCCAACTGTAGATTCTGATTCGGTAGGTCTGGGGTGGGGCCTGAGAATCTGCATTTCTAGCAAGCTGCCAGGTAATGCCAAGGCTGTGAGTCAAGAGTGTCAAGGACGTAACACGACTATAAGCCTTAGAATGTGATTTAAAACAGTGTTTCGCCAAAGTGCATACAGTCTTCCAACCATATGACTTCAAAAGTTCTCTCCCACCTGGATTTGGGGGCAGAGGACTAATAAATTGGGTAAGTGGTAATTGGCAGGATTTTGTGAGTCCACACATTCAAAATTCAAAGAAAGTTTGTATCTTGGTATCTTGCAGTACCTGCCCCCATCATACTTTTGAACAACAACTAATTTTGCACAATTCTAAAGAAGAAATGTTTTACTTCCATTAAAAAAAGGATGCTCATACTCCAAGCTTGGCAAATATTTAAAAACAAATAACTACATTGTCAATATGCACTCGGCATTAAAAAATGCAGTTACTTATGATTTCACTAACAACAGTTAACAGAGATGTAGAATGAAAGAAAATATGGCTATAAATTTTTCCCAGTGATCTGTGGCATAAAATCGTGTGTCTCCAAAGGTGGGGAGGGGGTAAGTCTCCCAAGGCTATAATTTGTGATCTTTTTCAATGGAGGGCTTTGCATTATTTACCTAGCCCTGAAATTTCACCTTCCTACCATCCATTAGAGTCATAAAAATTCCTTCAATGTTTTAAAAGTCCCTGTTTCTGGCTCTGCTCCCCTATCTAAAAAACCTGGACTTGAATCAGTTCAAAATCCTATGTGATGTCTTTCCTGGAGATATGTGCCAATATCTGAACACTTATCTTCACACCTTAAGGAATATCTTCCTTAAATTTAAAAGCCTTCTTATGTTTCTCTCCCAGAGTAAAGAAGCCAGCAACTAAGAGGGAACCAGTTTCCTGCCTTTCTTCTGACTCTAAAAGTCAGAGTTTGCTGTTTCAGTTTGCTTAAGTTATAAGTAGCATTCCATCCGATTGACAAAAGCCCTTTTTCTTAAACTGCATATTGTCAGTTAATTCTGAATGAAGCTAGCTTATTCTGCTCCTTGGGAAGTATCACCTGTTAATTCCTCTTTTGCTATTTTTAAAAGAAAAATGCGAGTTAACATGAGGGTAAGCCATCAGATGAACCTACATAAAATCTTAAAGTATTGGAAATTTTTCTACTTTCCACAGCACATGAAGATATGTGATGATACTTTTATTACTATCCATCAGATGATTCTCTAAAGCCAAATTACAAATACGATGCAAATCTTAATTTGGGGTACTTTATATTATTATTACAAGTAAACCAATACATGTGATAAGTATTTTTTTATGAAATCATATAATCCTAGATTTACTTTCTAATACTAGTAGGTTAATTCTTTTGGCAAAGTGAGTCAAATTTATTTCCTGATAAAATTAACTCGGAAAGTTTCCACCATCTACAATAACTGTTGATTTAATCAATAAATAATTTCTCAATGCCTACTCTATACCAGACATTGTTCTAGGCACTAAAGATAGTGAAGGAAAAAAAACAGATTACCAACCAGGAGAGAGGCAGATATTAGCAAGCAGTTCGCAAGTAATTACTTATTTTTTTAAATTTTTTTTATTATGTTCAGTTAGCCACTGTGTAGTACATAATTAGTCCTTGATGCAGTGTGCAACGATTCATTAGTGAAGCATAACACCCAGTGCTCATCACAGCACATGCCCTCCTCGGTACCTATCACCCTGTTACCCCCTCCCCCCACCCCACAAGTAATTATTTAAATGACAACTGAGGTATGGCTAGATACTGACCCAGGTCCGGAAGGACAGGGAGCCTCTCTGAAGAATCTGGGAGAATTCTCAGAGAACTCCACTGAAGTGTAACCGGATGAGAGAGGGTGAAATGAAAAACATTCTGGGCAGAGGAAAGAGCATTTGCAAAGATTCTGAGGTGAGAATGGAAACTATACACAGAACTGAGGCGGCCGATAGGAGTAAAGCTGGAAACAGTAATAGCTCATCTCGGCAGCATGCCTACTGTACGCATGAACTCACAGTCCTCCCCAGCACTGGACCCAGGGAATGTTACTCGAATTCTATAGCTAAGGACACAGAGGCTTAGAGAGGTCAACTTGTCCAAGGTCTCAAAGCTGGAAGGTGGCAAGCCAGGGTTTGGTCTAGGCGGTCTGCTGCCTGGGTCCTTATTCTGGACTGTAAGCTGCAAGAACTTCCCAGGAGCAGGTGAACGTGGAGCTTTCCTCACGTTCAAGATTCATTCTGTCAACTTTCATTTTCCACAGAATGGCATCATGAAATAGAGATGCATTAGAATAGCTTCAGTCTTATTCCCAGAGTCTTGATAAATATACGGTTCCGGTTGGAACCTATATCGTTAGGAAATATTACACGGAATTTTTTTTTTGAAGATTTTATTTATTTATTTGACAGAGAGAGAGACACAGCGAGAGAGGGAACACAAGCAGGGGGAGTGGGGGAGGGAGAAGCCGGCTTCCCACCGGGCAGGGAGCCCGATGCGGGGCACGATCCCAGGACCCCGGGACCACGACCTGAGCCGAAGGCAGAGGCTTAATGCCTGAGCCACCCAGGTGCCCCCGGAATTTTTTTATTACAAAAATGTTAATAGAAGTCCATATGTTAATATAACAAATGCCTGTGAGCCCATTAACCAAGATAACCATATCTTCTCAGGGATTTTTTTTTTTTATAATACACATTTATGTTCCCCTCCCTATCCCTGTTCCTCCTCTCCAAGGGACAACCACTATCATGAATTTGATAGAGAGCCAGTCCACTTTTTATTCACAGGCATACGTATGCATGCACATACATGCATAAACATTATATGGTATATGATATCATGCTAAGTAATGTTTAACATTTACATAACAAATATATAATATTCTGAAATTTGTGTTTTTCACTCTACACTTTAGGTTTTGAGTTCCATCCATATTGCTGCAATGCAGAAAGGTCTGGCTCATTCTTTTCAAGTTCTGTAGAATAGTCTATTGACCAAATAGATCACAAAGTTACCCATTCCCTACTAGCAGACATTTAGGTTGCTTTCAGAGGATTGCTTATCTAAATGCCATTTTGGAGCCAAATCTCTCTCTCTCTTTTTTTTTTTTTTCCAGATAAAATACTTTACTGAGACAGTGAATCTTACAAATGCTAGAAATACTTTAACATTGAAATTTCTGGGGTGCCTGGGTGGATCAATTGGTTAAGCGTCTACCCTCGACTCAGGTCATAATCTCAGGGTCCTGGGATGGAACCCTGCACTGGGCTTCCTGCTCAGCAGGGAGCCTGCTTCTCTCTCTCTCTCTGCCTCTCCCCACTGCTCCTTCTCTCTCTCTCTAACAAATAAATAAAACCTTAAAAAAGTACAATAAAATTGAAATTTCCATTTTAAATAGGGTTTTTCTCTAAAGAAATAAATCTTTGATAATTCAAATCATAGAGAAATACCTAAATAATTAAAATACTATGACTCTTTGAAAGGGGGAAGTTAACAGTATTTTAAATGAGAAAGTAAATTTCTAGTTAAGCTGAATCTATACTAATCCTGTTGAAAACAAAACATACCGAAGAGGAAGTAGGTGCAGAAAATAGCCTGTATCTTACAACCACTTTCTCTTTCTGGGCACACCACACTCCACACTTGGCAGAAAAATCAGAGCATTTGAGCAAGCAGATAAACAAAACAAACATTTCTCTGGAATGCTTTGTTCTGTGCTTTGGTCAGAAGATAATCCAAGACACAACCACACAGAAAGATAACCAAATTTTTCTTTAGAATGGCAAGTGCCTACTAAGTGGCAGAGTCAATGTTTGATAAAGCAGACAATTAAACAAAGCAATAAAATTATCTTCAAGTTGGGGGCGCCTGGGTGGCTCAGTCGTTAAGCGTCTGCCTTCGGCTCAGGTCATGATCCCAGGGTCCTGGGATCGAGCCCTGCATTAGGCTCCCTGCTCTGCGGGGAGCCTGCTTCTCCCTCTCCCACTCCCCCTGCTTGTGTTCCCTCTCTCGCTGTGTCTCTCTCTGTCCATGGAATAAATAAAGTCTTTAAAAACAAACAAACAAACAAAAAAAACAATAGTCCATTCTTTTAAAAAAAAAAAAATTATCTTCAAGTTGTTAGACCTATAAACAGTGTGACTAAAAACAATCATCGATTTATATTAATGGAACTTTTTAACTCAAGGATACTGTAGCAAGTTTTATTATAACATGTAAACTGAAATCAACTCTACAAATCTGTGAAGACCCATCTATGGGATTCCTATACTTTTAACATGGTTTTCTATAAAGAAGATTTCTGGGAAAGCCTCAAAAGGCAGATGTTTTAAAATATGGATAACTGTTTACTAATGGCTGCATTCTTCACACTATAACATAACTTTGTCCAGAAAATGCAAAAGGGAATATGAAGAAGGGCATTTGTCTTTAGAAGGAAAGGGAAGTAAAGTCTCCTAGCAGATTTCCGAAGAAGTGTACACCATCCCCACATAGGTAAAGAGAAAAAGAAATCTGGGTTTCCAATGAAAGAAGTAACTCTGTCACATTGGGGGTCCCAATGGAGTCAGATTGTGTGGCCCCATTTTCACACAACAAGCCAAATATTTTAGCACATTCCATAGGCAAGCCAAGGAGATATCACTTCTAGATCCCTGGACTCCAGCCCAAGAAATCCTCCTGAGCTTAGGAAAACCCTTCCAGGCTTCCGGGGTAGCCCTGAACCCAACTGAAATTTATCCTACCAGCAGTTCAATAACGTAACCGGCCAAGAGGGAGCAGCTTCATCATCCACTCATCCATCTGTCCATCCATCACAGATATTTATTACCCAGATATCCCATGGCACGAGATCTCAGAGTGTAAGGGGTATCTGAGCCAAGAAAGCAAGTCCATATATTCACACATTTAAACACAGACAAACATACCAAACATAACCTTCTGCCTCATTCTAACCTCTTACCTAAAAGTGCACATTTTATTAGTTTTCACTGCATAATATGTGTCTTGTACAGAATACACAATTAACTCCAAACTTATGACTTTTTTTTTTTGTATTCCACCTCAAAGTGCAAAACAGAAATAGAAACAAATAGTATAAACAGTAGGAACAAGAAGTTGAGACTCAGCATGAGAATAAGGCACCACAAATAGACCAAAAACCAAAAGTAGGATCACTTGGACTTTTGAAACATCCCCCCCATGTCTGGTGATTTTTTTAAATGTCCTGAAGGCTTCCCATAGTTGGCAGCAGGAAGTAATGACTTCTGGACAGAAAGGAAGGCATATATGCTACAGACATATGAGGCTAAGGGGCAGAGTGTGCTAGGAGCATTTAAGTCAAAAGCCACCAGCGAGTCCCTAGGTCCCAAAGCAAGGGCACAAAAGAGGAGCACAGGAAGTGGCCCAAGTCCGTGGAGTCACCCTGGGGACCTCACAACAGTACGGTCCTTGTGGTTCCCTAACACCAGAAACTCAGCCCAGAACAAAAAATAGGTAAGTTGTAAGGCAGACTAAATATGTCATCCAATATGTTCTGCATACTTCCTTATTACTTACTAAAGCCTAACTGTTGGACAACTTTTTGATCTGGGGCCTTTTTTGTTTTCTCAAATGAGAACTGGTCTTTGATATACCTAAGGTCAACAAAATGAAACCTTTATTTACAGCATGCCATACTGTTTGAAAATAGAGATTTCACTTAAAGAATAAAGTTTGTTTTTTTTTTTTTTCCTATCAAAGATGATTTGGACCAGAAGAACTGGGGAAAACTGGATGGAGGATGTGGCCCCAGTCTGCATGCAGTAGGATGGGTAGGAACAACTCAGCAAAGACCCAAAAGGCAATGATGGGAAGGCACAGAGGGCTGATGTGCAGGGCTTTGGTCTGGGTTATGTCAGGAAACCAAATTGGCTCCATTTGAAAGCACCAGTGAAGAAATAAAGAAAAAGCCATATAATGGTAATGAAACCTCTGTCCTTCTATGGGGCACATCATGGATGTGGAGCAACCAGGAGCAAGATAGAGCACTCCGTGAGCCAGTTCACACAGGAGCAGCTTGGACGGGGTGTAGCTAAGGTAATTCCTATACCAAGGGCCAGGTGCGCTCCATGAGGAGGGGTCAGGGCACCAGGCTCACTGCAGACCCTCTATATTCGTTTCCCAGGGCTGCAAGCACAAAGTACCACAAATAGGGTGGCTTCTGACAACAGAAGTTTATTGTCTCATAGTTCTGGAGGCTAGGAAGTCCAAAATCAAGGTGTTGGCAGGACCATGCTCCCTCTAAAACCTGTCGGGGAGAATCCTTCCTTGCTTCTTTCTAGCTTCTGGGGGTTGCTAACACTCCTTGGCACTCCTCAGGTTATAGATGCATCACTCCAATCCACCATCTTCATGTGGTGTTATCCCTGTGTCTCTGTCTTCACATGGATGCCTCTTACAAGGACACCAGTCATACTGGACGAGTAGCCCATCCTTCTCCAGCATGACCTCATCTTAACTAACTGCATCTGAAATGGCCCTTTTTCCAAATGAGGTCACAAACCTCAGGTACTGGGATTTAGGACTTCAACATGTCTTTTTTGAGGGCCACAATTCAACCTAGAACACTCTTCCTGAAATGCCCAGTCCTCACCCTCAACCAGAAGGACTCTGATGCTCTAGAGCTATTTAGAATACCTGGATGTTAATTCAAATTAAAGAAAAACAGAAAAAAAATTACCATATGGCGGTGACAGTCAGAACAGTGGTTACATTTAAGGAGGGAAGCAGTGACAGGGGGAGCCCATGGGGCACTCCTGGAGGGCAGGCAATGCACTAGCTCTTCATCTAGAGGCAGGTTACATGGGTGGGCTCACTGGGAAGAAATGTAGCAAACTACACTTGTATGGTTTTGTACTCCTCTGTTTGTCCGATATATTTCCATGGAAACTTTACTTAAAAAAAAAAAAAAAAAAAAAAAACTAGAGAAATTGGAGCTGTCCAGGAAATAGAGGTCTTAGCAACCTAAGTAGAACCTCAGAGAGGGGCATTGTCTGGGAGAAGCCACAACCCAAGTGTTAGCCACTTGAATGGCCAGTTTACCTGAGATGTTCAACTCCTAGGAGCAGGTGTGTAACAAGAAATGCTCAAGTAATTTACTTAAGATGAGAAAAATGTGAAGGCCAAGGAATACATATATTTGAAGTGGCAGATTGGCAACTTCTATATATGGGTGATAATTAAAAATCATGTTTGATAAGCAGAGACCCATTATAAGTCATAAGGATACATTCTCCCCTCAACAGTGCTGGAAACATGCTAGGGCACTTTGTGCTTTGCCCTCTGTTTTCCTACCCGCCTTGCAGACCTCTCCCACACATTCCATTTTCAGGCTAATTACAGTTCAAGTAAGTTCCAGTGTTTTTTCTTCCACATCTCATTCTTCTCTGGGAATTTTAAACTCTTGTGGTTAGGATGTTCTGGGTCCAATTGCTTGAACTCCAAGCAAGAGAAATCAACACCAAAGGACAGGGTTAAAATACTGGACACCACTCAGACTTAGCAGAAAACCTATTTTTAGAGTAAAAACATAGCATATAATTATAGAAAATGAAGCTATGAACAGAAGCACTTAGCTTTCTATTGTGTAAAATGTATTAAGGAAGTACCGAAAGTTTCAAGGCTATGAATTTGTAGGGATCCTGTTGACTGTTCTTCCTGGATGTCTCTGTCCCATTGAAGCCCATCCCTATTCTCAAATTGCAAATAGAATTCCATGTTTCAGAAGTCTCAAATGACATTTAATATTTCTATGTTTGAAATACTTGGGTTATTAAAAATGAGAGCTCTAACATCAATCATACATCACCATTACTAATGTTTTCATCATTTTCTCATGAAAGCAGCAAATGGAAGAGATGTATTCCATGCCACATGTAAAATTCAAGTCCAATGTTAGAAGCAATGTGAAGAATTTGCCTATTATAAATTGTCCATATAGACCTTCATTCCCCAAGTACATAACCCCTTAGGGAGATGTCATAAGCCATATGTCTCTGAGTCTGACTGAGCTGACTCCTACATTCTCTCCTGTGGCATCTCCTAAAAGACTTGACTCTGCACATTATAGTCTAAGAGCACGAACCTTTGCACAGTTCTTAGTCATTCTCAACATTGTGTCATGCTTTAGCACCTTTGACCGTGCTGTTTGCGCTTTCTGGAATGTTCTGGAATGCTCTCCTTACCTTCCCAACCTTCCTCCCCACCCACAGCCCCGCCATAGCTCAGAATCATCTTCTGTATTCTGCTCTTCAAGGAGGACTTCACTTTCTACCTTCACTCTGCATTTGGATGAGGATAGAGGAGAGTCTAAGAAAGAAAGTATATGTAAAGCTGTTTCAAGAATAAGGCCAACTATCATACTTTTTAAACCATCTAAAAAAAATTCAGGCTGAAAGATGTTAAGATTTTTAGTGGGCATCTGCATAGAGCAGTTTTTACTTCTTAACCTTAGCTTATTGTGAAAAACTCCTAGTGCTATTCAACAGACTTTCATCCCCAATTCCACCCAAAGCCCATATGCCTGCACGTGTGTGCATGCGGGGGCACGTGCATGCGTGAGCGCACACACACACACACACACACACACACACACACTGCATTCCTCCATATGACCCAGATCCCCATATAATAAATAGCACAGCACCTGGCACATCATAGGTGCCCAAACATTTGTTCCTGTTCACCGAAGAATAAAGAAATACAACAACATGAGTATATTAATAAAGTCCAAAGTGAAGCCCGTTGCTAAGATGAAACAGACTTAAGGGAAAATTAGAGCTTCATAAGGTCAAGCAGGAAGTTCTTCTGGAGAAAGTTAATTTTTAATGATTTGAGGAAGAATAGAGTTATAATAATAGCTATCATCATAGAGTTATAACAATAATAATGGCAAGTAATACAGATTAAATGATATTTGGCAGAAACTACACTGACCCATTTATATGTGTTTTCTTTTATTGCAATAATGTGATGTGGCCATTATGTGGAGTTTATAAATAAGGAAAGTGATGCTCAGAGTCATTAGGCAACTTATGCAGAGCCATGCAGTTATAAGCTATGAAGCTAGAAGATGAACACAGGTTATCATCTGGTCTGGGTGGGGAAGAGTGAAGTGGGGAGGGGGAAGGCATGAAGTATCAACAGAACATCTCAAGCTAAAGCACTGAAAGGTTTTCAGTAACTATGGATTCAAACAGGAGAGTAAAATGAAAGGTAGCACCATGAGATAACAGAAAACTTCAAAGACCAGTTGGAGAAATTCTCTGGATTTTTGAGTAGAAAAAAATTTCCATAATGAAAACCATGCTTAGAGGATGTTATCATAAAAGTACATGGACAGGAATATTGGTGGTCATAGGTAGAGAGCTTAGGTAGAAGATTTTGTATAAGAATATGATTGTATCGGGGTGCCTGGCTGGCTCAGTCGGTTGAGCGTCTCTGCCTTCGACTCAGGTCATGATCCCAAGGTTCGGGGATGGAGCCCCACATCGGGCTCCCTGCTCGGTGGAGAGCCTGCTTCTCCCTCTGCCTCTCTGCCTACTTGTGCTTTCTATCCCTCTGTCAAATAAATAAATAAAATCGTAAAAAAAAAAAAAGGAATACGATTGCATTATTTTGTGGTTAGAGCAGAAGACCCCCTACCCACCAAAGCAGCAAAAACATTTTTTTTTTTTTTTTGGCAATAGGTGGACCAGATTTGTCCTCCAAACAATTCAATGCCTGGAAAACATTTATAGGTACTTCATGATCAGAAAGCATACCTCTCTCTTAATATCCTGCTTATCAAAATATCCAATTATTTCTAATTTATTTGTAGC
The DNA here is from genome assembly GCF_003265705.2 of Callorhinus ursinus. Classification (NCBI taxonomy): domain Eukaryota; kingdom Metazoa; phylum Chordata; class Mammalia; order Carnivora; family Otariidae; genus Callorhinus; species Callorhinus ursinus. The sequence continues at coordinate 37,621,992 of NW_027397063.1, read as the reverse complement.
AGAGCTGGAATCAAAGTAATTAGCTAAACTACTTTGACATTTATCTAAAATATTGGCTCCAAATAGCAAAAGTAATTTGAAAGAAGTGTCCTTTATCTCACAAACATCATTTACAACAGAAGGTTCTTTTACCTTTCAGAGTCTATCGGTTAAATAAAATTATAAATTAATTGCTGTTGCTAAAAAGCAATTGAATATCCTTTCATACCCTAGATGAAGGCCTGGATTATCATCTCATTGTTCTTGTCTAAATGCAACTGGATAACCCATTTTCAACTTGTAAATACAGCTATAAATTATCCATTAAAATGTCAGGGATTTTTTTTTTTAAACCTCTACCTTTTTATTCTTTGGCTCCATGCTAAACATAAAAAATGTACACATTCCCTCATCTTTGACTCCTCTACCCTTTAATACATAAACAACTCTTATATACTAAAAGGTTGCACAATATGTTAATAAAAGCATTTAATTTTGTTTCATATATCTTTATCTTATTTATTAGTTTATCTTTTTACACATATTTAATTTTAATAAAAGCAGCACCTTCTGTGGTGCTGACCTAAATATCTGCAACAGAATATTTTCTAAGAAGAGAATTCCACCAACTGTCAGGCACAAAGGACTGATAACCTCTCTGAGGACCCAAATCTGATGGGGTGGGAGGAGCAGACTCCACAGAAACAGTTCAAAAACAAGAAGGCTGTGTTTATATAGCATTATGTGTTTTGGGGACAGAAAATCTAAAAGGTAGAACCTCTAAATATTTAGAATTTTTAAAATATGAATACAGAATATCTGTATTAACCAAAACAGTGCTCTTGAAGACATCATTCTTCAGGAGAAACTTTGTCACTACGAGTCTCAGCAGGAAACCCCAGCTGACCTCTCTCATGCACCACAGCCTCTCAGTTCTTGCTACCCAGGCTCTTCTTCTCATTCCTCCCAGCTGTGGCAATCCTAATGAAGAGAACTTCTGACCCCCCCCCCAGGGCATTTATATGTATCTCATTTAACTAGGTTAAACGATACCTAATAGGAATCTAAGAAAGTTCATAATAAGTGTTGACACTTGAGCAATGCACGTCTCTGCCTACTAAAGTGCCTGAAACTGCGGACTTAAAAAGGTACTAATAAAGAGGAAAATGACTTTGTTATTCACACCTTTGGCACACACACTTATTTCCTCAGTAATATAATCACAGACCTGACTAACCCAACTCAAAGCTTCATAAATTATGAATTATGAAACTGTACTGAAAGTTTACTGGGGCGCCTGGCTGCCTCAGTTGACTGAACATGCGACTCTTGCTCTTGGGGTCGTGAGTTCAAGCCCATGTTTGGCTTAGAGCTTACAAAAGAGAGGAAAGAAAGAAGGAAAGAGAGAAAGAAGGAGAGAAAGAGAGAGAGAGAGAGAGAGAGAGAAAGAGAGAAAGAGAGAAAGGGAGAGAGAAAGAGAGAAAGAGAGAAAGAGAGAAAAAAAGAAAGAAAGAAAGAAAGAAAGAAAGAAAGAAAGAAAGAAAGAAAGAAAGAAAGAAAGAAAGAAAGAAAGAAAGAAAGAAAGAAGAGCAAAGTTTACTGTACATGGAAACAAATTTAAGACTATCCATCTGATGACATTTACATACTGGTCTCTTTCTCGTCAACACAAGTACACTATAATATTTTCAAAAAGAAAAAACTTTTCAAAGCCCAAAGAGTTTTAATTAATATATACAAATCCACAGGGGTGAATTCATCTTCCACCTGCTTTCTCCAATGGGTAAAGTTTTTGAGGTAACAAGTTGATAATCTTAATAGTTACAAAAATGAATCATAATAGCTATAAAGATGTTACAACTGAGCTAATATGTTAACATTGTGAGTCAATCCATGGACAAGGATTAAGTCATTTGGCAAATGTTTGTTCTATCTGTAATGTTCTGGACATTGCACCGGGTACAGAAGACCAGGGCTGAACAGGACAAGATGTAATCGTTGCCTTATCAGATAGAAAGGTATTCCGGATTTGATGCCATCAACCAGGAAAAAAAAAAAAAAGATACAAAAGTTGAAAGTGAGTTGTTCAAGTTATGTGTATTAGTGACATTAAGTATGTAAGTTAATAGGGCATCTAGCTAAAGAATTTCAATAACAATTTTCTAAGGAGGGTACCAAGCTTTCCCCCAGAGGGTAATATAATATACTGGTGACGAGGAGCTATCCTGGAGTCAAAGGGCAATGGCTAAAGTGCTGGGGACTTGTTCATTTCTGATAAACCAGTGCTACTGTGAGATATCAGCTTGGACATAAGCCTTCATGATTTAAGTATTACTCTAAGATCATCTACAAAGACCAATAGAAATGAAATTTCTCAGGCATAGGATATTCCCAAGACAAATATTACAAGAATCTTGCATATTTCCCCTGAAACTGTACTCTAAAAAGGACATAAACCTCCCATAACAGACCATGTAGACATCAGCCTGGGAGAGAAGGAGCAGGTATTCAGGAAAACGCAAGGCCTTTGGATTACTGAAATTTTCGCCTCTTGTGACAATCTTGTCTTACAAAAGATATCAATTGCAGTTGAGTTGCCTAATTAACATAATTTTTAGTATCTAGTTTCAGATATCACTAGCCAACCCAGAGACTTCTTAGAGATATCTGGACGTTCAATCTGGAGAGAGGTTAAGAAATCAGAGCTAGTGATGCAGAGTCTTATGCATGAAGATCAAACTAAGTGAGTATATAGATTTATTTCAGAGGATAAGAGGCCCAGGGTCCAGGGTCCTTTGAGCCCTGCTTCTCTGCATGGATGCCTGTGCCCTGGCCTGGGGTGAGGAAGGAGAAATCACTGATGGCCAATTAACAGAGAGAAATAAAGCTGACTGAGGGTGAGGGTGAGGGTGAGTGTGTGTGTGTGTGTGTGTGTGTGTGTAAGAGAGAAAGAGAGAGAGAGACAGGGAGAGGAAGTGAGAGACACAAACAGGAAAGCCCATGCCCATTGGGTGAAGACTGACTTAATCTCTAATTAGAAATCTCTGGTGGCATCCCATTCTAAAGAAAACACAATTCAAGCTCCTTTCCAAGGCTTGAAGGCTTTGCTTATATAAACTGTCCCCCAACTCCCTCGCTGACTGCATCTCCTCCAAACTCCCCTTTTGCACTCCTCTCCATCTACAAGCTCTCCAAACATCCCCAATTCATTCATGCCTCAGGACTTTTGCAGTTGCTGTCCCGTCTTCCTAGAAAGCCTTTCCTCCTGCTCTTCACTTGACATTTGCTTCTCATCACTCACGTATCAGTGCAAATACCACTTCCTCAGAGAAGCTCTCTGATTGCTCTAAAGAAGCTCCCTCTCTAGCACACCCCGAGGTGTATTGCCTTGTATCTGAAAGATATTTTTTCATTTATTTGTTCCTTGTTTATTGACTCCATTTCTCACAAAACAGAAGGTCTGTAAGAGCAGGGGCTCTGTCTATCTTGTTCAACACTGCATGCCCTACCCCCCTACATCACCTATTATGTAGCAGATACTCAGTAAACATTAGTTGAAACTCAATTCCCACCTTAAGGATGACTATGCAGAAAGTCACCCAGGATTTACCACAAAACCACTCTCTGCTCCCTTGCCTCCCCTACCTTGCACCACAGTGACCGCGACCCACAACCATATCAACTCCAGACCTGCGTCTACATACAACCTGCGGCAGGTTGCTTCCCTTGCAAGCAACTCCAGCTTCCATGCCACATTTTCATCTGGAGGCTTCATTCTCCTCATCTACAGATCTTTCCACTCCCAACCAGATAAAAGTAGGTCTAGGTTTAAAGAATCCTTCAAAGACCAGCATTACATGCTACTAAGCACACTGTGTCTTAGGTATAAGGGCAAAAAGAATGGGGAAGTGCATCTTTTTACCCAGCTTTTCAGTGTTTGTGATTAAAAAAAAAAAAAAATTCCCAAGGGCTGGGTGCTTTCCTTCTTCTCTTTCCCAGTAGTCCAAAAAAAGGAAAGCCCCTCCCTGGTCGATGCAGAAGGCTGACAGTAAATGGTAAGCTGGCCACCACCTCCACCCGCAGATGACAAAGTCTCCAAAAAGGGGAAATATGAGCATGGAACAGAGATTCCATTCCTCCTGCTCCTTACTTTCTTTTACCCTAAAACTCATCCCCAGAATCTTACCCCTTCTTAGCCTGACTGTATAGCAGCCGAGTTCCTGATCAAGTCTAAGACCCCACTGCTTAGTCAGTGCTGGGAGTCACCATCAGGGGAAAGAGCTCCTGCTACCTCACCAGATGAGGGAACAGTGCTTCTAACAACCTAATACAGAACCAGAAACACAGTTTCCTACTGACACGCTGGAGTGCCCAGTGCATCCACTGTATGCTATACATCAAGCTTACTCCAAATCAAATAATTTTTTATTGAAGCATAATTAACATACAGTGTAATGACAAATATATTTTTATTTTTAACCCATAAAGGGTTCACCTGGAAATTCTGATGTGTGCTATTTTATCCATTGTAGTTAGAATAAACAGGAGAGGTTCATTTAAGCTGTGAGCGTAGGGATGTACCCCTGGAAAGACTTCTTCCAGGCAAGAAGGTTGAATAGGAACTTCAGTGAAAATATATTCAGAATGAAAAGAATTTTTGGAACACAATCCCTTGGAGATAACATATCCTCCTGAATTTGGCCAGACACAGCGCACCAAAGTGGCACATCAAAGATACAAAGACAAGATACCTAACTGATGAAAGTCGGAAGCTATCAGAAGGAAAGGCAAAGTATACAGACCCCCTGTTCAAGAAGCCCAGACTGAGGGGCAGTTAAGAAAGTATATTCAGATCAGAGGATATATATATCCTCTTGAGTGTGTGCAAGACAAAGGTGAACCATATGCACAAAGAATGGAAGAATCTGTGAGGAATGTGTGCTATGGAGGTTTCCTGGGATGGTGTAAGGCAGAGGTTAAGCAGACTTTCATGTGATCCATTCCAAGTCACTTACGCTGGGACAATCTTCGTTTTTTTTTTTAACTATGAAATGGAGCTAATTATTCCTGTCTCATACAGTTGGTGGGAAGATTTAATAAAATAACACATGTGAACACACTGGGGATCATAATGGGTGCCACATGAGTTTTATGTTTTCCTTACTGCCTTGGTATGCATCACCTGGAATGTATATTAAATAGCTATCCGGCCCCCAACCCTGGATGGAAGCCAAGTGGTAATTTGCATGGCTAGCAGAGGATGTTTGTCAGAGACATATGGGAAATGTAGCATATTTCACCTCTCTCCTATAGTATTCCACACGATGTGGATCACAGAAATATCTCCAAAAGAAGATAACAACTGAACAGACTTACGTTTTGGGTTTGTTTGTTTGTTTGTTTGTTTTAACAGTATGTCTTTTAATGGTATTCTTCTGCCAATTACTATCTATTCCTTTCTGAGCCTCAAAGATTTTTATGGACTTGGGGCATAAGAACAAATTGAATATTTCCAACAAATCTACTGAAATGTGGTCTCATTTTATTGCATCTTTATAAGGAGACACACAATCTGGGACTGGGACATTCAGGGACTATGGTAAAAATATTGCTCCAGGAAAGAAGCCCCACTGAGCAAGGAATGAAGATCTCCTCCTCCACATGAACAATTAAGGAAGGCTCGGGAAGCCAGATCAGGGTAATGCAATCAGTTTCTGAAAAAGTTTTCTCCTTATAAACCAAAGTTGCCATTATCTGAAGTGTCTCTGAGTCAGGGTGCCTGGGTGGCTCAGCTGCTTAGGCGTCCCACTCTTGATTTCAGCTCAGGTCATGATCTCAGGGTCCAGAGATGGAGCCTAGTGTTGGGCTCTGTGTTCAGCAGGGGGTCTGCTTGAAGATTTTTCTCCCTTTGCCTGTCCCCTCCTTCCCCCATTTTCTCTCTCTAAAATGAATAAATTAAAAATAATAATAAAGTGTCTCTGAGGCAGCTGGCCTTACTCAGCAACAACAGACTACAAAACAATCTGTCTCTTTTGCATATCTGGGTGTGAAAAGCAGTCCTTGCTGAGAAGGAAGCTACACAAACCAATTTACAAATGTCAAATCAGCTTGCTTTCAAAAGGAAAATAACCTGGCAGCCTGAGCAGATCTTCCCAAATACTTAACATCTCCGTGTAAATAAAAAGATAGTGCCACCGTCTGCAGTTGGGAGAGGAAGTTTGAAGACCGGAAAGTCAAACATCCAGGCTAGCATAGCATAGGCAGCGGTCAGAAACCTAAACCTCAGTGTGAAAATGGGGAGAAGAGCCAACGAGGGCAAGGGGTTTCTGGCCTTCCTGCAGTTCCCTTAACTATCCACCTAATCATTGTACTCGGATGCACGTGACTTGAGCTTAGAACCTGCGGTTTATGTGGTTTCTGACGGCATCCACGGATGTTATTCTCATCCCCTCTCCCACATACAGTTTTTTAAATATTACCTTCTAGTAGCAAGCACCTCCTCCCCTCCCACCTCTCTCCCTACCCCCTCTACTGAAGATCCTATAAAAAGGTGTTTGGGGTTTGTTTTTAGTTTCTAGAAATCGTCTGTAGATTTTCTTTTAAGCCAAAATAACAGCACAGAAGAGGCTGAGTTCTCCAGAGAACCCTAGAGCAAGGGCCTCAAAATGACAAGTTGCTCCTTTGTTATCTTGAAAACTAACGGCAGCCCAAACCCGGCGAGTTTCTCACCACCGCTCTTCCCCCTAAAACCGCTTCGGTGCTTGTTGTGTTAGGTCTAGTTCCACTGTGGCGGGAAGGAGGGTTTGTTGGAAATTTTTCTACAATAAAAGACGAGAACCTTCCAGACCTCTGGCCCCCGTTCGCGAATAGACCCTTTTACAAAACAACGGTCTGCAAGGAGCCCCCACCCTTGACGGCGCGCGAGTGCCCAAGCTCCCCCGAGATTAGCGAAAGGCGGGTCCCAAAGCAGGTCCTCTCGACTCGCAGCGCCCCTCCTCCCGCCCCGGGGATCCCGGCGCCCCGCAGCCCCTAACCCCGGGGGGCGGGCTCACGCGAGGGCGCGCGGAGGAGGCTGTCGATTCAGCGTGCCCCCCCACCCGCGACGCTCAGCCTCAGAGGCTGCCGACCCCAGGCCCCCCCAACCAGGGTGGGGAACTCGGTCTCCCCGATCCCCAGTCTCCCTCACCCGGGCAATGCCAACCCGCAGGGAAGCCGGCGGGAGTGAGTTACCGGCCAAGGCCCAGGAGCGGAGACTGCAGAGGCGTGCGGGGCTCGGCGGCTGGGGGCCCGCTGCTCTCCACCCACCGCCGCTCGCTCCAGCCGGCTGCTGCGGCGCCTGCCGCATCGGGCCGCCGAAGCCCGAGGCCGGCGGAAACCGGAGGAAGGTGGCCCGGGTCAGGGGCGGCGCGGGCACGATTCCTTCTCCACGGACCAGGCGGGGGAGCCGCGGGAGTCCAAGGTGCCTGACGAGCGGTGCGCTACCCTCCGCGCCCGGGTCCGGGTCCCAGGCGACTGCGCCGAGCGCCTCCGGAGCCGCGGGCAAACTCCTCCTGCTCGGCTGCTGGCGCCAGACGCGCGGTGACCACGGCCGCCCCCAAGTTCACGGAGGAAGGTGCAATGCAGAGGGAGCCTGGGGGTTCCGTCCCCGGAGCAGGGAAGCGGGAAAGCAGCCGAGCCCGTACCTTTCGGGCTGGGGGGACAGCGGCCGCGCGCCCTTCCCGGGCGTCCCGGACAGGAAAATCACCACGAAGGGAGGGCCGGGGAAAAGCAGCGGGTGGCTTCAGGACAAGGTAGGAGGATCGAGTTCCACAGCCAAGAAGACACTCCCATCCCGCCCCGGTTTGTTTGGAAAGCTGCCGGGGCGAAAGTGTGGCGCGGCCAGGGTACTCTCCTTCTCCGCCGGCCTGGCGGGCAGCAGAAGTAAACACATTTGCTTGGCGCACCGGGGACTTTTGTGACACCAAGTGAGGCAGGAGTTTTGGTCCCTCGCAGAAAGGGAGCGGGTGTTCAGAGCTCCAGAATTCCTGGGCTCCGCCTTTCAAGGACAAATGTGTTAGTGCTTGTCTTTTGGAGGAGGTTATTACTTTAGGGAGAAGGAACGAAGGTGGGACGTGCATTTTCTTTCTTGTTAAAGTAGCTCTCTTGAGTAAAGCATAAATGAATAATGTCCTCATACTTGGATGGCTCTGAATACTTTTTATATTTCAGTGTTTGTGAAATAATTCATTGTCTAGCAACATTCAGTTAATAGCTCCAGCCTTTGGACCCTGAGCGTCGCAATCACGTGCTGTCAAATGACCCCAGAGAGAAGAGCCACAGACTTGGATATAATTCAAAGCGGCAATGTGTCCCGGCTCTGAAACAAAGTCCATCTGTGATGGACCTGCTGGTATTTGTGTTAATTTTAACAATAGCCCTAGGAGACAGCACTTGTTACTTTACCGGTTTTACTAATCCAAACACTGAGAGTGTTCAGAAAATGCCTATCTCCTTCCTTTATCTACAAATTGCCTTTGAAGTAAGGTACACAAGTTTTGAAATTTTCCAGGTGGCTCCTGAGACATCAGAGTAGTGAACGATGTTTAGGGAATTTGCCCATCTAGGTCAATTTTCCTTGAGATGGTTTTGCTCTTTTTAGTGTCTCCTGAGTTCCTTATTATCCTTCTCTTGTTCATGATCTTCGGAATTAAACCAGTATTATACCTCATCCACTCGGTCCTTCTTAGGATTTTTGGATCCGCAAAGTCATGTGCTAAGGGGAGAGGTCATCTGCTATTCTTAGGTGGCATTTGTGCTTCTTTATAGAAGTGACCAGGAAGGCACTGTTCACCCTAACCTAGTTCAAATTCCACTGGCATGCCTCGTGATGTTGAGCAAGTGCCTTAACCTCGTGTACTTCCTTCGTGTCACCTGTAAAAGTGATATATTACAACCTATCTGCAGGGGTTGTTAGGATTTAAATAGATGATGAGCTAAAGAATTCTTGGAACCGTGCTTGGCCAAAAACCATCAGCTCAGGAAGTAAGAAAACTACCTCCCAGTCATTGCCTACTGTGAGTTGCTGCCTATGCATCATATCTGTTCCTCCCATCCATCCTGCAAGCGAGAAGAATCTCATCCTAGAAATGAAGACATTGAGTCAGAAGGTTAAGAAATGTGCCCAATGTCATACTGCCTACATTGGAGCTGTGATTCACATGAAAGTGCCTGAGACCAAGATCAGTTTTTCCAGGATAGCTCATGTCTAGGTAGTTATGTGGAGCAGGGACTTTTGAGCTGTGTAACATTTTATTTTTTTTCAAATGCAGGATACATTATTGTATGGGCACATGATCGCAACTGTGCAAAAATTTTGAATTCCTGTGGAAGGTGATAAAGAATTAAGCAGGGGTTTGTTGACTTCCGGGGACGCGGTAGTAGCCGATGTCTGGGGTGTCGCTATGGGGGCCCGAGGGGCTTCTGCGGCCCGCGTCGGGACTGAGGTGCTGCCATAGGCCCCACCGAATCGCCCCTGCCACCTTTCCGGTTCAGGCGCTGGCTCCCCGCACTGACTTCCGCATGGGGGAACCCGAGGAGGTGGTGCCGGTTCGGGTGCTGTGTTTACATTTGGAAAAACTAAATTTGCTGAAAATATTCTCAGCAAATTTTGGTCTAAAAATGATATACCTACATTTCTTTCATGTGGAGATGAACATACTGCTGTTACAGGAAATAATAAACCTTACATGTTTGGCAGTAACAACTGGGGCCAGTTAGGATTAGGAAAATCAAGCGTTAACAAGCCAATGGTGTGTCAAAGCTTTAAGCTGCCTGTGGACGGAAGCACACCCTAGCTTCAACAAAAGGAGACAAAGTATACACAGCTGGAGGAAATAATGAAGGACAGCTGGGACTTGGTGACACTGATGAGAGAAACTCTGTTCATCTAATTAGTTTTTTTTACTTCCCAGCTAAGATTAAGCAGCTCTCTGCTGGATCCAATACTTCAGCTGCACTAACTGGTGAGACTTTGTTCCACTTCAGGCTAGGGACCATCCCTTTCCTTGAGACCAGGATATACCAGCTGAGTCACCTGACCCCAGCATTGCTGTTTCGTTTTCCATCATTAAGTATATGTTTATGAAGACATAAAAATGGAAGTTTGAATCATGACCTAGAGTCCAGTTTTGTGCTTATTTAGGGTGAGATGTAAACACACATGTAGCTGCCATGCTTCCATCTACTCCTGTAGATATTAAATCGTCATCGTGTGTTCTGAACGTTATATTTGCAGCCGTAATAAAGTTGCTATCAGAAACATAGAAATCTATTAGATATATGTTATCAGAATATGGTCTGGGAGTGCCTGGCAGGCTCAGTCGGAAGAGCATGTGACTCTTGATCTTGGAGGGTTGTGAGTTTGAGCCCCACCTTGGGTACAGAGATTACTTAAATAAATAAACCGTAAAAAAAAAAAAAAAAGAATTAAGCAGGGTGATGGGATTATAGGGTTTTAGCTCTCTCTGGGATAGTGTTTTTGGCAGTTGTTTTGGGGAAAATGTTTTCACTCTAAATATATGTAATTTAGCCATTGTATAAAAGGTTTCTTCTAATAAGGCAGGAGGGGAAGCACCAGGAAGTAGGAGAGGACTCTTGGAAGTTGCAAATTCTTTTAATAGCCCCTGAAATCATAATATTTAGGCAGTGTACATATAAGGTTGGCCATTTGCTAGGTTTCTTTTGTGCTTATGGATGATGCAATCTCTTTGTTAAAATCACATTGTTTCTTAGGATATGGCCTCTGTGTCCCTAGGGACAAGTAAATACCAGGTTCTCCACTCCACCCTGGGGTGCCATTCAGCACAGTGTAGAGAGTAAGGTTAAAGAAAATAGTACTTCCTCAATCCCAATGTAGGTCCTGCCAAAAGAACCCCTGAAGATAGGTTATATTATATCACTTTTACAGGTGACGTGTCCTGTCCCAAGGACAGGCTTTTTTGGCATGATCAATGTAGGACTGTCTACTTCATATAGAGGAGACCTACTCAAAGCGATATGCTCTCCGCAGGACGGTCACCTCTGGTGAACCCCGGGACCGGAGAGAGACCCGTTAAGTGACAAGAGACCACTTCCTTTCAATACCCCCTTATAACTTAATAACAAAAAGAAATTTTCTTTTTTTCTAACATTTCTCAAGGCTTGGGTTCTCCAGTTTTAAATAGTATCTGGCTCAAGACTGAGTTTGACCAAGCTTATCATTTTTGCATACCATTGTCTCTCCACCTCCAGGTGAAGATTCTGCCAGCCTGGTTTTCTGGGTGTCTTGGGGTTTTATCTACTGAAAGCAATTATTTAAAGAACATGTACATCTCAAAAAGAGTAAGTCACAGGGAGGAGGCAGTGTCTCTCCTCACTCAGAACTCTGCTTCTGCCTACAGTGTGGGAAAACTGTTTGCAAAAGGCAGCTTAGTTCTGTTAAGCAACACCCTAACTTCTCTAACATCTCCATTGCCGGGCAGGGCCTCAGCCCCATGTTTACATACAAAAATAACCATTGTGTTGATTTCCCCAACACTGCCAGTGCTAGAAAAAAGAATGCGAGTCTATCTGGAAGCTTCTTGGCAACGTTCATCAGCAATAGTGTCTCCTTATTCTACTAGTGCTGTCAAGGTTTCACAGCTCTTAGTAGCCCAGTCTCAGGAACTGCATTTGCTCTCCTTCCTGTCACAAGCTGGAGGATGAGGGGTGGACCTTGGGTGGACCTGGGGTTCAGCGTGTTCTAAGCACAGGAACATATAAAATATCTGTATGGTGGAAGCCATAATACACCTACATTGTATTATTAAAAGGGTTAATATTCAGAACGTGTCAAGAATTCCTATGGGTCTGTAAGAAAAAGATACCCCATTTAAAAATAGGACACGGGTCATAAGCAAGCAATTTATGGAAGAAATACAAATAGTCTACAAACGGGTGCAGAGATTTTCATGTCTTTTTATACGAGCATTGTTTAAGAAAATGTGGATAATAATGAGAAGTCAGATTGGCAAAAATGAAGGTTAATGAGCTTAATGAGTTTCATCAAGGTGTCAAGGAAACTATTCAAGGAAGTATGAAGTAGAACTTCTTCCTCTTCAGAGGGCAATTTGGTGATTGCTATCAAATGTACAAGGTTGTTATGAGTTTGAATTTCAAAACCCTAATTTAAGTTCCTTAACTTTCCTCTTTAGAGGACAGTTTGGCCTCAAGCCAAGCAAAGGAGGAAAGAGGAGAGGGTGGGAAAAGACAGAGGATCTCATAGCTGACTCCTGGTTACCCTGGTCCAGAAGACGGCCAGCCCTTCTGGTTACTGAGCACTCCCTGAACAAACCCCACGATGGTAGGGCATCTCCTGAGGTTAGATAGGGACAGTCTGCAAACCTCTGCATCTTGGAGCAGCTTGCTCAGAGAACTTAGGCAATTAGAAGTGTTAGAAGCCTGAACCACTGTCCTTGCTGATGGGCCACCCCCGGGAGAGGAGGGAGATGTTCCACCCTCCCCCATCTGTCTGTGGAGATGCTCTCCTAGGTTCTACTCCAGTCCCGTGACTGATAATTCTGTCAAACCATTACAGGTATCTTCCCTTGGGGCGCTCAGCCCACTAATTCACATTTTTCGCTAACCCCCTTGTCTCTCATCTTAGCTGGATTACAGAGCCGAACTTACACCGTTTCACTTCACGAGAATGCTTTTGTAGGATGGATCCTGAAAAATGGAAATCCTGGGCAAAGCACACGTGAGCCCACACTCGGATGATTTTCTACCTGATATTTTCATGTTCAGAAGTTCACACTCTAAACAAATGAACAAAAAAAACCTATTTTCAGTAGCACCCCTGAAGCAGTGTGCAAGGTGGAGTCATTACAGTGAGCTGGGAATGGTACAGAGGCTTCTCTACGTTTCCCCAGCTCCAATCTGCTATGAATGCATGTCACCTTCAAACCAGCAGTTCCATTTTTTAGGACTTCATCTGTAGAAATAATCACATATAAATACAAAAACATGAATAGGGGTGGGTATAGCAGCATTGCTTATAGTGTTTAAAAACAGAAAAATAATGCCCAGAAATAGAGTGACTAATTAGATTGTGGTTTATCCTAATAATGAAGGCAGCCATTGCAAAGCTATTATAAACATGTATATACATTCAATTTGCTAATGTGATATCAGCTGTAGTACATTGGCTTTAGAAGGTCTACATTCAGAAAATATGTACTGAATGTACATACAGGATGTCAGATATTATGATTCATTAATATCAAGCAGAAAAAAATAAAGGACTACTAATATGTGTGTATATATTTGTGAATCCATAGGGAGTGTTGACAGATTTCTTCTATAGAGTGGAATTATAGAGGCAAAGAGAGAAAGTGGAGGAAGATTTTTGCTTTTTATTCTAAATATTTCTGTTAAGTTGAACTTTTTACAATGTACACAAATAACTTTTGTAATTAAAAAATGATGCTAACAAAGTTATTTTTATGTGTTTGGGAAAAGAGATTAAAAATCCAGAATGAAAATGGGTCAGTGTTGAGGCACAAATCTAAGCTCTCTACCTTGGTGATTCCCTACCTGTGTACTCTTCATTCTATATAATGCATTTTTTTTTTCCCAGTCAATAGAGACCAAAATAGAAATATCAGGTCAAAACAAAACAAAACAAAACCCTTAAGGCCACACTGAAAGAACAAGAAGAAAACTTATGTGAATCTTGTTTTTATTTTGCTGGGAAACAACTAAACATAAAAGAAGCATGAAGAAAAAGGTTAATACATTTGATTTCATGAAATGTAGACTTTCTAAATGGCAAAATACACAGAAATACAAAGACAAGCTGGGTAAAAGTATTTGCAACACATGGAAAATGGTTAATTTTCTTATTTTACCAGGAACTCTTAGGAAAAAAAAACAAACCCAAGAACTTAATAGAAAAATGGGTAAACTACATGGACAAGCAGCTCTCTGAAGAGAAAAATAAAACATACATTACTTAAGCAAATATGTATGTCTGCTATGTGCCAGGCACTAATCTAAGCAGTGAAGGAAACATCATAATTCTTGCTCCCAAGCAGCTTCCATTCTAGTAAATTTGAGGAGTCTTGACTGCACTGATTGAATTTATATACTCTAATACAGAAATCCCACCAACAGAAACTTCTGTTACAGATATCCTTGCACAGTTATATAAAGTTGTAGATAAGAATTGCCTTTTAGATACAAATGTAGGGACCCGAAGGGGTACGTGTACCCCAATGTTTATAGCAGCAATGTCCACAATAGCCAAACTGTGGAAAGAGCCAAGATGCCCATCGACAGATGAATGGATAAAGAAGATGTGGTATATATACACAATGGAATATTATGCAGCCATCAAAAGGAATGAGATCTTGCCATTTGCAACGACGTGGATGGAACTGGAGGGTGTTATGCTGAGTGAAATAAGTCAATCAGAGAAAGACATGTATCACATGACCTCACTGATATGAGGAATTCTTAATCTCAGGAAACAAACTGAGTGTTACTGGAGTGGTTGGGGGTGGGAGGGATGGGGTGGCTGGGTGATAGACATTGGGGAGGGTATGTGCTATGGTGAGTGCTGTGAATTGTATAAGACTGTTGAATCACAGATCTGTACTTCTGAAACAACGCAACATATTTTAAGAAAAAAGAAAAAGAAGATAACAGGAGAGGAAGAAAAGGGGAGTATGTCAGAGGGGGAGACGAATCATGAGAGATGATGGACTCTGAAAAACAAACTGAGGGTTCTAGAGGGGAGGGGGTAGGGGGATGGGTTAGCCTGGTGATGGGTATTGAGGAGGGCACGTTCTGCATGGAGCACTGGGTGTTATGAACAAACAATGAATCATGGAACACTGCACCAAAAACTAATGATGTAATATATGGTGATTAACATAACAATAAAAAATTAAAAAAAAATTGCCTTTTAAATGTTCCTTATAATGAAGACCCTGGAATGACTCAAATAGCCTTTAGTAAGGATTGGAATTAGAGGATACACATATACTATAGAAATCTGTATAGTCACTAAAACCATGAGCTAGTCTTCTCTCTAATGACTTGGAATAATGTCCAAGATATTATTAAATTTAAGTATCACACTGCAAGATAGGTTGCCTAGTAGGATTCTGGTGTTAAATATGTTGTGTTTTTTTTTTTTAAGATTTTATTTATTTATTTGACAGAGAGACACAGCGTGAGAGGGAACACAAGCAGGGGGAGGGGGAGAGGGAGAAGGAGAAGCAGGCTTCCCGCAGAGCAGGGAGCCCCATGTGGGGCTCGATCCCAGGACCCTGGGATCATGACCTGAGCCGAAGGCAGACGCTTAACGACTGAGCCACCCAGGCGCCCCTAAATATGTTTTTTAAAAAACAGAAATAACAATAAATTATAATATAGCTGACGTTAGTGCACAAGACATCTGAAGGAATCCACATAAGCTAATGAACATTAGCTGTCACTGGAGGACTTTTCTTTCTAAATTATACAATTCTGAATGGTTGATTTTCACTATTTATTTTTAACTGAAAAAGGAGAATTTTCAAACCATTTTACATTTTAGGAATTTTTACATGCGGTTGCTTAGAGACATATCAAATTGAGCTTTACTTCTTGGGGAGTCTGGGGAGTGGTCAGTGGTTTTTCTGAGAGGTAATGACAAAAGCTTTGATATAAATGGGTGATTGTGTACCATTTTCATCAGAACCTTGATTATGACAGTGTTTTGGGTTTCTATTATTCTCAACCTCAGAATTAAAGGAACTTGTCTACTCCCAAACTTGCAGGAGATTGCCTCATCACCAAAGGATATTATAAGAGAGTGACTTGTCAAGTGGAGAGATACCACTGGGATACAGAGTTTCAGAAAAACACTTACAACCATGGTTAACTGAATGGGAATCCTGTGAAACCTTCGTTAGCTTTTTGTGTGTGGGTATCAAGATGTCAGCTGACACGGTATGGTGGTCATTTCTAGTTCCCATTGTTTTAGTGCCCCCAAACCAGAATGTCTTCTCCAAGGATACATAGACTATAGATTACTGAAACCTTTCTTCGAGACCCTAGTCATCATTTATCCTGCCTGAGTCTGCTCTCTCTCACACCTGAACTCACTTTGGGGAACAGATCCCATTTTTAAGGTAATCATAGTAGCAGAAGCAGGCATCAGGATTATCACAAGGAAAGCATCTTCGGAAGCTTCCCAGGAGCCTGCAAATCCAGTACCTCAATTCTTCATTTCAATTCCACACCAGGAGCAGTTTATTACACTATAGGACATTATGAATACCAGAGCATCAGTATCAGTAATAAAGAGCTCTAGATATAGGAACCACCGTGACCATCTGAAGTAGAAGTAAAATGAAGGATTCAAACCGACGATTGTTTCCGAGGGGTTTAAACTAGTAATCAATTTTTGTTTTACAATTTTTACAATATTTGTCTTTACTGTATCTTCTGGTAAGATTCCAAATTTCTTTTTTTGCACTTGGGTGCCATACTGGCAGCAGTTTTTCCAAATCCTGTACATGACTGTTAATTATTACAAGTATATTAGCCACATGGTGAGACACTGACCATCCAAGCAGGTGTCCACAGTGCTTCAAAAGTGGTAAATACAAATAACCTTAATCTTTATCATCATTTAGTATTATTGCATAAAATCGAGGGTTTCTGAATCTGCCTAAGGGACTAAAGAGAAGTACATAATTTTGTTTTTGCTTAAAGAGAGAGATGGGAGTAGGCAAGCCTTAACTGTCTGTCTCTGTGCTTATCACATGATAAATTAATGCATTTTAACCAAGTCAACTAGGTCGTAGACTTTGGATCCAACAAATTTTGTATAATTGATAAAAGTCTTACTGGCTATAGATTAAAAAGCTGAAAACCACTGAATCTTCCTAGGCCCTTTAGAGTTAAGAGTCCTGCCACACAGAACCTGTCAGACAAAATGTTAATCCACAGGCTGGAAAACAATCAACTTCCAATATTAATATTTGGAAGTTGTCCCTAAATTTTATTTAAATGAGGTGATTCATAAATTATTTTGTACATGACTTCAGAAAATGTACATACCCCTTGCTGTTCAGGGGAACACACTTATTCTATATCTGAGATCTCTCAAGAATTCACTCACCATTTCCAGAGAAGGACTTGGGAGTCCTCAATTACTAGCTCTGACTACTTTCTTAATTCTTAGTCTTACACCTCCAAACTGCTTGCTAAGCCCTCAGTTCAACATGTATTTCTCAGCACCTGCTATATGCAAAGTATTTCACAAAAAGCAGGGTCAACAAATCCAAAGCCAAATCTTTAGTTTTCCACCCTAACCAGCCTTTTCTTTTCACTTACTCATTTTTATTACTGATAATGTCTTTCTCCCACCTTCCCACTTTTAAAAACCATAGAGTTATCCTTGATCTTCTTCTTTTTCTCCATCTCACCTGAACTTCCAGCCTTCATGTCCTTAACACGCTCCACATTCAGTCGTTCAATACATACTTGCTTGCTATCTGCCAGGCACTGTTCTAGGTGCTAGGAATAGTTTGCCGGGGGGAAAACAGGCAAACATTTCTGCATTCCTGGAGCTTATATTTTACTAACAGTGTCCTGCAAAAATCTTCAAACGTCGTCTTGTCGAGCCCTTCATCTCAATTTCAGTTGAAATGCTTCCTTCTTCTTCTCCGGGCTTCCCCAGGGAGGCAGGGAGGAGCCTGCCCCCCTGACCCTTTACCCCACTAGAACGAAAGACAACATTGGACTCCACCCTCCCTGCCTCTGTCAGTTTTCTGCAATGTAAAACAGCATTAGTTGAGATGTTTTCTAGGGATCTGTTAACTTATTTCTAACCCTGTAACAGAAAAGTCATTGAGCAAACAGAACACCAAGGTTTGGTTACCTTCTTGAGATGGAGGAGGGATATTTACAGCAGGGATGGGGGGGATGTAAGAGGTTTAAGGGGGGCTCACAGGGGGTCCATGGGGGGATGTAAGAGGTTTAAGACAAATTCTTACTAACAGTTCTCTAACACAAGGCAGAGTAAGGCAGCCCCAAATGAATAAGGCCCTAGACAGATGTGAGAGGGCTGGTGAAACAGTAACATTTGTTGAGCACTAAGGAGGGGCTTTGTGTTCATTATCACATTTCATTGTAACAAACCTGGGAGTTCAATATTATTGAGACAGTATGAAGAAAACAAAAACAGCAACAAAACCACATTCATACCTAGGTCTGAGTGAGTCCAGAGCCCTGGCATATACATTCACTTGGCAGAGGGAAAGGGATCTAATGCTTTTGCTTAGAAATCTCTCAACTAACTCTGACACACAGAAAAAAAAAAAAATTTAAAGAGAACAGATATAACTTAATTCCCAAGGTTTTGGATTTTGATAAAGTAGTGATCTATTTATATCTTTTTTTTTTAATTTTCAAACTAAACTTTTCCATTACGTTAACATTTCTATTTTTCCATAGTAGAAACTATGCTCTTCTTACTGTCCTTAAAAATAAAAATAAAGACCCATCTAGGAGTGGCCTAACAAGTAAAACAGAGTCCGATGCAATATCTGCTGGGCCTTCCTAGTTCCTCTCTTTATAAATATTATTTCACGATGGATTAAATACTTGCTTTTGGAATTTAGTGGCCTTTCCCAAACTGTGTTCTTTTGGGAGACACTAATCTGAATTTAAAGAACAAAGGATTCCTAAACAAGTAAGATTGAGTTATAATCCCACCTGAAGTCACACACAATACATATTAGCATATTCAAGACAACAAGTGTTTAACTTTGGTTAATGGTTAAACAAATTAAACAAGCTTGTTTTTGTGGGGGAATGACTCTTCCTTCAGTATTCTATTGTAATTTACTTTTTCTCCATCTCCCAAAGCCAGTTACAACAAGAAACAAAATTGCTGTATATTTGATTCTCTGCATATCTGGTTAGAAAACCAAAGGCTGGGATCCTTTCATGAAATCATCCATGAAAATAAAAGCTTAGACATGCATGTCACTTAGTTCATGAGAAATATATCTAGAAAAAAATTACATGGCAAATTTGCAGTGACAGATTTATTATAAAATCACCACCGTATTGCTCTTGGAACCATACAGTTATCAGCATTACTTAATATTTTATTAACATAAGTAATTAATATGATTCATCATCATCATAAACTGTGTTTTGGTTCAGATGTAATAAAATGGATTCTGGTCAAAATTCAGGTTAATTTGAAATAATTGTGTATCTTTTTGCTAGCTGGCTTTTCTTCAACTCTACAGAAGGAGCTTGCACAATCTAAATGCTCTCATGTCAAGTATTTTGCAATCAAAATCATAGTACAATAGAAATTCCTTGAGCACCAACCCACGTCTACTGGATTTCCAGTTTTACTGGAAATAAAACTTTATGAGCATGTTAGTAGTGGAGGTGGAATTTGATAAGTACATCATAATTTAACATTGATTCATTCATTTAGTGTTTATCGAGAACCCACCAAATGCCCAACACTAGCATTTGAGGCATCAGACATGCAGAATTCTAAAACATCTGACTTCCGGCCTGGAGAAGTGATACGAGGGAAATAGGCATTCAGACTACAGACGCTTACTGAGATTCTCTGTGTGTCCTGCATTGGCTAGGTTCAAAGGAAACAGTGGTGAACTGACAGATCCCCTGCTGCGATGATGCTGCTTGCAGACTAGCAGACTTGTAGACAGATACTGTTTATCGCCGTCTTGTAACAGAGTGGTAGAAACTAGAGGACACAACTAATGGGAGCATCTTGAAAGGTGACATTTGTGATTTTCTTTATGCAGAAAACAATCTACCGGGCACCTGGGTGGCTCAGTTGGTTGAGCAGCTGCCTTCGGCTCAGGTCAAGATCCTGGAGTCCCTGGATCGAGGCCCGCATCGGGCTCCCTGCTCGGCAGGGAGTCTGCTTCTCCCTCTGACCCTCCCCCCTGTCATGTGCTCTCTCTCTCATTGTCTCTCTCTCAAATAAATAAATAAAATCTTTAAAAAAAAAAAAAAAGAACAATCTTCCTTGCTTATTTTTTTCCTTAGGGATTCTCCTTTCTTAGGGTTACCTTTGCTTAAAATGGAGGAAACATGTATTCAGAATTTGCCAGAAGACAATTTCTATCCAAGGATTCTTAGCCACTGAGATGTGAGTGACTTTTCCGAAAAGGTCTTTAGATGTCTGACACTCTGATCCTGATTACCCGCTATAGCTCCAGGCCCTAAAGCAGATTATTGGGCACCATCCCAGGGCTTCTGATTCTGTAGAACTAGCATGTGGCTCAAGAATTTTAATTCTAACAGGCTCCCAGAAATCACAGATGCTGCCAGTCCAGGGCCCACGCCCTTTAAGAAGCATGGTGTAGGGAAGTAAATATACCAACTTCCCAAGCAAAACTCGTTATTAAAAGACTGTGAGGCAGAAAATGTCTCTGTTTCACAGGAGCAAGAACAAGGCATAAGTTATTTATAAAATGCAAATTTAAGTAGGTAGGGAAAACTAAGTGAAATAATAAATATTTCATATCCTAAATGCAACGATTCTCTTGAAGTTAGAAACTTCCTTCTATCACGGATTTTCCCCAGATTTGAAATACTCTGAAGCTGGGATACTTTATGATTTGACTTGAAATAAATCTTCTTTTCCTCTCCCATAGAGGTTTTAGAAATTTAGAATAAAAAAAAATCTGACTCTGTCCAAATAAGTAGCATAATGTTAGAACTTTGTGATTAGAAGGCAGCCCCAAGGACGTGGGGACTGTGTTGTTTCCTGTGAATGAGCCTCTTGGGAGACAAACCTCTGAGGGAGCCTCATCAATAGCAAACAGCACTAGGATGGTGGTGACAATCCAGAGCTGGTAGCATGAGAAGACAGGCATTAAGATGCTTTAAAGAAGAACGTGAAAATGGAGAGAATCTATATTTTAATCTACTTACCATCTGAAAATCCATGTGTCTAGTATCAAGAGGATTACATCGACATGCTGAGTTATTAGTAGAAACATAATAACCACATCAAGAAAAGTATCTATGCTCAATTATTCTAGCCCCCCCCCATGTCTGTTACAGTAAAGTACTTTATTGGCTTGACACAACACAAATTAATTTTCCTACAGTTCTGGAGGCCAGAAGTCTGAAACCAACTTGTCAGCAAGGCTAGATTCCTTCCAGAGTCTGGAGGGGAGGTTCATTTCCTTGTCTTTTCCAGATTCTAGAGGCTAATCATATTCCCTGGCTTATGTCCCTTCCACCATTTTCAAGGCTTGCACAGTAGCATCTTCAGATTTTCTGAGTGCGATGCCTGCTTCTCTCAACACATGCCCTTTCTGCCTCTGACACCCCTGTCTCCCTCTTTTAGGGACCTTGTGACCTTGGGTCCACCTGGGTAGTCTCCCCATCTCAAGATCCTTAACTTCATCATGTCCGTAAAGTTTCTTTTGCTATTTAAAGTAGCATACTCACAGTTTCAGGGGATTTGTACGTATACATCTTTGTGGGGGAGGGCATTATTTGACTTCCCACATATGCCATTTATTTTTTCTGGTCAAAAAAACACTTGCAGTAGTGTTTTCAATATGGGGCGTTACATTTTTCAGGAAGAAATCAATAAATGGTGTTATATAGAAGAAAATGACCACGAATCATTCATTCACTCAGCAAATATTTGTGTTCACGATGTGCCAGGCACAAGGCAAGGAGCACTCTGCAGATACAGGTAAGACCATATGCGGCTGTCGAGTGTGGTGCGTATGAGCCGGGACTCTGAAGCCTAATCATCTGGTGTTGAATCCTGGCCTCACCATTTATACACTGTGTGACCTGAGCAAATTACTTAATTTCTCCGTGCCTCAATTTTGTCACTTCTGAAATTGAGATAAAATTAGAACTGTTCCGTAGGGCTCGTATGACAATTCAGTGAGATTCTCCATAATGCCCCTGGCACACTGGCCCGTGTGTGGGGTTTCATAAATATTGGTGTTGAGGCAGAGAGTAAGAGGACAGTGACTAAAGAGCATGGAGTATATAACGGCCACAGAGAACTTGGAAGGGTTTTCCAGAGCTAGGTCTTAAAAGATCAGTTTCCTGTAGTTAGCTGGGGAGAAATAAAGGGACATGGGGTGAGAAGACCAGTGAAGGATTGGAGACCACGAGGAATGGCTGAGGAGCCTGGGGGATGTTAGCCGGGACTCACATGAGAACTGTATTTAAGTACTATGCTTGGGCAGTTGGCACAACAAGAGAAATTAGACTTATTTTACTTCTATCCAGAAAAAAATATCCAAGCCCAAGTGGAAATGGCAAAAACATTCATCTTGATACTTGAAAAAAAACTTGTGAATAATCAGTTCCCCACCCCCCCGCCCAAGGGTGATATAATCCTTTCTCTGTGCACCACTGACTGTCAAAATACACTGTTTTCTTTTTTTTTTTTTAAGATTTTTATTTATTTATTTGAGAGAGAGAGAGCAGGGGGAGGGGCAGAGGGAGAGGGAGAGAGAGCATTTTAAGCAGACTCCCCACTGAGCATGGAGCCCAGTGCTGGACTCCATTTCATGACACTGAGATCATGACCTGAGCTGAGAGCAAGAGTCAAACACTTAACTGCCTACATCACCCAGGTATCCCTACACGGCCTTCTTTATGGGGTGGTCTGTCCTACATCCATTTTCCTCTTTACCCTTGTCAGTAGAAACCCAAGTACTTTCAGGAATCAGTGGGCCATAAACTTTAAGGGAGGCTGGGCTTCTCCCCAGCCCCAGGGGTGTAAGCCAGGATTGGTCTGAGCCAAGCATGGTAACCACTGCCTTTGTTGTTATTTAGGTCAGGAATGGGCATTTGCGACCCAATTCTTGCCAATGAGATAGGAGAGGAAGGCCTTTGGAAAAGTCTTGATCTCTTCAAAAGATGAATGAGGGAAGTGAGTGCTCTCTTTCTCTGCCCTGACTGTGAGACATCTTTGTGTGAAGATGTGATGCCTGGAGGTGTGGCATCCATCCTGAAGTGGGAGAGGACACATCTGAGGACAAAGCTAACCTCTGAGGAAGGCAGAGCAAGAAGACAGAAAGGGTCTGGATTCTTGATGAGCTACTAAATTATCCAACCCTGGAATCATCATGTAGTATGTCACTTATTATACTAATATGTAATACAGTCAAATATACTCAGTGTTAGGAAAGAAAACACATTTTTCCTTCTTACAGCCCAGAAAGCATCCTGCACATCAAACTAGCAGCACAGACCCCTTGACAATTCAGGCTTTCAGCAGAAAATAACCACAGACTCTCTGTTGGTCTTATCAAAATGCTAGCTTTGAGAATGAATTTTGAGTGATTACTGACCTGATTTTCTGGCAGGAGATTCTGTTAGGTACATTTTTGTGTTCATTTTTATTCTCTGTTTATCCTCAATTTTATCTTTTGGATCAAGTCATATCATTAAAGTGCTATTATCCAGCCAATTATAGTTAACACTGCAGGGTGTCTAATAATGCAATAGGCTCCCTGCATTAACTAAATCCTGTCCAGAATTAATTTCTACGTAGGTAAAAGAGTAATTTCCTAATTTCTAAAATATCTACCATCCTATGATATCAAAATGTGTAAGCATTGCACTAAACTCACTATATGTTGATAAAATGATTCATCTGCTATTGCAAAAATTCAACCAAGAGATAGTCAGGAAACTATGTCAACAGCAACTACAAATTAATGGAGGTTGCAGCAAAGGATTATTTAATAAATGTTCTTCTCTTGTGTGGAAGAGAGAACTGTCCCTGATTTCTGCTAAATGTTCTTTTGGGACCATATACCCCTAATCTCCTTACAGTCTTGGGCTTCTCACTTCATTTCCTCTTCTACCCCCTCCATCTGATCTTCATTTTGAATCAGGATGAGTTGAGATACTTTGCTGGCCCAGTTTAGGTTCTGGAAAGGGATAGCTCCTTGGAGATAACAGTGACATGCTTTTCTCTTCTCACACTGCTCCTCTTTATAGATTTTACAGGACCCCTGCCTGTATTTACAGGTGAAAATAAAAGTAGTTTCATTCCGAGGCACATCCTTGCCAAAGTTTGTTGAGAATATTGATAAAGGACAACACATTTGTAAGAATCCTCTCTTTAAAAGCTGGACAGAGCGAGAAAATCTGACCTGTCATCACCCAGTCTAGAGAAGAATATCAGTCCAGTCAAACTTTAATCACAATGTCTGATTCAATGAAAAGACCAAGTGTTTCCACTTCTCGCTGACCCTTTTCTAGTTAGAAGGCAATGGTTTCCACAAGTCTGCTGCTATGTTTCAATCGCTTTTATAGAGTCCATAACCCAGGGACACCTGGGTGGCTCAGTCGGCTAAGCATCTGCCTTCAGCCCACGTCATGATCCTGGGGTCCTGGGATTGAGCCCCACATCAGGCTTCTTGCTCAGCAGGAAGTCTGCTTCTCCCTCTGCCTGCAGCTCCCCCTGCTTGTGCTTTCTCTCTCTCTCTCTCTGACAAATAAATAATATCTTTTTAAAAAATAAGGTGCATAGCCCACATTTTCTTATTTTCTATATTTGTAGATGCTCTGGCATTTGGGTCCTCCCTGACTGGTGTAATATTGTAATTTATAA
Organism: Callorhinus ursinus; assembly: GCF_003265705.2. Classification (NCBI taxonomy): domain Eukaryota; kingdom Metazoa; phylum Chordata; class Mammalia; order Carnivora; family Otariidae; genus Callorhinus; species Callorhinus ursinus. The sequence goes on along the minus strand of NW_027397063.1, from coordinate 37,597,352 downwards.
TAAGAAACACAGGTTTCCCCTACTATCTGAAAGTAGAGCACTCCCATGAAAGCTTTTGTAAACTGCAATTTATATGAAAATATTTTGTGACCATTCCCAAACCCCCAAAATAACCTCTCTTCGGCTTTTCCAGTACCTTAGGACACATCTTGCTAGCAGTTGCACAAAATAAATAGAGACAAAACACAGACGCTCACAGACACAGTTCAAAGCTATGGCAGTCTGATGCTGAGTGTGATTCCCGGGGAAGCAGCCCCTCTCACTGCTTGGTACGTGCTGCCTCTGAAAGGCTCAGTGCACAACAAACACTAAACACTATTTCCACCAAGTGAGAATCCTCTTCAGATTGTGTTTGGTTATCGAAAGCAGGTACTGAGGTACATCGCTCTTTTTTTAAAAGTGTTCTAACTCAAACTTTCAAAAAGTGGGAATACTTGTAAATATCAGGTTTGAGTCCCATTTCTGGAACAGAGCTCCTAAAAACCCTTGGAATTTCGTAAGTGTTAAGAGTGACAAAGGTGTCTTTTGTTATATTAGTGAGATAACTTTAGGACTGAACCAAAGGAAGGGGCCGGTTGCCAAGGGAACCAACCATGTGATTAGACTGGTGGAATTTTCAGTCCTACACCCAGACCTCTGAGGAGGGGAGAGGGGCTAGAGATTGAGTTCAGTCACCAATGGCCAATGACTTAATCAGTCATGCCTCTGTGAGGAAGTCTCCATAAATCCCTGAAGGATGGGGTTGGGAGAGAGCTTCCACGTTGGTGAACACTGTGATTTGGGGAGAGTGGCGCACTTAGACTTAGAAGCTCCATACCCTTTCCCCATACCTTGTCCTATGCAACTCTTCCATCTGTCTGTTCCTGAACTATATCCTTTTATAATAAGCTGGCAATCTGGTAAGTAAAATGTTTTTCTGAGTTCCATGAGTTGCTCTAGCTTATTTTTTTTTTAAGATTTTATTTATTTATTGGACAGAGAGAGACACAGCGAGAGAGGGGACACAAGCAGGGGAGTGGGGGAGGGAGAAGCAGGCTTCCCACTGGGAAGGGAGCCCGATGCGGGACTCGATCCCAGGACCCTGGGATCATGACCTGAGCCAAAGGCAGACGCTTAACGACTGAGCCACCCAGGCGCCCCAAGTTGCTCTAGTTTATTAATCAAACACAGGGAGGGGGTTATTGGAACCTTCAGTCTATAGCTGGTAGGTCAGAAGCACAGGTGACAAAACTGGACTTGGGATTGGCATGTGAAGTGGGGACTGGGGGAGCAGTCTTGTAGGACTCAGCCCTTAACCTGTAAAATCTGATGCTATCTCCTCTTTTTTTGTGCTTTTTTTTTTTTTAAACTACTTCAAGACAGAACTAGGTAATAATACCTGCCCAATTTATTTTCGAAATGTTTTTAGGGAGCAAAGATATTAATAGACATATCCTAGTACCTGATTAAAATCTTTAGAGACTCAAGGCCCCCAAATGTTATGAAGCCCATTCTCAATATATAGTTCTAATGGGGACACATGGGTGGTTCAGTTGGTTAAGCGTCCAAGTCTTTGATTTCAGCTCAGGTCATGATCTCAGGGTGGTGAGACTGAGCCCCACCTCAGGCTCTGTGCTCAGTGCAGAGTCTGCTTGGAGTCTCTCTCCCTCTCTGCCCCTCACCCCACTTACACTCTCTCTTTCTCTCTCTAAAATAAGTAAAATCTTTATATATATATATAATATATATATGTACATATATATAATCCTATATAAAAATAATACTAGGCTATAATGTAAGTGGAATGGAGGCCAGCAAGAGCCTAATTTTATTTTCACATGACTTCTGTAGTCTAAAAATATAACTATATGTCAACATCTTTTTAAAAAAATATTTGGCACCTCTTTTCCTGGTGCCCTAAAAACGTGCTTAATCAGCCTTTGGATAATCAAGTTCTAACTGAGCACCTACTGTGGGAAGCTCTGTGCTTTATGCCAGGTGATGAAATTGGGTAATATGACAGTGAATGAGTGATGGCCTTCTTGATTACTTCTTAAGGTCATCAGAAAAGGTTTCTCTGAGGAGGGAACTTTTGAGTGGAGGCCAACCTGTGCTCCTGAGTAAGGAGAACCAAGCTATGGAAAGATAATGGAAGAAGCAATCCAAGAGGAGGAAGTGAATGAGAAACAGGATCCTGGAAATTAAGTAATTTCCCAACTAGGCAGGGAGACAGACATAACCTTGGCTAATTTTAACACAGTGTGTTTCCTGCTGTACTTGCAATGAGAACAGAGTGCTCTGAGAACCCCGAGGAAGGAACGATTAATCAGAGCTGAGAAATGTGCAAGGGCTGCGCCAAGCAGGGTATATAAAGATGTAGAACAGTACTTGAAGACTGAAATCCTGCCTTCACCAGAGAGACAGCTCTCAGAAACAGATTGGGGCTGCACCCCACATTTGCCCAATCCGGGTGTCTGCCTGGAAATCTGTTTTTAACCAGCACACAACTGATCGGAAGACATTTTGGAAGTTTGGAGATCAGGCCTTAGAGTCAGCCAGATGACTTGGCCACACAGCTTACGTGTCACTGTCCCCATCAATGACGTGAGGTTAATAATACAGTCTTGCGCACTGGGTAACTCTGCGGACGAAGCGAAGTAGTATTTGTACAACGTCCTCTATTCTGGCCTTTTGTAAGAAAAGTACAGCTTTGGCTAGGACTGAGTCAAGAACTGACCAAGTGGTGCCCGAGGTCACGTAGCATAATCTCAGAATCTTACCTGGTAAGAGAAATGACAGAGGCAAGGTTACAGCCATCAGGCTAGGCAAGGAAGACCAAAAGAGCAGCGTCCAGGCTACGGGTTTCCCCCCGGGGCCAGAGTCCGGTGAACAGCTTCGAGGTTGTCAAAGCTTTGTAGGAAACTGCTGGCTTGGCCTCGCCCTGTTTTTCTTTTTTCTACTTCCTTTTTTCAAATGCAAATTGTTTAAAGTCTTTTCCACCCTAAGATGCAAGCCTCGCCCTTGGCTTAATCAACAGAAAAAAAAGGAAAACCCCTGGGAAAGTGGGGGAGTTAGTTGGGCAGAGGGAGGTCAGGACTGGGAAATAATGGGTTGACCCAAACCGCTTCTAGAGTCCATTTAGCCTGAAAAGCGCTGCCAGCAACCAACGAGCTCATCCCTCACAACTGGTCTGAGGAGCCCAAGGATGGAGGCAGGCAGTGCTGTCCACCCCCGGCCCCCTTAATTAAAACATTGTTCATCTCATCCTACACTAACTACCCAGAAACCAACGCTCTGACCAAACAAAACCACTCACTTTGGGATGGGCGTCAGAAGAACAGTTTTTAGGAAATGGTTTACCAGGGTCAATTTATTTGTAGATAGGTACATGAGAAACCACCTGCCTTTTTAAGCTCCAGTTAGCTCCAAATATATATGAGATAATGGAAATTCCTTTTGGGGGATGATTTCTTTTTAAGCCCTACTACCTTCTTTCCGTAGTTGTGGTAGAGTGACAAATTCGGCTCCCATTGCTGCAGTGAGAAGGGGGTTTGAGATTTTGTACTTTGTGAAAGGAGGAAGGGCAGCAGGACGCCTTGTAGGAAGGAACCACTCATACACATGGCCTCCTGCCTTCCAGAGACAGTGAGGAGCTGTCTCAGGCAATGAGACATGCAAAGATCATGGCTTTGGGCTCAGCCAGGCCTGGGTCCCAATTCCTGACGTGCTCGGTACTAGCTGGCTCCTGGAACAAGAGGCTTTTGCTCTTAGACTTTTCTTAATCTGTTATATGCCAGGCACTCTTCTCTGAGCTGGTAGCTACAATAAACAGTCATTCCCTTGCCATCCAGTTTCGGCCTGAGCGACCAGTTATCTGATCATCTAGCCTACTGGAGGCCCAGAGAGTCTTCGTATTGTGAAAGCAGATAAAGTTTATCAACAACCAAAGCTTTTTAACTACCTTATCTCAGTTCAAAGCAAAGAAACCACTTTTCTATAACTGGGATGTATGTGTATGTGTCTGTCTATATAAATTTTATATATAAATTTATTTATAAGTATATAAGTATATATATCTACATGTATATAAAATGTGTGCTACCGTATTTTCTTAAGGCTAAGAACATTTAAGTTTTTGCATTTGGTCAGTGCTCAAGGGCTGGTTCTGAAAAGACAGTATTACCTATATTTTGCAGTTTGATTCTTTTATACATGTATAAAATAACTTGTAAAATAGCAAGCAAGTCTGAACAAAAATTCTGGACCAAGAAAGAAAAATAAAGAGTAGTTGTAATGTGGAATCTAAAATGATCAATTGAATCCATATGTGTTGTAACTCATATTTTTGGGTCTTTCTGTCCCCATCTCATATTTTAATAACCCCTCATGTATGTATATGCATATATACATATGTACCACATATTATATATATATATATATATATCATACACACATCCAGACACACACACATATGTAGCAGGCACCGTCCTAAGCTCTTTAAAGGTATTATCTGATGTAATTCTCACAGCAGTCCTGAGGCTCAGAAAAGTGAAGTCTCCTCTCAGAGTTTGACAATGTCAAATTTTGGTGTAGTGGCTGAAAATAATATCCTCGATTATTTGAAAAGGATATTAAAATGCCTCTTTCATTTTCAATTACTCATCTTGTGTGAGGCTGGAGTTTCTTCATTTATTTCAACCAAAACAATATATAGAAACAGATTGAAGGAATGGACAGATGAGAATCCAGTTGCCTGTTAAGCTAAATACTAAAGAGATTTGCAAACATATAAAACAATGTCGCTCATATTGCAGACTTTTTTGTTTGTTTTGGAAAAGATAATTATTTTTCATAGTTTTACATTATGATAACACGTAGTGGACTTATTTTTGTTATTTAAATGAGTTAATAAATAAATACATGTAAATATTTAATTTTTTATCAATAAATAAATATATAAAAAACAAAGCAAGAATGATGCTACATTATGTCCAACAGTCAGGGAATGAGACAAAATGATCCTGTGAGACTCCCTCCAGCTTGAAGTTTTCATGATTCTAAAATTTTTGTCTGTTGATAACTCTGGTTAAACCTATTGGAGGCTTAGTCATCAACAAAAAGCCCAAGTGAAGTCCAATATATTGGCTCATGTTTTTCTCAAAGAGGGCCAAACCCCACATCCCAACCCCATCCACTACAGAGCTTCCATAGAACACAGTACTGTGTCAGCCAGGGTGAACTCCATCTGCCTGTCTCACAAAAGAATGGAGTTCTCTACGAACATGGTCATACCTTTTGGGACATATGAGTGAGGGTGTATCAGGGCAATTGATTGTTTCTTTTCTGCACTGAAAGCAGAAGCACAGGGATAGAATGCTGACGTAAAGAGTGACCTGACACATTAGAAGAAATCTAACCATATGTGCCACATTGAGTTTAATATCAACTCAATTTCGAACATCGTATTTGACATTCTATTTATTAGACAAATATTCATTGAGTGTCCAAGATATGCCATGTATCAAATACATAATATTTACTAGTCACAGGTCTAGAAGAATGCTTTCTTTTTCCCCCTGAAAAATAATCTTTAACCAGAGCACTATATTAAATGTTTCATACTTAAGTGTCCTCTTCATTTTGGTCCACATCTAACAGTATTTTATTTTAATAATATGAATTCACCAACATTTATTCTGTACATATGCTTGCTGATGACTGTGGGTCATCTAATCCTTGGGGGAACCAAGCCATATGGATTTGGTCCATCTCTTAGAAAGTTCACAACATAGATGGGCAATTATAAGATGTATGCTCAGGAAATGCAGTCACTACAACAAAGGAGTAAAATGAGTATTAGATGGTATGAACTGTGCATAGCGCAGGGACAGAAACATCTCTTTGGCCTGAGGGGTACATAGAGGGACCTTTGAAGAAGAGCATTTTAGTGACAAAGAGGGAGGACATGTGGGCTGACTCTGAGGGGAGAGGACAATCGTGGGTGTGGGGACAATGTATAGGCTTTTCAACTTGAGAGAATGGTTTGTAGGCATCCTGGAAATCTTTTCCTTAACTTCTGATACACAATCTCTTCTTTCTTTTTTCCATGAAGTCCACTTGTTGCAAAGATGAGCGTTCAAAGACCTAGGTCCATGTCTCTTGAAAGCCCCCACGATCGGCCCTTCCTGTTGTCTTCGTCTGGGTTGTCCTTCCCTTGCCTTCTCTGGTGGATTAATTACTTCCATTTACTACTCATTTTTCAAGGCCCGGATACAATTTTACCTACTCTGAGATACCTTCTTCAAGCAGAACCCTCCTTTTTTCTCTTCCCATAGCATAATGCTCATCTTAAATAATTATTTATTTTGTATTCTCAGCATGTCTTGTTCATCTTTGCGTCTCCAGTTTCCTCAAGAATCCTGGCATGAAAGAATATTTTTTTTAATTTTTTATTGTTATATTAATCACTATACATTACATCATTAGTTTTTGATGTAGTGTTCCATGATTCATTGTTTGCATATAACACCCAGTGCTCCATGCAGTACGTGCCCTCTTTAATACCCATCACCAGGCTAACCCATCCCCCCACCCCCCTCCCTTCTAGAACCCTCAGTTTGTTTCTCAGAGTCCGTAGTCTCTCATGGTTCATCTGACATGAAAAAATATTATGCTTGTTGAGGGAATGAATGAGCTGGTCCTAACACTCATGAGATCAATTTCACCTCTTCTAATGACCGATTTAATACCAATTTGACACTATCTTTTATAGATTCTGAGCAAAGTGGGATACTCCCTCTTTTCCTAATGTCAGAAAATCTTGGAGAAAAGTATTGGCTGTTATTGGCGTAGTCAAGTGTTTTATCCTAGACCTGGGCATCTGAATAAAAGAAATTGACACCTGTTTCTTGCTTTTGACTCATACTCTTCTAGCACTCTATTTCTGTGCTAGCACTTCCATTTTAGACACTTGAAAACAAGACAGGAAGTCTGCACCCCCAACCCTCCTCCCGTATGCTTTTCTGATCCCTACTGACATTTGGGGCTGGATAATTCTTTGTTGTGCAGGGTTGTCCTATGTAGGATGTTTAGCAGTGATCTTGCCTCCACTCACTAGATTCCAGTAGATATCAATTGTGCAACCAAAACTCTCTCCAGACATTGCCAAATAACCCCTGCAGGATAGAATTGCTCCTGGTTGAAAACTACTGCTTTAAGTCCTCCCTTTAAACACACACACACACACACACACACACAGAAGCACAAGCGCACACACACACACACACACAGAAGCACAAGCGCACACACACACACACACAGAAGCACAAGCGCACACACACACACACTCTCTCTCTCTCTCTTCCTTTCAGGCTTCTTTCTTTTCCTCTTCCCCTTCTTCTTTCTTCCTCATCCTTTTCTTGGCAAATGTCATCATAATTTTCCCTTCATCCTCAGCAACTAATTCTCAGGAAAAACAAGTTAACATTCTCTCAGGAAACAGAACATGTGAAGCCATTATTGGTCACTAATGACTTAGGGTAACCAAACATCCCAGTTTGACAAGGACTGAAGAGGTTTCCAGGATATGAAAATTTTAGTGCTAAGATTGGAGACATCCTGGGCAAACCAGAATGAGTTGGCGTCCAATCCTTTTAACCTCTGACCCATATGGTCCAGTCTGTGTATAAAGTCTCACTCATAGAAGCCCAGATCAAATATCTATTAGTTATAAAAATGGAATTACATTCTATTTTCTGTGCTTTTATAAATGTGCTAAAGCTGATTCTTTAACACCTTCCCACCAGCAACATCTGTCTTACCTTTTCCCCCCTTCCCTGATTGCCTTATACACACACTACACCAGCACCTTTCATTTGTCCTAAATTTCCAAAATCTCTTCTCTCTTTCTTTTGAGGATTAACTTAACCTCTTTCCTTCCTCCTCTAACCTCTCAGGTTCTCCCTGCATTGCCACCTTTCAACATAAATTGCAGGAACTGACTTGGCAGTGACAGAGGAGACACTCCCTGGGTGGGTGGACGGGTATTGGAGGAGAGAAACAATGGTCTGAGTCATCACTGGCTTGTAGGGAGGAAGAACAACACCGGAATCATTTACATGTAATATCACGTATGTATTAGTTTATGAGCTGCTGCCCAGTAAGAATAGCTAGAACTGGGAGCAGAGGAATGAGAAAGTCCTAACAGCTGAGCTTTGATGGGATGTGAAGATGGAAAACGGAAGATATAGCTAGGCAGGGTTCTGTGAGAGTGGCTGTGGGAGGGTATAAGGCTGCCAGTGCTTAGTACTCGTTCCTGAGTATGTAGCAAGGGGCAGAGGTCAAGGGTAAGGGCATTAAAGGGGAATACAATTTGCTGTTTCACATCGTTGGATAAAGCCAATGTTATGTTCTTCTGGCTAGACCCTTATCTTCAGCTCCTTTCTCCCCAACAGCGAGTCCTTTTAACCCTGGTTACCATTAGACCAACTAATTTGTCTTTCCTTCAAATGTTTTGAGGTCACTACACCACCACCACAAAATCTTTTCTTTAGCGGAAGTTCTAAAACACAAGAGTAAGCTCTGAGAGGAAAATATTAAGCTATGAGGTCACTGCTGTAATATCAAATGCCACTTAAAAGAAGATGGAAACACTTCTCACGTATGGAAGCACTAACACTTTTGAGAAAGAGACAGAAGGATTACTGGGCTCTTAGTCTGTGCACTTAAGATTCTGTTGCATTTCCTACATGTAAAAGGTTTCCCAAGTAGCCCTCATGACTCATATTTTGAATGTCATGAAATTTGAATTATTTGCTTCACTTACAAATACCACTTTTTTCCGTTTGGGGCAAAAGATCAAAGCATCTGAAAGGAGGAGGAAGGAGCCGATTGCAGACAAGAGCATTTATTTCTATTTATGGGATTTGAATTCTGTAAGAATGACTGAAATCATTTTTATGTTTCAGGCTCATAATGACTCAGCTCTTCCTTTGCCAGTAAATGTAATTATTAATGAACCTTGCCCTGCCTTTCCCAGAGGCAGATAATGCTTTTTATTTCATTAAGTCTAATTCAATCAGCAAGAGCTTCTGTTTGCTGAACTCTGAGTGGGTTGAGCATGCTGTGTGTGTTTCATTTTTAACATTCATTTAACGTTTATTATAAAAATTATCATATTATCTCTATAGCCATAGTCTTCCCTAACAATCCTGTATCGAAAACGTTCTGGAAATATATTATCCCTTTGGGGTCTGTATTACTTTTCTATTGCTGTTGTGACCAATTACCCCTGACTTTGTGGCTAGAAACAACACAGATGTTTGTCTTCTAGTTCTGGATGTGACAAGCCTGAAATGAGTTTCCCTGGGCTAAAATTAGTATCAGCAGGGTGGCATTGACTCTGGAGGCTGGATGGGAGAATCTGTTTTCTTGCCGTTTCCAGCATTTAGAGGCCACTGGTCTTTTGCTCCATCTTCAAAATCAGCAGCATAGAATCTCCAAATCTTTCTGTGACTCTGACCATCTTCCTCCTTATTCCACATTTAAAAGGCCATTGTGATTACACCATAGCCACTGGATATTCCAAGATGACCCACATACTTTACACTCAGCAGATTGGCAACTCTCATTCCATCTGCAACCTTAGTCCCCCTTTGCTGTGTAACAATACACTTGCAGGTTCAGGGAATTAAGATGAGGACATTCCTGGAGGGCCATTATTTGCCTACCAGGGTTCCAGCTATACCAGGGGTAGTCCTGCTAGACTCCCATCCTTGGTGGTGTCTGAGCCTTGTCTTTTTTCACCAGAATTGGTCAGTCATGAAAACAGGAATGCAAAGCCACCAGGGATCTGGAGATGCATTCAGGCAAAGTTTTGCTTTGATTCTTGCTTACCTCCTAGGTTTCCCGTTTTACTTATTCATTTTAATTTTAACTCCAGTGAGTTATTGGTTTTAGGTGTACAATATAGTGGTTCAACAATTCTATACATTACTCAGTGCTCATCATGGTAAGTGTGCTCTTAATCCTCCTCACCTATTTCACTCCTCGCCCTACTCACCTCCCCTCTGGTGACCTTCTGTTTGTTCTCTATAGTTCGGAGTCTGTTTTTTGGTTTGCCTCTTTTTTCTTTGTTCATTTGCTTTGTTTCTTAAATTCCGCAGGAGTGAAATCATACATTATTTGTCTTTCTCTGACTTATTTCACTTAGAATTATATTCTCTAGATCCACCCATGTTGTTGCAAATGGCAAGATTTCGTTCTTTTTTATGACTGATATCCCATATGCCATATATATATATATATATATATATATATATATATATATGCGCCACCTCTTCTTTATCCATTCCTCTATCAATGAGCACTTCGGTTGTTTCCATAATTTGGCTATTGTAAATAATGCTGCAATAAACACTGGGTTGTATTTATGTTTCTGAATTAGTGTTTTTGTATTCTTTGGGTAAATACCCAGTAGTGGAATTACTGGATCATATGGTAATTCTATTTTTAATTTTTTTAGGAACTTCCATGTTGTTTTCACTTCCTGCTTTTCTTCCTGGGTACCTTAGTTTCCTTGCCCTCTCAGAGAAGCATTAAATAGATGTCACACTTTTTTCCTTCATAAAGCTTAAATTGGTTTTATAGATTGAGACGTTGAAGAGAACAAATGTTCTGCTGTGCCAGAGATCTTGCAGTTCCTCTTAGGAAATACAAGTTTGGTCTGGTCTAATAATAATTTACCTCCATTCCTGCAAGTGTAATGTTAAAACTACAAACTCTTATCCAAGTAGATACTCCTTTCCCCTCTCTCAGTCTGCTTCAAGCTTGCAACCTTTAGTGGAAGAATGGGCCATTTTGGCTTTGTTTCTTCTTATTCTCTCTGTTCTTATATATATGTAGCTATTGCTTTGAACTCATCCCAGCATAAGGGGTAGAGAGAGAGAGCTGTTTTGTCTAGATTATTGTCTAAGTAAAAAACATTTAAATATACACAAACTATTATAAGTAATGAGTCATTTACACTTTGATGCAGTCAGTTGGGAAAATTTTTTTTTTAAAGATTTTATTTATTTATTCATGAGAGACAGAGAGAGAGAGAGAGAGAGAGGCAGAGGGAGAAGCAGGCTCCCTGCTGAGCAGGAAGCCCGATGCGGGACTCGATCCCAGGACCCTAGGATCACGACCTGAGCCGAAGGCAGACGCTTAACCATCTGAGCCACCCAGGCGCCCCTGGGAAAATTTTTAAAACTCTAATTTGTATTTATTTATTAAGATTATCTTAATAATTATCTTAATTAAGATTAAGATTATTGGGGCACCTGGGTGGCTTAGTCAGTTAAGCGTCTGACTTCGGCTCAGGTCATCATCTCAGGGTCCTGGGATCGAGCCCGGTGTCGGGCTCCCTGCTTCTTACTGGGAGTCTGCTTCTCCCTCCCCCTGTTCTTGTGCTCTCACTTGTTCCCCCCCCAAATAAGTAAATAAATAAATAAATCTTTAAAAAAAAGATTAAGGTTATTTATAAATCTAATTTATATTCATTTACTTTATATTATTTCCTATTAACAATAAGAATATAAAGTACTTATGAATAAATCTGAAAAAGATGTAACCAATATTTATGTAGGTAATTATAAAAATGTATGAAAAGAAACCAAGGAACACTTAAATAATGGGGAGATGTTTATGGGTAGGAAGGGCCAATTAAAAAAAATATGTCCATTCTTCCCAATTTGTCTATAGATTTAATAAAATTTCAATAAAAATGCCACGGGGGGGGTTCTTTTTTCCTATTGTACTTGATCAACCCATTCAAAATTTACAGAGTTGAACAAAAGGCCAAGAATAGCCAAGACTCTCCTGAAGAAGCAAAAGGTACACTGGGGGTGACTGGCCTCATCAGATATCAAGCTACAGCAAATAACATAGTGTTGAACTGATGTGGACACAGACAAATAGACTATTGGGACACACTGCAATGCCCCAGACAGACCCACTGCTACACAGATGCTTGATTGATTGATTGATTGATTGATGTATTTTAAAGATTTTATTTATTTGACAGAGAGAGACACAGCAAAAGGGGGAACACAAGCAGGGGGAGCGGGAGAGGGAGAAGCAGGCTTCCCGCGGAGCAAGGAGCCCAATGCGGGGCTCCATCCCAGGACCCTGGGATCATGACCTGAGCCGAAGGCAGACGCCTAACAACTGAGCCCCCCAGGCACCCCCAGATGCTTGATTTATGTCAGAGAAAGAATTGAAGACCAGAGGAGAAAGGAGGAGATAGCGCTAAATTGTTCTGTGACATTTGGGTGTCTGTGTCACTTACTTATGGCTACATGACAACCTCCCCTGCCTCCCTGTGCTTAAAATAGTAACCATGTGTTTATTTCATAATTCTTAAGGCAGAAATTTAGGCTGGGATCAATTGGATGCTTTTCTCCACTGTTCATTTAGCTCACTCAAGTGTCTCTGAGCAGATAAAAAATCAGGCCGCTCGGGCGCCTGGGTGGCTCAGTTGGTTAAGCGACTGCCTTCGGCTCAGGTCATGATCCTGGAGTCCGGGGACCGAGTCCCACATCAGGCTCCCTGCTCAGCAGTGAGTCTGCTTCTCCCTCTGACCCTCTTCCCTCTAGTGCTTTCTATCTCTCATTCTCTCTCTCTCTGAAATAAATAAATAAAATCTTAAAAAAAAAAAAAATCAGGCTGCTCTGCTCCTGCTTCTGTTGGTTGTTGGCTGGAGTGACAAGGGTGACTGAGCCACAGACCTCTCTTCATGCAGCAGGTAGCCCCTGTATGTTCACATGGTGGCGGTTGACCTGAACAGAGAGAGCAAAGACATTCTAGGCCTGGAATTGGCACAACATCACTTTTGGCACATACTAATGGTGAATTAAGTCACAGGACTAGTTTAGATTCAAAGAGAAATACACATATCTGGATGAAAGAAGCTACCAAGTATTATAGCCATTTTTGCAATCTAGCACAGTCTATCTTTTGGACAAAATAATTATTATTCTTTCCCCATGTTAGATCCCCCCCTAAATCTCACTGAATGATGGCATCCTGCTAGTGTGGGGTCTTGTGATCTAAATCAGATCAGGTGAGAATCCTCAGATGGGCTCCTCTTGTTCTAGAGACCTATAAACTAAAAAAGAGACTATCTGTCCCCAACATACCCAATAACATACGGTGACGAAGCAGAGACAGGGTCATTACAGTTCACACTGACATTGATAAAGGGAAGGATGTGAAACACATAGCAGCTACTGGTCTATAATGATTCTGAAATCCAGTTAGACATCTGTTGCCAGGTCTCTCCATTCTGGGAGCAAGAACTATTTCTTGATTAGGTCAGTTTTATCTCCCTGCTCCATTGTCCTCCAAGGCTCTTCGCTCCTACTTTCTGAGCTCTTGGTTCTGTCTTCTGGGACATTGGTCCTTTTCTATAAGGAAAAACCCAAGTTTATAGCTAAATAACTTTATTTGATTGCTTCCAACTGGTAAAAAGTGAGGGTTCCAGAGGCTATTTTGTAATCTGAGCAATCTCGAATTTTTCATCCCAAGCGTGTGGTGTTTTTCATCAATACCATTCTCAAAACTTTGTGGTTTTGCTATGAATCTGACTTGAGACTACTTGGTTCAAGAAAGGCCACACCCACAATTTTTTGGAGATAGAATTTTGTGGGTGTGTCTGTTGTGGGATAAAATTCTTAAAATTCTTAGACCCAGGCCCCTTCTTTTTTGTTGAGAGGGTCTACTAGAGATCATCTTAATTCTTTGAAGTATCTTAATGAAGCTTTAATAGCCACAAATTTGATATGATCTTTGGCCGCAGATTTTTTTCACTTGAAGGATTTTTACTGGCTAAAGTGATTAGAGATGAGAAGCAGTTTTATTTTCTATAAATTCCCTTCAAATTCTTTCTTTAGCTCGTCTCTTCTTTCCTAGGCAGCTAAATGAAACCAATCAACACTTTCAACATTTTGCTGGGAAGTCATCTTGCAAGTTTGATAAATTCATTAGAAGAAAAAATATGTTTAATCTTTTAAGTTACTGCAGGCCAATTGCTTTTAACTGCATGATACATGTTGCCATTTTTCTGGCTGGCTATAGCAAGTTTCTCACCTTTTTTTCCCAGCAACCACCAAGAGTTTATTCACCTCTTTTTTAGTTTTTGCTGCTGGATTCTTAATGTTTTTTCTGTTTCTGCCCAATTCAGAGACCCAAGGCCACATGTTTTAGGGTTTTGTTTTTGTTTTATTTTGTTTTTAACAACAACCACCCACTTTTAGGCACTAATTTCTGTATCAGTTTTCACTGTGTAAACTAGCCACTCCTAATCTTAGTTGCTTAAAACGATAATCATTTATTTATTAGCTCCTGATCCTTTGGGTTGACGTTTTGGACTGGTTCTTCCGTTTGTCTTAGCTAGACATTCTTCTGTTTCCTGGTCCGCTGGCAGTCAGTGGCCTCACATATCTGGGGGTAGGCTGGCTTTCATCTGGGTACTGAGCCACAGATAATCATCCAGCAGGCTAACACAGGCTAATTTATATGCCAGTGGCTGATGGGTTCCCAAGAGCAGCAAGGGAACAAGCCCCAATATACAACCACTTTTTAAGTCTCTGCTTGTGTAATTTTTTTTCCCACTGTCTCTTGGTCCACATGGTCAAGTCCAGATTCAAGGACAGAAGAATAGACTTTACCTCTTCATGGGAGTGGCTGCCGTAATCACATTGCAAAGGGACATGCGTACAGGGATTGAATAGAATTTGTGGTCATTTCTGCAATCTTGTAATAAAATGAAATAAAAATTAAACTAAATAAATAGTAGTGTTTATTTTTTATATTAGCCATACTTCATAATAATGCATATAAATTATTTATCGCAACATTATTTATAATAGCCAAATTATGGAAGCAGCCCAAGTGTCCATGGATAGATGAATATATAAAGAAGTTGTGAGACACACACACACACAGAGACACACTGTAATATTACTCATCCATAAAAAGCAATGAAATCTTGCCATTTGCCACAACATGGACGAAGCTAAAGAGTATAATTCTAAGTGAAATAAGTCAGTCAGAGAAAGAGAATGCCATATGGTTTCACTCATATGTGGAATTTAAGAAACAAAACACGTGAACAAAGTGGAAAAAAGATAGAGACAAACCAAGAGATAGATTTTTAACTATTGAGAACAAAGGATGGTTGTCAGAGGGGAGGTGGATGGAGGGATGGGTGAAAGAGGTGATGAGATTGAGGAGGGCACTTATCAAGATGAGCACTGAGTGACGTATGGCATTTTTTAATCACTATATCGTACATCTGAAACTAATATAACAGTGTATGTTAACTATACTGGAATTAAAATTAAAAAACAATAGAAGTGAAAAAAATAAAAATAAATAAAATTCAAAAAATAAATACATTGGTATTTCAATAATATTCTTGTTAATTTGTAATATGTCTGACAAGAGCTTGTGGTAGGAACAGAAGGGAAGCTCTGCAGTTTTCTTATTGTTCATTTGTGCATTATTAGCATCTTCGATTAGTTGCCAGAATGTTTTTTCATCACCTATTCATTTTGTGAGGGTTAGTTAGGTTGAAAATAGAGCTCGAAAACATAAATCCACTTAACTAGACACATGTGGTCCGCAATATGTAGCAAAACCCTGGGGAAGGGTGCTGCTGTCAAATTGCTTATCTTCCACCCATCCCTTAGGCTCTCTTTCTTGCTGTATGTGGCAAATGATTGGTAGATAATCACCAGTGCAAGTGTCAACATGAACATTTAATTTTGTATTTTATTTTAAATGGAAACTACATATAAAGAGAATGAATATATTCCCTTATTTTCTACTTGCATCCCAATGGGTTGTCTGGTGTACCTTCTGGAGAGTATTTGCAACAGTGCTTTGGATAATTTCTCATCACCAAGGCCAGCAACAACATTCTGGGAAATATCACACCACTTTAATTAAGTCATTTGTATGTAATTTTGTAAGGGGAGGTCTGTCATCCTCCTTTTGAAAAGCAAAAATATCTGCATGTTTTGTCTAGTCTGCCCTATTTCCCAGCTCTGGCTTAGGTAGAATATGGATCTACTTCTTCTTCTTTTTTTTTTTTTTAAGGTAAGATTAGTATATAACATTATGTAAGTTTCAGGTGTACAACATTATAATCTGTATACACTACAAAGTGATCACTACCATTACCATCCATCACCATACAGTTGAGTCCCATCACCCATTCTACGTACTCCTTAATCGCCTACCTCTCTGGTCGTTATAGAGAACTACCAATCTGTTCTCTCAAAGTTTCATTTCATTTGTTTGCTTTGTTTTTTAGATTCCATATATTAGTGAAATCAAATGGTGTTTTTTTTTCTCCATCCAACTTATTTCATTTAGCATAATGCCCTGTAAGTCCATCCATGTTGCTGCAAATGGTAAATTTTCCTTTTTTTTTTTTTTTGTATGGCTGAGTAGATAGATAGATAGATGGATAGATATCACATGTTCTTTACCATTCATCCATCAATGGACACAGGTTGTTTCCATATCTTGGCTATAGAAAATAATGCAATGAACATAGGAGTACATGTATATTTTTGAGTTAGTGCTTTATCTTCAAATAAATACCCAGAAGTGGAATTCCCGAGAGTGGGTAGATATAGCAGTTTTATTTTTACTTTTTTGAGGAACCTCATATTGTTTTCCACAGTGGTTGCACCAATTTACATTTCCATCAACAGTGCAGGAGGGTTCCCTTTTATCCACATCCTTGCCAACACTTGTTATTTCTTGTCTTTTTGATAATAATCATTCTAACAGGTGTGAGGTGATATCTCATTGTGGTTTTGATTTCATTTCCCTGATAATTAATGATATTGAACATCTTTTCAATGTGCCTTTTAGACATCTGTATGTCTTCTTTGGAAAAATGACTTCAGATCTTCTGCCCATTTTTTAATTATAGTATTTAGGGGTTTTTGTTGTTGAGTTGTGTAAGCTCTTTATATATTTTGGATTTTTTTTTAAAGATTTTTTAAAATTTATTTATTTGTGAGAGAGGGAGAGAGCATGAGGAGGGGGAAGGGCAGAGGGAGGGGGAGAAACAGACTCCCCACTGAGCAGGGAGGCCAATATGGGGCTTGATCCCGGGACCCCAGGATCATGACCTGAGCCAAAGGCAGCTGCTTAACAGACTAAGCCATCCAGGGACCCCAATATATTTTGGATATTAACTCCTTATTGGATATATAATTTGCAAATATCTTCTCCCATTCAGTAGACTGCCTTTTCATTTTGTTGATGGTTTCCTTCACTGTACTGAAGCTTTTTAGTTTGATGTAATTCCATTTGTTTATTTTTCTTTTGTTTCCCTTGCCTGTAGAGTCAGGTCCAAAACATATTGCTAGGACCAATGTCAAGCAGCTTACTGCCCATGTTTTCTGCCAGGAGTCTTATGGTTTCAAGTCTTGCATCCAAGTCTTTAATCTGTTTTGAATTAATTTTTGTGTATGGTGTAAGATAGTGGTCTAGTTTCATTCTTTTGCATGTTGCTGTCCAGTTTTCCCAACACCATTTATTGAAGAGACTGTCCTTTCCCCATTGTGTATTCTTAGCTCCTTTGTCATAAATTAATTGACCATATATATGTGGGTTTATTTCTGGGCTCTCTGTTTGGTTCCATTGATCTATGTGTCTGTTTTTATGCCAACATCATACTGTTTTTGAATACTATAGCCTGATAGTATACTTTGAAATCTGGGATTGTGATATTCCAGGTTTGTTCTTCTTTCTCAAGGTTGCTTCGGCTATTCAAAGTCTTTCGTCGTTCCATACCGATTTTAGAATTATTTGTGCTAGTTCTGTTAAAAATGCCATTGAAATTTTGATAGGGATTGCATTGAAACTGTGGATTTTGGGGAGTAGTAGGACATTTTAACAATGTTAGTTCTTCCAGTTCATGAGCACAGAATATCTTTCCATTTATTTGTGCCATCTTCAATTTCTTTTATCAGTGTCTTATAGTCTTCAGTGTACAGGTCTTTCAACTCCTCAGTTACATTTATTTGTAGCTATTTTATTGTTTTGGTAGTAATTGTGAATGGGATTGTCTTCCCTTAATTTCTCTTTCTGTTGGTTTATTAGTGTATAGAAATGCAATAGATTTCTGTATATTGATTTTGTGTCCTACAATTTTACTTGAATTCATTGATCAGTTCTAACAGTTTTTTTTATAGTATTTGGGGTTTTCTATATATAATATCTTGTCATCTGCAAATAGAGACAGATTTACTTCTTCTCTTCCAATTTGGATGCCTTTTTTTTTTCCTCACCTAATTGCTGTGACTAGGACTTCCACAATAGGCACATCTTGTTTTATTGTGCTTCACTTCATTGCACTTTGCAGATATTATGTTTTATACAAGTTGAATGTTTGTGGCAACCCTATGTTGAACAAGTCTATCAGAGCCATTTTTTCCAACAGCATTTGCTCACTTTATGCTTCTGCGGCACATTTGGTAATTCTCATCATCTTTCAAACTCAGATAATGGTTCGCATTTTTAGCAATAAAGTATTTTTAATTAGGGTTTGTACATTGTTTTTTAGATATCATGCTATGGCACACTTAATAGATTACAGCGTAAACATAAATTTTATAGGCACTGGGAAACCAAAAAATTTACTTGACTCACTTTTTTGTGATAGTTGTTTTATTGTGGTGGTCTGGAACCAGAACTGCAATGTCTATGAGGTACGCCTGGACTATGTTGAATATGGCTGGAGACAGTGGGCATCCGTGTGTTGTTTTTGATCTTACCGTCAAGAGCTTTCAGCTTTTCACTGATGAGTATGCTGTCAGCTGTGGGTTTGTCATATATGGCCTTTATCATATTGAGGAATTTTCCCTTTATGTTCATTTTGGTGAGAGTTTTTATCATAAATTGATGTTGAATTTTGTCAAATGCTTTTTCTGTTTCTATTGAAATGATAATATGATTTTCATCCTTAATTTTGTTAATGTGTTTTATCATTGATTGATTTGCATATGCTGACCCATCCTTGCATCCCTGGAACAAATTCCACTTGATTATGGTGTATGATCTTTTTAATGTATTTGATTAGCTAATATTTTCTTGAGAATTTTTGCATTTGTGTTCATTATGTCCATTAGCCTGATATTTCCTTTTTTGTGCAGTGTCCTTGTCTGGTTTTGGTTTCAGGATAATGTGGGCCTCATAAAATGACTTTGAAAGCATGTCCAAGGGGTGCCTGGGTGGCTCAGTCAGTTAAGTGTCTGCCTTCGGCTCAGGTCATGATCCCAGGGTCCTGGGATCGAGCCCCGCATCAGGCTCCCTGCTCCACGGGAAGTCTGTTTCTCCCTCTCCCTCTCCCTGCCGTTCTGCCTACTTGTGCTCTCTCTTGACCTCTCTGTTAAATAAATAAATAAAATCTTCTTAAAAAAAGACTTTTAAAGCATGTCCTACTCTTCAATTTTTTGGCAGACCTACTTCTTAGTCTCAGATAGGTAGATAAATGGATACAGAATTTATATGAAGAGATACTCATTTTACTTGAACATCTTGATTAATTTGATTTTCGTTTTGTTTGCTCTCAGGCTTTAAGAGAAAGAGATAGGTCACAAGTAAAGCTAATATTCAGGATTTACTTATGAAACCAAATTCCAAGTTCTGTCCACTGGTCAGTAGATAATTTGGCCCAATGTTCTATATCTTTAGTCCTTAAACAGTAATTTGAAGTGTTCCTATTCATGATCCTCAAGGCACTACAAGAATATCTTGCATCCTTTATGAAAAAAATATATACGATGGACACATATATGATGGTTAATTTTGTGCCATGGTGCCCAAATACATGATCAGACATTTTTCTGGATATTTCTCTGAGGGTGTTTTTAATGAGATTAATATTTATATCAGTGGACTTTGAGTAAGGCAGATTACCCTCCATAATGTGAGTGGGCCTCCTAAAATCCACTGAAGGCCTGATAGAACAAAAGACAGACTGACCTCCCCAGGGCAGGAGGGAATTCTGCCAGCCGATGGCCTTTAGACTTGAATTGCATCAGCTCTTCTCTGGGTCTCCAGCCTGCTAGCCCCACCCTACAGATTTTGGACTTGCTAGCCGTCATAATCATGTAAGCCAATTCCTTAAAATAAACCACATATATATGATTTATTATATTATAATATATAAACATATACAGACATATAGGATTTATAAGAAAAGGAAGTAGATTAATTTATTTTAAAGGGAGGTTTACAACAATATATAGACATTTAAGGAATTTCTGGCTTAACAGAATACTTCGTTTTTTAATTATACTAGCTAAAGATTCTGCAATGCTCACTCAAAATTTACTGGTCCTTCTGAAACTCCCATTTAGGAACAATCATTTAGTCTGTTTGAATGCTGACTTACTGGTTCTCTGACCTTGAGTAAGTGACTGTCTCTCACCCCACTTTTCTCATTTAAAAATTGGGGACAGTTATATTTGCTGCATAGGACTGTTAGGACGGTTAAATGAAATATAAAATGTGGGGTTTTCTTTAAAGCTTTGTTTATTTATTTGAGGGTGGAGAAGAAGTAGAGGGAGAGGGAGAGAGAATCTTAAGCACACTCTGCGCTGAGTGCAGGGCTCTATCCCATGACCCTGAGATCACACCCTGAGCCCAAACCGAGAGTCAGACCCATAACTGACTATGCCACCCAGGGTCCCCAATTATAAAATGTTTTGAACAGGGTCTGGCACATAGTAGGCAGAATACGTGTAAGTTATTTTTTTCTTTAATTTTGACTGAGCTTATTGGGTTTTTATCCAGATGATACTGCCACACTTAAGATTTTGTCTGATTCTTGAGAGTAAAAGTATCCTAATTCCTTAGTAGGTGGCAAAAGATTTGGCCAGAGACATATAGAAGAGTAGTTTCTATAGACATGGTAAATAACATCCTGGGTGTGTATTTAGATGGCCAAGATTGTGTATTAGATGTGTATTAGATGGCCAAGGAACATGATTCATGAATCATATGAAAATACTTTTACACATGCAAATGTTTTTTATCAACTGCTTTAAAGGTAAAAGGCAAAGATGGAAAGTCTAACAGGTTTGTATTTTTGAGTTTTGATCCCAGGAGTAGTTCCAAAGGGGGATTTGCATATTTTTATTATTTTTGGTATTTGATAGAATATCTGCTTCTTTGGTGAATGGGAGTAGAAGGGAGCTTGGGGATTCTTACTATTTCATTCATACATTTTGATGAATTCTTTTATCAAATGCAAATAAGTGTGGGACAATTTATATAAAATGCTTTTATAATCATCATGATAGGCACAAAGTGGCAGCAAAGCATTAGAGGATTATAAGAGGGTCAGAAGGAGAGGTTGATTTTAACATGGACTCTTAAGAGGATTTTTCTGTTTTTGAAAGAGATTTGGGACTAGTCCTCAGAGGATTAGTAGAACTTTGTCTGGAGCACCCCTAAAAATGTCATCAAGTATATCTGTCAGTCTATTTTTATATAGAAAAATATGTATTAATATTTTCATATAATTAACTTTACCTCAGACTTATTTCTTGCTCCACAGAATACCCAGAAGATTCTAGAAGAGGGAAGGACTACATGACAGAAAACTTTAGTCCATTTTTATTTCATTTTTTTCTCGACAATTATAATTCATTAACTGGAACCAACCACATGTTGCACAACTGATTATTTGATTAAACTGTGAACTTCTATTGTTCTCTTATTGTTCCATGTGGCTTAACATTACATCCCCAACTAGACTGTAAACTCTTTGAGAGTCGTAATATTTTAACACTTCAATACATTTGCTGACTGATTGAAAAGCTTAAAAAAAATCTGTGTTCTCTTGGGCTGATGGGTTAGGGAGGAAAGGAAACTAATGTTTCATTTCAATAACTCTACACCTTACACTCAATAGACGTCCTTTCTCATAATTCTTAACATCCATCACCTTCATTTCAGTGATGAAAAAAATGGTTTGATACCTGAAAAGTTAGTCAGCTTGGCCTTTGTTATGGTGCTTACAATGAAAACCAGATCTGTATTTATCCAAAATCTATTCTTTTTCTTTTTATAAACTTGTAAGATTTGCTTATGAATCTTATATAATATATAATTATATAATGTAATCATAATATATAATATATCCCAATAAGATTGTTCACATATGTAATTATATAGTATGTATCATAAATCATATATCATATAATATATATAGTTGCATAATGTAATATAATCTTGATATATATATTGAATATCCCAATAAGATTTATTTCTCACATCATCTTTGTTTACACATCATTTTGCTCCTGTCTCAAATAAAACCCAGACTTGTAGCATCAGATTATTAATGAGGTACCAAGTGGGAATATTAGCCACCTAGAATGGAGAAAAAGTAAGAACAACATTTTTTTCCTGGTTAGTCACGATGATTAAACTGCAGCAAACATGAATTCCTTTCTCCCTTCCAGAGGCTTGTATCAGGATGGGACAAAGAACCACGATGAAGCCAAACCCCACAAATTATCTTGGTCTGGCCAGACAGAGAACTTTCTGGTTTATTGACCCTAGTGCAGCGCTAGTAACTAGGGCAGAGGGCAAAGTGGCTGTGAGGCTCTGGGTGTGTTCCCAGCTCTCCGAGGGACCGATTCCCCATCTGCCATACCGTCAACACATTGTAGTGAATGTCTGGCCTCACCAGGAAAGCCGCCAGCCTCGTTTCCTCTTTGGCTCTGCTGTGTCAAGTCCAGAGGAAGCCTGCTTATGTCACCCTTCTCCTGGAACCACCCACACCATTAGGCAGAAATGGCAGCAAGAAGTGAAGACTTGTCATTGAAAAGAGGTGGTATTTGGGAAAGCCCCTTGGGGTCCTGGAACAGGGTAGGAAAACAAAGTAGACTAGGCCCAAAGCGCCTGAAACCGAACAGGGCAGGAAGGGGGTGGGGGGAGGAGAAGTCCTCAGAGAAGGTAACCTGAAGTGATTTAGTCAGCGACAGCAGTTCCGTTTGGCTTAGTCTCTGCTGGTCCTGTTGGCTGGCCAGAAACATTTGCCCTGTGCTGGTTTTCAGACTGGCCTAGAATTACTTCTATCACAACAGAATTGACAGTAACTTTGGCACACTTCACTTTGCCCTTCTCTTGCCCTGTATGTTCATTTCTTTATTCCTTCTTTCCTTGCTTTCCTTCCCCCTTTTCTTTTTTCTTTTTTTTTTTTAAAGATTATATTTATTCATTTGACAGAGAGAGACGGAGAGAGAGAGAGTGAGCACAAGCAGGGTGAGCGGCAGGCAGAGGGAAAAGCAGACTCCCCGCTGAGCAGGGAGCCGGACGCGGGGCTCGGTCCCAGGACCCCAGAACCATGACCTGAGCCGAAGGCAGAGCTTAACCGACTGAGCCACACAGGCGCCCCTGTTTTTCATTTTTTATTCATGTACCCCATTTAACTGCTGACACCCATAGATACTGTATGGCCTTCCTGATATCTTCAGAACAAAAAGACTGCCACTTGTTTGAGGATATGGATAAAGTATATTGTAGGAAATACCATAAAAGGTATATGGTTTATAGAATGTTCTGTTGGCTAATGGAACCTATTTTGGAACATGAGATTTAAATCAGGAGCTTTTTCTTATTGGTGCTTTGAGGAGCTGAACTTAATGTAACCTTACCGAGGAATGTTGAAAAATGTGACTAATTAATTGTATGTGGTAGTTTAACACTGTCAGGGGCAACCGTAGGAGGTACTGATGAACAATTATGAAGAACAAAGCATGAAAATAAGCCTGATCAAGATTTATGAAAAACAGGTTGTCAGAATCGGCTTGATGTAATTCCTGATGCAAATCGAATAACGACTGATATGCTTTCCTTAAAGTAAGATGATGAATTGTAGCTTCCCGTACATGTTAATAGAGCTACATTTCCATTATAGCTTTGTAGGCACTTGCTGGCTGCCTGCCTGAATTCGGGTTTTTGTTTGGTTTGCTTTGGTTGGTTTTCCTCAGTAGTAAACTTACCTAATTTATATTTATGAAGTGGCCCACTCATTTGGGCTTTATTTTCTCCCCCCTCCAACAGTGTTGAGTAAGTATCACTGTGTTAGCTGGTTTGGGAATCCAATGGGCCTGAGCTCAGGTTCCCTGTTCTGCAGTTGACCAACAGGAATATCAGTAAGTTTTACCTTCCCTGAGTTCCAGTGTCCTCATTTGTAAATGCGGAATGATAATAACCACCTTGCTGGAATGTTGTAAAGATTAGAGGTGCTGGTGTAAAGCCTCTGGTATATAGTACTTACTACCCAGTACATACTGTGTAAATGAAAAGAATGCTGCTTAGAACAAGTTAAGTAAATCAGGATAAGTTTCTTGGCATGGAATGTTAGGTCACCATTTAAAATAAAATTTCCAAAGACTCTTACCGTGGGACGAATGTGTATGGTAAAATAGGAAGTGTAAAGGCAGGTTACAAAACCTGATATATAGGATGATTTAAACAGTGCAGATAAAAACCCTGCAAGGAAGAAATGTTTGGAAGGACATAGACCAACATGTAAAAGTGGGTATGTTGGCTGCGTACCCCCTTTTCTATGTTGGCAAAGCATGGGTTTTATAAGATGGAAATGGCGGGCACTGGTTTGCTAGAGCCTGTGATGCCCTTTGTGGCAAGGGCTCCAGTTCTGGGCAGTGGAAAATAAGGAGTCTGGGAAAGGGTTTCCTCTCTAACAAAAAGTGACACATGGGGCTCCATGTTGGGGCCCCAAATATTGTCAGAGTGGCACATGGCACCTGGAACAGGGGACCCATCTTGCAAGCATGAAGGTATTTCGTCAATGTACCATGTATGGCAGATAGGGAGTCCTGCCACCTGCTGAAATTGTGGAGCTGCTCACAAGCCTGGAAATAGTTTCTTCCAGATTTCTGGGTGCTAAAGTAACAAAACCCTATTTTTTAAGCCACTTTCAGCAGTGTCTTCTGTTACGTGAAGCTGAATACTCACTCACTGATTTGAGAAATATAGCTATTTAAAAACTTAATTAAAATGTTCTTTTTCCTGGGTGGCTCAGTTGGTTAAGTGGCTGCCTTCGGCTCAGGTAGTGATCTCAGGGTCCTGGGATCGAGCCCCACTTCAGGCTCTCTGCTCAGTAAGGAGTCTGCTTCTCCCTCTCCCTCTCCCTCTGTGTGCTCTCTCTCAAATAAATAAATACTTTTCTCAAAAAAATTTTTTTTCTCAAGTTTTCCACCTTTCATGATTTCCAAATCTTTTTTTTTTAAAGATTTATTTATTTATTTGTGTGTATGAGAGAGAGAGAGAGAGCACATGAGTGGGAGAGGAACACAGGGAAAGGAAGAGAAGCAGATTCCCCCCTGAGCAGGGAGCCCAAAGCAAGGCTTGATCTCATGACCCTGAGATCATGACCTGAGCCAAAATCAAGAGCCCAGTGGTCAGCCGACTGAGCCACCCAGGCACCCCAAGATTTCCAAATCTTTAAATTGGGAAAAAGTATCTTAAGTAGCAAGTTATTGGATCTTAACATAGTAATGTATTGGTGCTATTTGACTTAACTGAAGGATGGTTTCTAAGAGCTATTGAGTATTTATTTCCTCTCTTTCCTCCACACCCTCCTGACCCCCCAAAATATTTTAACTGTGTGTCACCCCAGTGATTGCTACCATGCAAATCAGTAAAATGCGTGAAACTCTCTTTGGATTATTTCAATTTTGACCAAGCTGTTGGCTGTTGCATATCTTACACAAAATATTACAAAATAATGAAGATGAATAACATTTACTAACTCTACAAACTGAACCAGTCAGGCGCTCCTATTTTGTTTCTTTTGTTCAGTATAATCACCTACCATTACTATGTCTCCTATCACTTATGGCGTCAAGTAAAAGTCTACAATCATCATTTAACGTGTGATTTTTTTTTTTTCCCAGCTAAGTGTTACTAGAAACCTTAAAATATTTGTTTTAAAATTCTCATCACAGGAGAACACCCTCCCTTGTTTTTTTATAGGCTATACAGTCCTGGGATCTTTGCAAACATATTGTCTGAACTTCCATTTCACAGATCAGGAAACTAAGACTCAGAGAATTTAGGGGCTGGGGCAAAGATTGCACAGTTGACAGGGCAGGAGCTATTTAATAACCCAGACCCTGTGACTACCGACCCAGAACCCTTTTAACCAAAGATTGTAAAAAGTATAAAACCTCACAGCAGATATTTTTTCCATTTAGCTCTTTTTAAAAAAAATAAAATAAAAAATAAATAAATAATAAAACAAAACAAAACAAAACATTTTCTTACTAAATGAAGGTGACACAGATGTCAGGTATTATGGTAACAATATTAAAATTCTGGGGCCAGACAAATTTTATTTAATTTGATGCTTTTCAAAAAATGTGATTTTCTCTTTACACCTTACTAAAATTTCATATACAATAAATTTGCAAATATAATGTCTTAAAATTAATGATTTAATTTTTAATTTAGAAAATATGGACATGGTAGTAAAGTTAGGCCTCACATTTCTCTTCATATTAAGTTGTTCTGAACCTTAATAAACTTGCTTGCTTCACAGGTTGATAGAAAATAATGACCAGATAGAGGACA
Organism: Callorhinus ursinus; assembly: GCF_003265705.2. Lineage (NCBI taxonomy): Eukaryota > Metazoa > Chordata > Mammalia > Carnivora > Otariidae > Callorhinus > Callorhinus ursinus. Next base: position 37,570,694 of record NW_027397063.1, on the reverse strand, counting down.
TCAGGCAAGGGGAAAATATTTTGTTTTTTTAATTTTATAATCTGGAAAGATCTGACATCATACCCCCCAAAAGACAAATGAGAGCAAAGGAGGCTTAAAGAGAATTGGTTTTTTTGGACACAATCTTATTAAAGAGATGCAATCCATGATCTGGGGAAAAATCACTTAAATCTTGAAAACCTTAGTTTTCTCTTCTGTTAAATAGGGACAATAAAATTCTAATTTCAGAAGATTGTTCTAATAATTAAATGAGTCATTTCTTATAAAACACTTAGCAGAACACCTGACAAATGTAAGTAACATTGATTGGTCTTTGCAGATGCCCCTCTTCCATTTGTCACTTTCATTTTATCTTCCCCTTTTCTCTTTCTCCAATTAGTTTTTACATTCTTTCCAACTTTTCCTTTCCTTGCATTTCTGCCATCTCTTCCCTCTTCCACTCTTCCTCCACTCATCACTTTCCTCTCCAGATATTTTTTCATTCTTTTCTGCCCAGATTATAACCTTAGCTAACCAGTGACAGCATTCATAGAGTTGCTGACTTCCAACATTTATATTTCTCTGCCTACTGGTTGTCATAGATCTTTTTTTCCCTGTGTCAATTATACTTCACATAAAAAAAAAAAGAAGGCAACATCCTTAGTAGATCATTTGGTGCCTTTGTAGATCGGTATGTTCTTTAAGACCCTAAATATAGATATTTAAAATTTGCAGTTTGTGAAAAGGATGAGCTTAATTTCCTATACAATAAACACAATAGCTAATATTTATTTAAAACAGACTATGTCCCAGACCCTGTTCTATGCATTTCATGCTTATTACCTGATCTAATTGCCTAGAGAAGCATAACATCTGACAAGCAGTTTTTTAAAAAGTTTTTTTTACTCAGCCACCAGAAAGGATGAATACCCAACTTTTACATCAACATGGATGGGACTGGAGGAAATGATGCTAAGTGAAATAAGTCAAGCAGAGAAAGTCAATTATCACATGGTTTCACTTATTTGTGGAACATAGGAATAGCATGGAGGACATTAGGAGAAGGAAGGGAAAAATGAAGGGGGGGGATTGGAGGGAGAGATGAACCATGAGAGACTATGGACTCTGGGAAACAAACTGAGGGTGTTAGAGGGGAGGGGGTGGGGGGATGGGTTAGCCTGGTGATGGGTATTAAGGAGGGCACGTTCTGCATGAGCACTGGGTGTTATATGAAAATAATGGATCGTGGATCACCACATCAAAAACTAATGATGTATTGTATGGTGACTAACATAACATAATAAAATTTTAAAAAAAAGTTTTTTTGGAAAAAAACAACAACTATATGCCCATTAAGTAAAATGATGACAGTATTAATAAGTGCATAGAAACTAGATTGCTCCCATAATTTCATATTCCTGATATAATATTTAACATTTTAGTATACACCTTCATACATGCTTATAAGTTTTATAGACATACATATCAAATAAATGAGATCGTACTGCACACATGGTTTTTAAACTCCATACACAATTTTGTGATAAAGTATTTCTTGATGTTGAGATGGGGGCTATAGATTAGTTTCTAGAAGGAACCACAGCCATACTCCCTTTACTGAAGAAAGGTCCACTTCCCTTTGGAAAGGTCAACATTCCCCACTGACCACACATTCAAATTACAGTAGCGAGGGTGACCCATGGTGGTGACGAATGACAGATTGGGAGGAAGTAAAGAAAGGTTACTACCCTAAAATCTCTATAGTGAACTTATTGTTATTTTGGAGAAATCTAGTGAAAGCTCTCTGGATTTCCATGATCTTTATTAATAAGCATGCATCTATTACATTCTCTAAAGGGTGATCTTTATATTAAGAGAAGCATCACAGGTGCTCTGGGAAGGTAGCAAGTGGAAGAGAAGACTCTTATTTAGACGTCCCAATAGAGTTCCTTCCATTAATACATTCTGTTTCATAGTACATAAAAATACAGAACTGATACCATAGTAAACTTCTATAAGGTGGTTTCATTAAGAACTAGTATCTTTGGCCTAACACTGCAGGGTTCATATAGTCAGCAATGTTTTAGAACAATAGATGGGGATATTCTGAACTTCTTAGAGTATGTCACAAGGAGTTGATTCACAGGTTAGGTTAGACCAGAAGTATGTTTATAGCTGGGAAGAGGAAGGAGAGATACTCATCAGTCTCAATTTCATTTCTGAAGCAATCAGGATTAAATGAATTGTGAACCTTCTGCCTTGAGGATGATGTAATTGGTAAATTTTATGCCTTTCTTTTATGGCACCACCCATGATTAGTGCTTAAGTCAGGATGGGAATTTCCATTAGATGAGTAATAAAGTCAGTGGCTTAATCTGAGAAAGTCAAGGGCAGCTTGACATTGACTGAAAAATACTATCTGAGGAGTCAATATATAAGTCAGGGGAGATTTATATCTATAAATGAGAACCTGACATCTTGATGTTCCACAAATTTTACCATAAGTCTAATGTCAACTAGTTTTTAACTATGTTTGGGTGTCAGTGGTGCATGGGGTAAACATTTTATATTACTGTAATAAGATCTTGAAAAGATCTTTTTTTTTTTCCCTTTTCCAGTAACAGGGAGTAGTTGGTTGTAGACCAAATCTTCGTTTGAGAATTTGCAATGCTGGAAAATATATAAAACCATGAATCTGAAGGCACTGGAGAATTCTGAAGCCACAAGGTCAAGATTCCTGGGAGAAAGCACATTGGACAAATTGAGGAAACATCTCAAATCTTCTAGGCCCTATCTGTCTCCCAGGTCCTCAAATTACTATGGACCTGAGGTCACCACTACTTCATCAATAGCTCCACAGCCTACCTCAGCCTCCCCCAAGGGGAGTGCCAGTCTCCAGCATGAACTCCTTTGTGTCTGAAGCAGATGGAGCTGTGGCAGCCATGGTAGTGGGCCCTATCATACCCAGTGAGTCTCTGGTTTCTCTCACTAGTTTCTGGAATTGGATGAAGCAACATGCTACAGGGTATAGAATTTTGTTTCCCCAGTGGGTCTAAAGAGGCCAGCTGAAAAACCTGGAAATGCATAGAAGTTAATGCCTTATGGGGTAAATGTTGACCAGTGAAAGATAAGTCATTCAATGGAGGAAGCCACTGAATAAATGCCTCTCCCTTTCTCCCTCTGACAGACTATTCCAAGACTGGCTGTCCCTAGGCTGTGAGCTATGTCTCTTCATGAAGCTGTGGTCATATGCAATAAGACACTAGTTTGTATTCACTTTCCTTCCTTTCTGCCCAAGTTTCTTTTCCCTTTACTTTCATTGTCTCAGGGTTATACCTCCCAGTAAACAATTCTTTTCTAGGGAACTGAGGCCAAGACAGAATGAAAGTACAGAGAAGTGAGCCCAGTTTGGCTCTTTAGATTTGTCTATTTGTAAGCAGAAGGCAATAGGCTGAGGAGCTGAGCAGAGTTTCCAACAGTCTTACGGTATTGGTGGGCAAAAACTGGACTTGAGGCCCACCCAGGAGGAGAGACCCAGGTGAACATTCCAGTTTTAGCTTGGAACTCCAGAAGGGCTAGATGTGCCCTCAAATATAATGAAGGATGGCATCCAATCAATTAAATCCTTGACAGAATTACCATTAATCTTTCTCTTATCCAGTTGCCAAATGAAAATAGATTCTCTCTGGAAGACAGTATTATCTAGAGTCTTAAATTATCTCTATAATTTCTCATATATATCGTCTGGCTACCAATCAAAATTTACTTTGGGTACCAGGAATGAGATGACATGACAGAAAAATAAGAGAAAAACATATTATAAGACATATACTCACTGGAAATCCAAATATTGGAATTACTATACATGACCCTTATATAATGTATTAATATGTTAAAGAATCAGATGATAAAATAAAATCTCAGCATAAATCTGGAAAATATAAAAATTCTTCAAAAGTAAATTATAGAACTGAAAAAATATAATAACTAAATTTGAAAGTTAATTAAAGCAGATGAGGAGCAATTAAAGAGAGCATTAGTAAATCGGAACATAGATTGGGAGAAAATATCCATTACAAAGAACAGAGAGAAAAGACAATGGAAAAATAGCAAAAAAAAAAAAAAAAGAGGAAGCATAAGAGATATATGGGAAATGGTGAACTATTTAACATATATGTAATTGAAATCTACCAAAAAAGAAAAAAGAAAAAAAACAGATGAGACAAATGAAGCAGAGACAAAATTTGAAGATCAAAATGACAGACTTTTACAAAATGTCAAGCCACGAATTCAGGAGGTTATAAACCCCATTCAAATTAAATACAGATAAAATGAATATAGTGTATCATAGTAAAACTGGCCAAAAAAAAACAAAGACAAAGAAAATATCAATACAGTCTGGAAGAGAAAGATATATGATTTTCAGAATAGCAGCAATAAGACAGATTTGAAATTCTTAACAGAAGAAGGTAGGCCACAAACATAAAATGACATCTAACATCAGAGCTAGAGGAAAAGAACTGTACTGGAATTCTACACCCACTGAAAATGTCTTCTTAAAGTGAAAGCAATATAAATATATTTTCAAATAAAAAAAACTGAGAGAATTATTCACCAATTTATACTAAAGAAATACTAGTGGGAGTTCTTTAGTCAGAAGGTAGATTGTCCCAGGGGTACCAGGGTGGCTCCCTTGGTTCAGCATTGAACTTTTGATTTCCACTCAGGACATGATCTTGGTTGTGAAAATTGAGCCCCAAGATGGGCTCTGTGCTGGGTGTGGAAATCTGCTTAGGAATCTCTCCCTCTTCCTCTGCCCCTCCCCCCCAACTTATGCACCCCCATGCTCTTGCTCTCTCTCTCTCTCTCTAAAAAAACAAAAGAAAGAAAGAAAAGAAAAGAGGAAAGTAAATTGTCCCAGATAGAAAGCACAATGAAACAGGAAGAAATAAAGAACAACAGAAAAGATAAATACATGGGTAAATCTAAATGAATGTGTAATGTGTAAAATAAGAATAATGTCTGGAAGAAGTAAAATCCATGACAACAATAGCACAAAAAGTGGGAAAAGGGTAAATGGTGTTAAACTACTCTATGAGCCTTGCATTGTTTGGAAAATAATTAAAATACTACTTTTTATCAGATTTTAGCAAGTGAAGGGTTCATGTACAGTTTCTAGAGTAAAAGCTAGAAGAATAGTGGAAATGTATAATTAGGAAGCTAATACAAGTGAAATATAAAATAATAAAAAGCCTAATTCAAAACATTGCAGAACGGAGGGAGAGAGAGGTTGGAAGGAGGGAGGGAAGGAGTGGCAGAGGGACAGCAAGAAAATCAAACATTAAATTTAAACTTCTAAGTTGTGTTAAAAAGTAAACAGGCTAAATACTCTAATTAAAAGACAATACTTGCCAGACTTGATAATAAAAATATTATGTGCTGCTTGCAAGAGATACATCTTAAATATAAGAATGCACAGAGATTAAAGCAAAAAGGACAGAAACGTGTAAACCATGCAGATGCTGAACAATGCAGGGCTGATAGACTAATATCCGATAATGTAGCTAAAAACATTTACTGAGAGATAAAAAGGACATTTCAAATGATAAAAAGTTTAATTCATCAGGAAGATATAATATTCTAAAATCAAATGACTTAACAAGAAGCCTTTGAAATACTTAAAGCAAAACCATACGTACCAAACCGCAAAAGAAGAAATAGGCATATCCACAATCATGGTGGGAAATTTTAACACAGGTGCCTCAAATAACTGATGGAGCAAGGCAAAAGCGGAAGGCGGAAGAGAAGGAGGGTGAGGAAAAAGATCCGTAGACCTTCAGAAGAGCTGAATAGCACAATTAACAAAATTTACCTAATTGACATATATGCGAATCACTGTAATCAGCAACTATTGGATAGACATTCTTCCCACATAGATCATTTGCCAAAATTGATTATATGATGAGCTACAAATGAAGTTTCAATAAATTTCAAAACACTGACATTGTGTCATTCTCTGATGACAATTCAATTAATCAAGAAATCAATAACCAAAAGATAATTAGGGTTAAAAAAAAAAAAAGCCTCAAAACTTACCTCACTCCACCGACAAAACTTAGCTCAGAATGGACTATACACCTAAATATAAAGGAAAAAAAATCTATAAATCTTCCATAAAAAATATACATCCTTTGTGACCATTGATAGGCAAAATCACCTAAAATGGGACACAAAAAGCTAAAAAGCCCTAGCAATAAATAGATAAAAATTAGGCTTCATCAAAATTAAAAACTGCTGCTTTTTAAAAGATCCCATTAAGAAAGTAAGACAACATAAAAAGTATATTTACAACTGAATAGTAAGAGAAGGCAAAAGATCCAATTTTAAAATATAAGCACAAAATTTGAATAAACACTTCACAAAAAAAGATATGGAAATGACAAGTACCTGCGAACTGCTCACCATCATTAGTCATCAGAAGAAATATACATTAAAAACATAATGAGATACCACTACAAACCTACCATAATGACTAAAATTAAAAGGGTCAACAATACCAAGGTTGGTGAGGATGTGAAGCAACTACCACTATAAAGTGGGACTATAAAATGATACAACCCATTTGGAAAATGGTTTGGTAATTACTTATCAAGTACCATTTTACCCAGCAATTTCACATTGGGAAAGACAGGAAGACATGTATGCATGTGTATTGACAAATACTTGTATCAGCTTTATTCAAAATAACCCCAAACCAGAAAAATGTAAATACCATCAACAGATCAATGGATTAATAAACTGTGGTATATCCATAGAATGAAATCTTTCTCAGCAGTAAATGGGCACAAACCAATGATGCATGCCACAAAAATAGATGAATCTCAAAAACACTATGTTGACAAAATAAGTCAGATGATAAAAGATTACATTCTGTATAGGATTCCATTTATTTGAAGTTCTGCAATAGGAAAATCTTAATCTATAGTGACAGAAAGCACAACAGTGGTTTCCTAGGTCAGGGATGTGGGAAAATTTATGATTGAAGAGCATGAGGGAAGTTTCTGAGAGGGGATGGCAGTGTATAATATCTTGAATTTGTTGGAGGTTACACAGGTGCATACATTGGTCAAAATTTATTGAACTTAAAATAAGTGTAACTTAATAGTACTTACATTATAATTCAGTAATGTTAATTCAGAAAAAAGAGACTTAAAAGATATATAAATAAAGTAGAAAATTTCCAAATATTTGGAAGTTGAGGAACATAGTTCTAAATGAAGCATGTGTTAAAAAAAAAAATCACAGTAAAAATTAGCAAATATTTAAACTGAATTGATAGTGAATATACAGAATATCCAAACTTGTTAACTGGACAAAATTATGCTCAAGAGGAAATTTATAGCCTTAAGTGCAAATATTAAAAATGTCTATAAATTAATTATTCAAATACCCAAATAACTAAATTTCTAATTTCAAGGGGTTACAAAAAGAACTGCAAATTCAGTCCACTGAAACTAGAAGGAAGAAAATAAAGATAAAAGCAGAAATTTATGAAATATAAAGAAAATATGTAATAGAGAGAATCAGTTAACTCAAAGTTTGGTTCTTTGAAAGGAATTAATAACATTGATAAAATCCTGGTAAGACTGATCTGGAAAAAAAGAAAAAAGTCATAGATAATATCAACAATGAAAAGGAAGATATCACTACAGTTTCTGAGTACTATAAGTTTGAAAATTTGAATAAAAGAGATTAATTTCTAGAAAATCAAAACTGATTGCAAAGGATACAATAAGATATAGAGAATACAAATATTCCTGAGAAGCTTAAACCTCCACACTGCTCACCATCCTCTTAACAAGAGGCTTTCATCCCTAGGTAAGTTGGGATATTTGAACAATTTTGTGGTTTTCCTGTTTGTTTTTAAGTTTTTATTTCCAGTCAGTGTAATAGTGTAATATTAGTTTCAGGTGTACAATTTAGTGATTCAACACTTCCATACAACATCAGGTGCTCATCACAAGTGTACTCTTAATCCCCATCACCTATTTAACCCATCCCCCCACCCACCTCCCTTCTGGGTAACCATTAGTTTGGTCTGTATAGTTAAGAGTCTGTTTCTTGACTTGCTTCTCTTTTTTTTCCCCTGTGATCATTGGTTTTGTTTCTTAATTTCCACATATGAGTGAAATCATATGGTATTTGTCTTTCTCTGACTTATTTTGCTTAGCATCATACTCTCTAGTTCCATCAATGTTGCAAATGGCAAGATTTCATTCTTTTTGATGCTGAATAATATTCCATTATAGGGTGCCTGGGTGGCTCAGTTGGTTGGGCGACTGCCTTCGGCTCAGGTCATGATCCTGGAGTTCCAGGATCGAGTCCCGCATCAGGCTCCCTGCTCAGCAGGGAGTCTGCTTCTCCCTCTGACCCTCCCCCCTCTCATGCTCTCTCTATCTCATTCCCTCTCTCAAATAAATAAATAAAATCTTAAAAAAAATATTCCATTATATATATATATACACACCACATCTTCTTTATCTATTCATAAATCAATGGAAATTTGGGTTCTTTCCATGATTTAGCTATTGTTGATAATGCTGTTATAAACATCGGGGTGCATGTGTCCCTTCAAATCAGTATTTTTGTATCCTTTGGGTAAATACCTAGTCAAGCAAATGCTGGGTCATAGGGTAGTTCTATTTTTAACTTTTTGAGGAAAAAGTCTATACTCTTCCAGAGTGGGCTGCACCAGTTTGCATTCCCACCAACAGTGCAGAAGCGTTTTCCTTTCTCCACATCTTCACCAACACCTGTTGTTTTCTGTGTTATTAATTTTAGCCATTCTGACTGGTGTGAGGTAATGTCTCATTGTAGTTTTGATTTGTATTTCCCTGATGATGAGTCATGTTGAACATCTTTTCATGTTTCTGTTAGCCATCTGTATGTCTTCTTTGAAAAAATATCTGTTCATGTTTTCTGTCCATTTTTAAACTGGATTATTTGTATTTGGGGTGTTGAGTTTTATAAGTTTTGTTGTTGTTGTCTTTGTTTGGTTGGTTGGATTTGTTGTTGTTGTAGGCAGGCGAGTGGAAGAGGAAGAGGAAGAGAGAATCTTAAGCAGGCTCCATGCCCAGTGCAGAGCCCAACACAGAGCCCAACTCGGCGCTGGATTTCACAACCCTGAGGTCATGACCTAAGCCAAAATTAAGAGTCAGGAACTTAAACAACAGAGTCACCCAGGTGCCCCATGTTTTATAAGTTCTTTATAGATTTTGTATACTAACCCTTTATTGTTAGGAACTAGTTAGGTAGTCAGGGCTAGGGTCCTCAACAAGAAAATATGGAGTCAGGACAGCTAAAATAAAACAGCACTGACATCCTGTTTTGCAGCTTAGATAGGACTGCACTGACATTCTGCTTTCAGCCTTTGCAGAAGTGACTTCTGCAAAACGTCCTAAAATAAGACAATTAACCACAGAAGCATTTTTGTCAATATCATGGGCAAAGGGCAGTTAAGACATAAGCCCCCAGATGTCAGCAAAAAAAGACCATCAGCTCGTGGACATTAACCCAATAGGTAGACAGATACGTGACCAAAGCCCCGATTGGCACAACTCAGCACATCCTGATTGCTTAAAATAGTTGCACAAAAGAGTTCATAAAACCCCTAAACTTAGAAACTCTGGAGGCAACCCACTTGGGCCCCCCTCCCTCTCCAGGAGCTTATACTCTTACTCAATAAATTTTGCTTTGCTGTCCACCACTCTTTGTCTGATCTACCTCTTCATTCTTCAAAGTGGTGTGACCAAAAACTGTGTGTACTAAGGGGACACGAATCCTGTAACATTATCAGATATGTCCTTTGCAAATATCTTCTCCCATTCCATAGGTCGCCTTTTAGTTTTGTTGATTGTTTCCTTTGCTGTGCAGAAGATTTTTACTTTGATGAAGTCCCAATGGTTTATTTTTGCTTTTGTTTCCCTTGCCTCAGGAAGTGTATGTTGCTACAGCCAATGTCAAAGAGGTTACTGCCTATGTTTTCCTCTAGGATTTTAATGGCGTCCTGTCTCTCACATTTAGGTCTTTCACCCATTTTGAATTTCTTTTTGTGTATTGCATAAGAAAGTGGTCCAGTTTCATTCTTTTGCATGTGGCTGTCCAGTTTTCCTAACACAATTTGTTGAAGAGACTGTCTTATTTCCACTGTATGTTCTTTCCTGCTTTGTCAAAGATTAATTGACCATAGAGCTGTAGATTCACTTCTGGATTTTCTATTCAATTCTATTGATCAACGTGTCTGTTTGTGTGCCAGTACCATACTGTCTTGATCATTACAACTTTGTAATATAGCTTGAAGTCTGGAATTGTGATGCCTCCAGCTTTGCTTTTCTTTTTCAAGGTTGCTTTGGCTATTCACAGTCTTTTGTGGTTCCATACAAATTTTAGGACTGTTTGTTCTAGCTCTGTGAAAAATGCCGTTGGTATTTTGATAGACAACCCAATACAAAAATGTTCAAAAAACTTTTGAACAAGCACTTCACAAAAGAGGATAATCAAATGATGAGCTAATGTGGGAAAAGGTGTTCAATCTCGGTAGTTGTCAGGGAAGTGTCAACATCGAGATAACAATCTATCCAGCACAGAATAGCTAAATTAAAAAAGAAGAAACTGTCAATACCAAGTGCAGAGATGCAGAACAACAGGAACTCTCCTGCCACTTGCGAGATAGAAAATTGGCACAGCCTCTTTGGAAAATTGTTGGGCAGCATCTTCTGAAGCTGTTCATATACATACCCTATAGCCCAGCAAATTGGCCCTTATGCGTATTCTCAACAGAAAAGCATACATGTGAGTACAAATTATCACAACACTATTCACAATGACCCCAACCTAGAAACAACACAAATGCTCACCAAAGTGAGAATGGACAAATATAAAAAGGTATACTCAAACAATGGAAAAACTCTCTAGCAATGAACATGAACAAACTTCTATTTAATGCAAAATATGAATGAATTTCATCAATGTAAGTGAAAGAATACTGATACATCCTCTATGGTTCAATTATCTATGATGTTTAAAATCAGACCAAGCTAAATGATGGTTTAATCAACAGGCAGAAAATATCGATTAAGCAAGATGAATAAGCTCTAGAGTTTGGCTACAGCATTGTGTCTATAGCCAAAATGTCCAATTAAAATTTAAGAAGATACATCTCATGGTGTGTCCTTATCACAATAAAATCCAAGACAAACAAACAAAAAACTAAACTAAATGATGGTGTTAAAGGTAGGATAGTGGTTATATTACTGGAGGAGGGAGAGGAGTAACAAGTGGGATTAGACAGGAGAGGCTTCCCTGACCCTCATTATGTTTTATTTCTTAATCTCATGGTGATTATAAGTATGTGTTCCTGTTGTGATAATTCATCAAGCTCTATGCTTATGATGCACTTTTCTGTATGTTATATATCAATGAACTTTAGGAGATCATAAACCAGCCAATTGTGGTTACAATACAGGTTAAATGAGCATTTATGGAAGACCTTGTGCTTTTTCTATTTTATTTTTTTAAAGATTTTTATTTATTTATTTGAGAGAGAGAGAATGAGAGAGAGAGAGCACATGAGAGGGGGGAGGGTCAGAGGGAGAAGCAGACTCCCCGCCGAGCAGGGAGCCCAATGCGGGCCTCGATCCAGGGACTCCAGGATCATGACCTGAGCTGAGGCAGTCGCCTAACCAACTGAGCCACCCAGGCGCCTGGCCTTGTGCTTTTTAAGTATTATTCATTTTCTTCTTCATCATAACCTGATGGAAAATATACTCAATATCTTTATTTTATAGACGAAAATCCTGAGCCTGAGGGGAAGAAAAGCAAATTGTCCAAGATCTCACAGCTTGTTTTCCTGTCTTCAAAGTTTTTGTTTTCTGCACTGTATTTATGTCTCCTCATGTAGTTTTCTTCAGAATTCACAACTTGCCTTGCAGAAAATATTACACTTAAGTAATCCAGATAGTTGAATTTAATCATGTAAATTCCAAAGAAAGACAATCCAAAGACTGGAACCATTAACAATAAAAAAAAAAAAAGATAATCCATTGTATATAAATCTGTCTTTGCTTTCCAGATCATTCCTTGAGAATGTAACTTTTCAAGGTAACAGAGAAGTTAACAGAACCTCTCGATAATGAGCCTAGGATACTTGCTAGAGCCCTGCAAGTTAAATGTAGCTGAAATAGGAAAGTAACCATGATTTACTTCATTCACTCAAAGTGAAAGAAATATAATTTTTAAACATTTTTCTAAATTAAATAAATCTGTTCTCCCACACATTCACCAAGGTTGGAAGAAAATCCAATTTTTAACTGACAGAAAATCTAATTTTATTCATGGAGTGAGTAGGTGGGACCCGTTTTCTATCTCAGAATTCTATGAGGAATCCCAGGGCCTACTGGAAATTTGAGATGGGCCTTTGACCTTGACCTCACTGTCAAATGTTCTCCGTCCAAGCTGAACAATTTATTCCACACGAACTTCACAGCTAGGAATCTCACTGTTGCTTGACCATGCAGGCGTCCCCCATGTGAGAACTGGGCAGCCCCTCCCACTTATAAATTCTTTTCTGCCACCTACTTCCCTCAAATCCAGGGCATCCTACTCTCAACTCTTAGAGCTCCCACCTTTTCAGATAATTCAGCTCCTGGACTAAATTCTAGGAAAACTATTGGAAGAACCTAAGGGACTTATAACCAAAATGTCTTGGGCAGTACATTGGAAACATCTGGAAAATGTTTGGCACGCAGTTTAAGCAGATGTGTATGTATGGAAATTTCCAGAAAATAGACTGATAGGGCTCCAGCCAAAGCAGTAGAAGTTTAACTTGATTTTATAGTCGCAGACTGGTTGTGCCTGGGTATTCCCCCCAAGGAAGAAGACCAGCCTTTAGAATTTCCCAAAAGCTATGGTTTGGGAAAAGCAGAACAACATGCTTGGGATGAGGATGGCACTTTTTGGGGGCAGGTCATCAGTGATAGAGGAAGATCAGTAGTGGAGACTCTGTAGATGTAGACTAGCTCCCTGGATGTGCCTGGGTACATGCATGTGCAGAAGGAAGAAGTGGTAGGGCTCCCCTCCTTTCTAGAATGTCATGCAGCCTGAGTGGTGTTGCAAGGAAGTTTCTAGGAAAATGGGGGAGGGGAGCACTGAAATAAAATTTCCTTAGGAGTAACTCACACCCTTAATTGGTTTTCTCAGGGTTGGTGTGGTCTGAGAAACAAAGCTTATGTGTATTTTGGTCTATGCTAATATAATAGGATTAATAATTACAATAATTACACCGGTCAGTGAGTCTCACCTACATTCCAGCTACTGTGCTAAGTGCTTTAGATTCATCATGCTGGTTACCATCCTGAAAGTAAATACCATTAGCCCTATTTCACAGGGCCAAGTAAACCTCAGAGTAGTTAATACATAACAGATCCAGGATTCAAATTCAAGTCCAAATCCAAAGGCTATGTGTTTACCATTATTCCACATTTTTGTCTTGAGAATAAACCCAATGTATATGATGTTATTCCCTTCTATCAACGCTCTGAGTCCCAAAGTTGACAATAGACATGCTGGATTTGAACTGCTAGGACCAGTTGGGAGAGAATATGAACCTTATACAAGCTGGAAAATAAAGAAATAATTTACTGGCAACAATGAATTTGAATTTTGTTTTTTTAGGTTAGTAGTGTTTTTTTTCCTTTTTTTTTCAATTGAAGTATATTTGACACATAATGTTATATTAGTTTCGGGTGTATAACGTACAACAAATTTCTATGTTGTTCTATTCTCACAAGTGTAGCTACATCTGTCACCATACAACACTATTACAGTATCACTGACTATATTCCCTATGCTGTACCTTTTATTCCGTAACTGGAAGCCTGTATCTCCCACTCCCCTTCATCCATTTTCCCATCCCCTACCCCCTTCCCCCGGCAACCATCTGGATTTGAATTTTTAGAAACTCTTGTTGGACTGACTGGACATCTATTTGGATGTTAGGCAGAAACTGTGTTCATTGCACGGGTGGAATGGCAACAATATTTCAATAGTTCTGAAACAAATTAGAATGTGACTCCTTTTTGTTTGTTTGTTTTTGTTTTTTGTCCCAGGCAATTAGATCTACTGATCTCTTGCCTCATCTTAAAAAAATGGAAAAGTTTTAGTAATTATAAAAAAAATTAGAAAACAATAAGCAGTCTATGAATTGTACACTTCTTTTAAAAAAAGATTTTACTTATTTATTTGACAGAGAGAGAGACACAGCGAGAGAGGGAACACAAGCAGGGGGAGAGGGAGAGGGAGAAGCAGGCTTCCCACTGGGCAGGGAGGCCCATGCGCAGCTCGATCCCAGGACCCTGGGATCAGGACCTGAGCCGAAGGCAGAGGCTTAACGACTGAGCCACCCAGGTGCCCCTGAATTGTACACTTTAAACAGATGAGTTTTTTTAAGTGGGTTAAAAATGTTTTAATTGTTAAAATACATTGGTAAATTGAGTAATCTACATTGCAGTACTAGGTGGCTACACAGTCAAATTAAGAACTTTTCAAATACCCTACTAACCATCAGTTAGAAGTCCTTGAAAATAGTATAGGATTAACATGATGAGAAGCTGCGATCACAGCTTCTCATGTATCAATGGCTATGAAGGATTGGTGGTGACATACGCCTTCGACTAAAAACTACAGAAAGTTAGTCAAAACGCGCTATACATTGGCTAACTGAATTTAAATTAAAAAAAACGTGCATAGGGCATGCAAATTTCAGTGGCTTATTTTTAAATATTGCAATGCAATACATTGTTCCTAACAAAAGAAATTCTCTGACACTTAAATAAAGCTGAAAACCAAATAGTAAAAAGAGGGAAAGAGATAACAGTAAGAATCAATTTAACCATTTTACAACTAAAAATTAATGTGAAGTAGAAATAGTGAAAGGTAACACACAAATATGTTACTTTGGGTAATTCATTTATAGTGCCATCTCTTAAGTTATAAATAGAATAAGGACTTTGTTATATAAAAACTATCAAAAAAGTATCAGTGAAAAGACACGATCTTCATGAGCTGTGCTGAAGTCAGTGTGAAAATGCTGCAGCAGTGTGTCAGCCTGTCTTTCACAGGAGGACCCCAGAAAGTTCCTTATACCCGTGTATTGTTCACCCAGTTCCTTTCTAGTACCACAACATTCAGCGTGTACCCATGGTTTCAACTACGGGAGGGGAGGCTGAGCAGTCAATTGTTTAGAATTTCCCAGGAAATTTCTGTGCACGTTACGACGTCCCACGGAATGAAACTCCTTCCAAATCTTAACGAGCAAGCTCTTGATTATTGAGTCATGATAGTTTCTTCTAATTTTTTCGTACAGTGTTTGATTGGATACCGTATTGACAGCTTCAGATGGTAGACCTGCATATCCCCCTTCCATAGTTCCTCCTCGTGTCATCTACCCTTGCTGATTCTTCCCGTACATCTTCAGCTGTTCTTGCAGCGTCTGGGCAGTGCTCGTGGGGGTGGACTTCCCGCTGCCCGTAGAGCCGCGGGCCTGGCCTGTGAAGGGGAGATCCGGAGCCGGCCGCCGCGGGTCCTGGGGGCGGAGACGGAGGCGGAGGGCGGTGCCCAGAGCGGGAGGCTCGCGGAGGTGGGGGTGGGGGGACGCAGTGGGGGGACGCAGTGGGGGGCGGGGGGTGTGGACGCCCCCTTTCGCCGAGGAGGGCCTAGAGCCAGGGCCCTGCGGCCAGGCGCGGGCCAGGGCAGAAAACCCTGAACGGATTTTTATGGTAAGTAAATTATATTTCCCTAAACTGCTAAAAAATAAAAGTATACTTTCATATTAAAGAGTTATTTGTGTTAGTGGTTGCACAGATTCCGTCCTATCATTTGTCATTCTACAATCAGCCACTGTGTGCGGCTGCACAGTTGTCCGTTTCCAGGGCGTTGCCGTTATAAATGCCACTGTTTTACAAAGGTATGTATAAATAGCTTTTATTATTTTAAGATAAATTTCTAATAGTGGATTCACTAGATCAAAAGCTATGACTCTTTTAGGGTTCTTGTTCTCTGTTGATAGAAATAGTGCCCAGGGCTCCTGGGTGGCTCAGTCGTTAAGTGCCTTCGGCCCAGGTCATGATCCCAGGGTCGTGGGATCGAGCCCCGCATCGGGCTCCCTGCCCAGTGGGAAGCCTGCTTCTCCCTCTCCCACTCCCCCTGCTTGTGTTTCCTCTCTCGCTGTCTCTCTGTCAAATGAATAAATAAAATATTTTAAAAAAATAGTGCACCAATTTTAATGCCACCGCCAACTTGGAATTCACACGTGTCTTGCTGGTCTTTCCAGCCTCTTCTTGATTTGATGTAGTTAAGTGGCTAATATCAGATGTACTTTATAATTTTGGAAAAGTTCAACTAGTTTTCCTTATTTCTTACCTGTATGCTAAGAATTTTTCTGCAAGTGTTTTAAGGATGAGTTATTGCTAGCTCTCGATTAAACTAAAATGAAATACATTTTTATAACCTTTCTAGTATTTAAAAAAGAATAAAAATAGTAAAGTTTTTTTACTTTTCTTTTCTTCCTTACTTGTTTTCCCTGTGTGGTACAGTTCACTCTTTCCTTGTTGTTATAAAGATGTTGATAACATCTGCAAACAAGACAATACCGAAGACTTTAAAAGAGATAAGCATCCCTCCCCCCAAAAATAAAAAAATAAAAGTATGAGCATCCTATTTCCTAGATGAGGTTACAAATTGTATAGACTGTAAATGCCCATCTCTGTTTGTTGTTTAACTGTTACCTTCATCTTATGTATTTAAAAAAGAATTGGCTTTAAAAAAGTGGGGGGGGGTATTAATGTGACTTTTGCTTTAGGCACTGAGGAGTGTAAGACTCCAGAGTAAATTGTGGCAATCAGATTATGAGAATCTTGAAGCCTAAAACAATGTCTTAATTCCTATCTTGAATCTTTCAAAGTAGACAGTAAGTGCTTAATAGGATCTCATTAAATAACATTGAATTTTCACTTCTGAGCAATTTCCCATGATTCCAGTCAGTAGGAAGAAATTTCAGGTGTGGTCTGAAAGTTCGTTCTGTCTATAATAAGTATCTGCTCTCAAAGTGCAAACTAATAGGAAAACATCTTAATAGCATTTATCATCCAGTAACAATATATTTATCATTAAGAAGTTGCTGTGTGAATTGAACAAAGCTGAAGGCATTTAGCTTTGCATTATATATATATATATATACACACATTATATATATATATATATATATATACACACACAGAGAATCTAAACAAATTTTCAGAGGGAAATGTTTAACTAATTTAAGAGAACTATTTTCAAGTATTACAATAGTTTCCATTTGCATAAAAATAAATGCTGACTAAAAATGAACCTTCTTTATTGATTAAATCAAGGATGCATTGTTAGAATTAAAAATTACTATTACTGTATTTCTGTAAGGTAGTAAAATGATATTTCTTTTAAAAAAGGTCATTAGCTTTTTTTGTTTTCACTATATTTCTGAGAGGTGCAGCTGATTGCTTGTGATTATCGTAAAATGAAACCAAAACTTCAGAGGTTAGGTGATTTGCCTGAGGGCACAGTGAGCTGCAGAATTAGGACCAAACCCCAGGTCTCCAGCTCCAAATCTCAGACTCTCATCACCAAACAAGCTTTTTTTAAACCACTGTCCCAGACAACACTGCTTCAAGGAGAACACGCTCTTTGCACTATTACCCTTTTAGAAAGTCATCTCAGAAGATTAAATATGCAAAGGCATAAAGAAATCAGTTCAGTTCAGTTTACCTTGGAGTAGAGGACTTAAAAATATCAGTTTACTTTTTCAAAGAAAAATTTAAGAATTATTTCTGTTTTTCCTTGTGAGATAAATGGTGATTACCCCATAAGCTTGTAAATACTTTTAGGAATGTCATGTCAAAAACAGGCAACGACGTGGATGGAACTGGAAGGTATTATGCTGAGCGAAATAAGTCAACCAGAGAAAGACATGTATCATATGACCTCACTGATATGAGGAATTCTTAATCTCAGGAAACCGAGGTTTGCTGGAGTGGTGGGGGGTGGGAGGGATGGGGTGGCTGGGTGATGGACATTGGGGAGGGTATGTGCTATGGTGAGCGCTGTGAATTGTGTAAGACTGTTGAATCACAGACCTGTACCTCTGAAACAAATAATACATTATATGTTAAAAAAAAAGAAGAAGATAGTAGGAAGGGAAAAATTAAGGGGGGGAAATTGGAGGGGGAGACGAACCATGAGAGACTATGGACTCTGAGAAACAAACTGAGCGTTCTAGAGGGGAGGGGTTGGGGGGATGGGGTAGCCTGGTGATGGGTATTAAAGAGGTCATGTACTGAATGGAGCACTGGGTGTTATATGCAAACAATGAATCATGGAACACTACATCAAAAACTAATGATGTAATGTATGGTGATTAACATAACATAATAAAATTAAAAAAATGCAAAAACAACAACAACAAAAAAATTCAGGGTGCCAACGTCAGTGTTTGGAGGTTATAGTAAATTAGCCTCCCCCAAGCCAGATATTAGGGAAATAAAATTGTCCTTTAAAAGCAATGATTTTTTTAAAAATTATTATTGAAACATATACAGAATAGTGTGATAAACTCCCAAGGACCCCATCGCCCAGTTTCAGTAATAACCAAGCTAGTTTCATCTTTATCACATTCTCTTCCCCATTTCTAATCTTATCATTTCATTCATAAATATTTCAGTTTGTCTCCAAAAGATAATGGTTCTTATTTTATACATAACCATAGTATAATGATCACACTGGCAAATAATTGATAATTTCATAATATCATCAAATATTCTATCAGTGTTCAAGTTTCACATTTTAAAAATTTCTTTCAATCAGGATCAAAAAGGTCACACTTCTTTTCCCTCCTTTTTTTTTTTCAATGTTATTTATTTGTTGAAGAACCTGGGACATTTGTTCTGTCGTTTCCCACATTCTGGATTTTGTTGAGTGCATGCCTGTTGTGTTGTTCAATAGATTCTTCTCTTCTGTATTTCCTATAGAAGGTAGTTAAATTTTGAGGCTTGTTATGATACAGTTTAACTCCCCCTTTTTTTCTTTTCAAAATTACTTCATGAGTAGTAGTGTGTAATTTCATCGGGAGGTACAAAATGCCTGATTGGCTTTTTTTTTTTTTTCCTCTTAATAGCAGCCATTGGTGATTATTGCCTACTTATTTTTAAGGTTTGGCAAAAACATGTTATGCATGCTGTATTATCCTGTAGAAAGAGAAATTTACCTTATTGACTATTTTGGGTACTATAGGTAGTTCATATAGGAAAGACAGGTTAAATCCTCAATTTTTTCCTTTACCAGTTTTCAGAGTTTGAATATGAATTAGCTTTCTACTATCTTCTAAAGGTGACCACTGTTTTTTTATTATTATTTATTATAATATATTATAGTTATTTAATAATTACTTATCATTAAGTACTTATTACTTATTATTTAATATTTGGTATGTTTCAGCCCATTGCAGTTACTTTTCTCATGAAAGTGGCTATCTTTACTGAAAGGAAGCTTCTTCAAGTTGGTTCTGAGTTCTTTTTTTTTTTCAAAGATTTTATTTATTTATTTGAGAGAGAGAGAATGAGAGAGAGAGCACATGGGGGGGGGAGGGTCAGAGGGAGAAGCAGGCTCCCCGCCGAGCAGGGAGCCCAATGCGGGACTCGATCCCGGGACTCTGGGATCATGACCCGAGCCGAAGGCAGTCGATTAACCAACTGAGCCACCCAGGCACCCTGGCTCTGAGTTCTTTTTGACAACTTTTCTTTCTAATATGGTAATGTTTCTGGATTATTTAATAAATTTCCTGACTCAAACTACCAGAAGCCATTTCTCAAAGGAGCCTTTGTTCCTTTTAGTGGCAAATGATATTTAGAGACCAAAATGAAGGTTCAAGGGTGATCATGGCTGCTTGTTTCCAGGTCTTTTCATTGGACAGCTAGGACTTTTTTTAAAAAAGTAAATACATCATGAGCTCATTCTGATATTCATAATTAAGTATCTATAGGATTTTTACTTAACCTCATTGATCCTACATTTATTTTTCCTTTATTCCATACAGGAAATCCCAGTTCTCAAAAACACCAACATAATTACTTATTTGTTTTACCACATGATAGACACAGACAGCAGTGTCAAGAACAACATCATCAAGGGCACCTGGGTGGCTCAGTCAGTTAAGTGTCCAACTCTTGGTTTCAGCTCAGGTAGTGATCCCAGGATCCTGGGATTGAGCCCCACATCAGGCTTTGCACTCAGGGCAGATCCTGCTTGAGGTTCTCTCTCTCTCTCTCTCTCTCTCTCTCTCCCTTTGCCCCTCCTGCTCTGTGCTCTCTCTTTCTCTCTCAAATAAATAAATCTTAAAAAAAAAAAGAGCAACACCATCAGTGACTGTATACAAGGTCATTGTTCTAAATTGCAAATCTGATCATTTTACATCTTTGTCTAAACTCCTCATTGCTTTCCCATCCCCTGAAGAACAAAACCCAAGCATGTTAATGTGCCATAACAGGTACTTTGTGATCTGACCGTATACCATGGGCTTGTCTGGAAATGCTCTGTTCCTCCTTCCCATTCTATTGAACTCTGAGTCCAGATCAGAAGCCATATGTCCTCTTTCCTAGCACAAATCGTTGCTCTTTCTCTGTGTTCTTCTCTGCCTCATACAGGCTTTTATTCCTGCCTTTACCCAACGGAATTCTAATTATTTACATTATATGTGTGTTCTCTACTAGATTGTGCAATGGCAAGTCCTACTTAATTTTGTATTCCCAGGATCTAAGTTAAGTCCATGATAAATAGAAGATGCTCAATAAATACTTGTTTAATTGATCTGATTTAATATGACCAAAGAGGTACAAAATCTAGCAGTCTTGTTTTCTGATATTGAAGAAACTATTCACAGTGTTTTTAAGAAATTTGTTTTCTGCCAGTAATATCACCTTGCTGGGAATTAAAAAGAAGCACAGGAAAATTGTTTGCAAAGGCATAATTGCTCTTGTATCTTTCAGGCTTAGGGTAAATACAACAATAACAGTAATAGTAATATCTGCGAGCATCAATGAACCTCCATTCAGTGACCCTGTGGTCATATCTCTAACAGGCAGGATACTGGAGGGTCTTCAGTGTCTGTGTTTTGCACTTCTGACAGATTGCATTTGTGATATTTCTCTCAATCAGGCTCAGTTCTGCCCCTACAGAGAACCAAAGCAGAGAGTAAAGTCATTCTCTGATATTCTTTTCTAAGTTTTAAGCATTAGCTTTTCAGAGTCATCAGGGAAATGAAAGTTAAAACTACAGTAGGATGGAGGGGATGGAGAGGTATAAACTTCCAGTTGTGGAATAGATAAGTCACAGAGATGGGGGGTACAGCATGGGGAATATAGCCAATAATATTGTGATAATGTTGTATGGTGACAGATGGTAATTACACTTATCATGGTGAACACTGAGTAATGTATAGAATTGTTGAATCAATGTGTCATACACCTGAAACTAATATAACATCATGTGTCAATTATACTTCAATAGTAATAAACTACAATAAGATGAATGTACTTACCCACTAGAATAGCTAAAATTAAAAGTTTTTTTTATTGGTTTTCAACTGTCCCATGCCAAAGTATTCCTATGTTAATAAATTATGTTTCATTTCCCCTTCTTTTTTTCTAATAGCATCTAATAGATGCCATGCCAGTGCTCTCCCCTACCCTCTTTATTCTTTCATATTTTTCATTATTGTTTGAGTTGGAAATTTTTGGATCATCTATTTTTAAGAGTTTCCTGTAGGTGAGAAGGGGCCAGAATAGCAATCTAGGCTAAGTGATTTTGAATGTTTTCTAATGCACTATCTCTCTTTTCTGTAGTCACAAAATCAACTGCCTTCCTCCAACCTAGGTGGCCTTCATGATTCTTTATAGAGCCTTGCCTTTTTCCATTTATGTACCTTATAGTTCCAGAAGGGCTTTCGCCAGCCCACTCCTATTCCTGAACCTACTTTAGCAGACAAAGGATATGGCTTTGTACTCAAAAGGTATTGCTCAGTTGAGAAGCAGACATTTCAGTGTGTGTGTGTACATTAATGGTATGTATCAGTACTGGATTCTCTGTCCTCCACCGTCTCCCTTGATGTATCTTGAATGATAACTGGTTTTATCATCTGAAGTCAGCAGGCTTAGTTCAGGAAACCACACAGTGCCATGAGTGTTTCTGAGAACAGGGTGTGCAGAAGAATTCTAGGAGTGCCAGATGTTAGAAACCAACAGTAAATATTCACTCCCCAAAGGATGGGCCGCTCCTCAGTGACGACTGCTGTGATCAAAGAGGGCAGGTGTGATGGGACAGTTGAAGACAGAAGGTTTAGAACATGTTTGGGTGAGGATTCACACAGAGGTGGCAGATTCTATAAAATAGCACTTCTACAAGAAAGGGGAGTTAGAAAGTGGAAATCAGAAGCAGGACCCTCCAGTGAAGGTGGCTTCTTCACCAGACGTGGTGAAGACACCATAGAAGCTTAGAGCTGATGATAGGGACCTTTTTGAATCAAATTAGGATCTCAAATTCAAGTGAGGCTTGGTCCCCAAAGTGGCTTTGATCATAGTAATAGAAGTTGGAGCACTTTAACTGAGAAACTGGCTACTCCTTCCCTCACTTCAAAAGATCTAAGTGAGAAAATCCAACTCATCCAAATATGATTAGCAAAGTAATTATGCAACTAGAACTAGATCCAAAGGAAGCTACTCTAGGAAAATAAAAGAGCAAAAGAGAACTGAAGATAGATACAAAACTTCCCTGCAGACTACAAATACTCATTAGAAAAATATTGCTCCAAAGCAGAGGAATATTCCAACACAACATCCCAACATGAACAAAGGTGGATAAATCATAATCCCAGAAAAGAAAACAATAAAAAAAACAAATACAAGAACCCAGAGAAGACAGAGCCAACAAAGGGAAGGTTATAACCAGTCAATGAAGTATGTGAAATGATTAACTAGCAAAATTTAGGAAAGAAATAGAAGACACAGGGGCGCCTGGGTGGCTCAGTGGGTTGGGCATCTGCCTTCAGCTCAGGTCCCGATCCTGGGGTCCTGGGATCAAGCCCCTGGGATCGAGCCCCACTGAGCAGGGAGTCTGTTTCTCCCTCTCCTCCCTGCTCATGTTCTCTCTCACTATCTCTGTCTCTTTCTCTCAAATAAATAAATAAAATCTTAAAAAAAAGAAGAAATAGAAGACACAGACACAAATCATTTTGTAAATAAAGACTAAATTATAAGGAGCATAAGAGGAAATAGATACTCTAGAAAGTGTAACACAAAATAGAGAATATACACACAGTAAAATTGAAGAAAATGAAAGAGAAATAAGCAAAAAGGTTTTTTAAAAGAGAAAGTGAAAATTATAAAAGATAGGCAAAACTTTTCAAAATAAAATTAATTTGAGCTATTCCATTGTAAGAGAACCAAAAGAATAGAGTAAAACGTACATTATAAAATGTTCTGAAATGACTTGAATTTGTGTATTAAAAGGCACATTCAAGATATGAGGGAACTTTCCCAGAATGACCAACACCAAGACTTCCTACTAACACCAATCATACAAACACTCGACTTACCCTACTAATACTAGTAGCAAACGTTGGGCATCTGGGCAAAAATATTGTGTCATTTCTAAGTGAAAGAAAGCCAAGTTGGTACAGCCACAGTCAGTGCTAACAAATGGAACAATACCTATCAGATACTAAAGGAAAGAAAATTTAAGCCAAAAATTTTAAATCCATTCAAGCTGTCTTTCAAGTGTCAAAGCTACAGGCAAAAATTTCTGCAACTTCAAGAACTCAGGGAATATTGTCCACATTAGGTCTTACTGAAGCATCTCCCAAAGAACAAAATTCATTCAACCAAAAGATGATCAGGCAGAACTTCATCAAAAGGACGGGGGGGTGAATGTTAGAACTAGGACTAAAACAAGGGTTAACTTAAGGGGTACAAAATAAAATGTACGTATGAATATGGTATTTATATACATTTTCAATGTGGAGGCTATTATTTTAAAAATTATAGTTCTTAATATATTTTTATTCTAGTGCCTGCCTTTATAATTAGACTTTTCTTAAAAGATTTATTTCTTTTATTTATTTTAGAGAGAGAGAGAGCACACACAGGGGGGGAGAGGCAGAGAGAGTCCCAAGCAAACTCCAAGCTGAGCACAGAGCTGGACACAGGGCCGACCCCATGACCCCGAGACCACGACCTGAGCCAAAATCAAGTCAGGTGCCAACTGACTGTGCCACGCAGTGCTATGTTTACAATTAGACTTTTGTATAATACCCTTAGAACCTTCTTTATTCAGACAATATCTACTGATTCCTATTATGAGCATCAAGTGAGTTAGCTTGTAACTTCTTCCTACTCTCTTTTCTCTATAGCTTTCTCTACCCAATTTTAGTCAATAATATCATTTGCTGTGGGCTAAATTGTGTTCTCCCAAAATTCATGGGGTAGATATATGCTTAGTTTTACAAGAAAATGCCCTACCTTTTCCCAAAGTGGTTATACCACTTTACATTCTCACCAACAATGTGTGAGACCTTCGGTTGTTTTATCACCGTGCCAGCATATGATATTGGTGGCTATTTTAGTTTTAGCCAGTCTGATGAGTATGTAGTGAGTGGTATCCCCTTGTGGTCTTGGTTTGTATTTCTCAATGATGTTAAACAAGTTTTATGTATGTTCCCATGTTTCTCCCCATGATGAAGCTTTTTCTTTAGTACTAAATTGTCCAAGCCCTCAAAATCCTGTTGGGATTATGACTCAAATTGCTTTAATCCCTGTACATTGATTTGGGAGGTGTCACAAACTTAGTCTTTCTCTCCTCTTTCCATTATTCAAATTCATTATTTTATCTCTTTCAGGAAACATTTTTATTTCATATAGTTTTCAAGTTGCTTTTGTTAGGATTATCCCTAGATATTTTATGTATTTGTGGATATTATAAATAAGAAATATATTTTTTAATGTTTTCTCTGTTTACTGATTATATATTGGAAAGGTTGTTTTGTAGATATTTATCCTGTATCCAGCAACATTATTAAACTTTCTTTTAAGTTATAATATTTTTTCAGTTCTAGTTATAATCATATTGCATTAAGTAAGTCTTTTTAAACAGATATAGCTTCTTTTCCTTTAGTTTTTCTATTGCGTTGTCTGGAATAGTGGTTCTCAAGGGGAGTGATTTTGCCCTTCAAAAGACATTTGGCCATGTCTGGAAACAGTTTTGATTGTCACAACTATCTGGTAAATAAAGGTCAGGGATGCTGCAAGACATCTCAGAATGTATAGGACACCTCCCCACAACAGAGTCATTTGGCTCAAAATGTCAATAGTGCTGAGATTGAGAAACCCTGCTTGAGAACATCCAGTAATATACAAAGTAGTGTTGAGGTTAAAGCAGTCTTGTCTTATTCTTGATTTTAATGTGAATATCTATTATTAATAGGCATAAAATTTGATATGTTGGTAATAATTATAAAAGTAGGAATTTATTCAAGAATACTTTGTGAACTAGTAATTCTCCAGTAGTGACAAGCTATTCGTGGCAGTGGTTCTCTCTCTCTCTCTTTTTTTATTTTTTTTATTTTATTTTATTTTTTTTTTTTAAAGATTTTATTTATTATTTGAGAGAACGAGAATGAGAGAGAGAGAGAGAACACATGAGAGGCGGAAAGGTCAGAGGGAGAAGCAGACTCCCCGCCGAGCAGGGAGCCCGATGTGGGTCTCGATCCCGGGACTCCAGGATCATGACCTGAGCCGAAGGCAGTCGCTTAACCAACTGAGCCACCCAGGCGCCCCCCTCTCTCTCTTTTTTTAAAGATTTGATTTATTTATTTGACAGAAAGAGACACAGCGAGAGAGGGAACACAGGCAGGGGGAGTGGGAGAAGGAGTAGCAGGCTTCCTGCGGAGCAGGGAGCCCAACACAGCCCAACTCCATCCCAGGACTCATTACCCAAGCTGAAGGCAGACACTTAAGGACTGGGCCACCCAGGAACCCCAGTGGTTCTCAAAAAGAGGAAGTTGTAGAAAAGGTATGAAAAGGTAAGTAAAGAAGTCTATTATGTGGTTGATTATTGCCAGGGGACATGCCCTTCCTCACTGGAATTACTAAAGCATAAAGTACTATGCAAGATTAACTAATATCAGCTAGATTACACCAGACCTGCATCCCTTTCTTTTTTGCCATTAAAACAATATCACTCACAGCGAAGGGCTTCTTTAGGTTAGACGCTTCTGTGAACTCAATATTTTTATGTCTTAGTAGGTCGAACTCAGCCTGAATTCTTATTTTCCACATCAACATTTTGAGGATTCTTTCAATTTTCTCTTTTCATCTAATATTGATGAGAAAGCTGTTATTAATATGTCAGTTATCATTCTTTGTAGGTGATATCCTTTATGGGGAGCTTTGTTATCCTTGATGCTCTAAAATTTCACTACCATGGATCTTTTTTCCTCAGTTTCTCCTCCTGGAGCTCTAATTAGATCTTTTGTTGAAACTGCATGACTTAACATCTTAAGTACTATATCTTTATTCCTTTGGCTGAGAATTTCTTAGCTTACTTTCAAATCACTTGTTTGATTAGCTATGTTTGAATATTCAGTTTATTTGTTAACTTGATTTCTTTTTACCCCATGGTATCTAATTGGTTCTTATGACTACTTTTTCTTGCTTCAAAAAAGATGCTCCTTTTTGTCTAAGATTAAATGTTTTAAGATTCTGTCTCAATCTCACTGTTCATTGTAATTGCTTCTATCATGTGTTGGCTTTCCTCAAGTTTAAGAATTGGCACTATTTTTACAAACTAACGGAATACATAATCTGAGTAGGTATTTTTCTCGATATTTTACAATTTACTTAATCTTGTCAACTATGAACTAAATACTATTAACCCCACTTCATAGACAACTAAACTGAGTCAATGAGTGAGGTAAAAAATTTATTCAAGGCCATGAAAATAGTAAGTTTTGGAGCAAGTACACAGTCCTATAGAGCCACCTGTCTTCCCAGGTCATACTATTGACATGAGGCCCTTGGGTCTGACCCAAGATTGCATGCTCATACTTACTCCTAAAGCAGTTACCCTAGTTGGTGCACAGTGGGGTGAGTAAGGGCATCCACGTACTTGTCTTCAGTGTCTTAATTGCCTGTGTACCCTCCAATTCCCTAAGTCTACCTCCAGCTATGAAAGGACACTTGGGTTGCAACTGCCTGTCCACTGTCCACTATCCACTTTTAGGTAGCAGCCACCATTTCTAGACCAAGAGCTCTTGTTTTCAAGTTTAGCTTTGTATTTAATTAGAAAACCCTACTATTTTGTAAACTCAAAATATGTATACAAGCTAAGGGGAAGGGGAGCTATAATAAGACCGAAGGAAATTACTTAATTTCTACTGTATCCACTTGGACTGGTTGAATTTATCAAATCCTGACTGTGCATCTGGGTGTCTTGGGACAATGAGGGAAGGTTTTTTTGTTTTTCGTTTTCCTTCTTCAAGTCTAATGTGCCCCCGCTTCCCATCCCTGAGAAGCTTTCACCAAACTCTCAGTGATGGAAATAACCCTCTTGTACTCCAATAGCAATCTCTTTAACACAAAATTGTAATGCAAAACCAAATTTATTTCCATGCATAACAGTGAAGATTGGGATACTAGATTAAAAGGAAAGCAGTCTTCTGTCAAATAGAGATCAAGATTCTTAAGTAGCTGCCTTTGGGAACTACAATAATGGAGGACTTGCTGTCTTGCCTTCAGATGTTAAACCTCTGCCTGATGCTTCCACAGGCTCTTCCGATGTGCCTTCCTCCGCAGTCAGCCTTTCTAATTCCTTCTGATAGCTATGCTGGTATTCCAGATACTTTATGTTCCTCTTCTGTTTAACCAAGAACTTTTTCAGGAATTCTAAGAGCTACAGTACAATACCAAAAAAAAAAAAAAAAAAAAAAGAGAGAGAGAGAGAGAAGGGAAGGACTCAGTAAAGACCTTGTCTGCAGTGGGATACGACCTAAGATCTTTCTACCAACTTCTAGTGAGTGCATGGACCAGCAGCCCTGGGAGCTTGTCAGAAATGCAGAATCTCAAGTCTCACCCAGACCTAAGAAATCATATTTTAAGACAGCACTAGACTATTCATATGCATATTGAAATTCAAAGAGCACTGATCTAAGACATTCAAGACCTCCAGGTGAATACAAATATCCACTTTTAATGAATATGAGTGTTAGGGTATCTCATCAAAAGTACAGATTAAGTAATGAGTTCCTAGTGCAATGGTTTTTCACCCTGTTTATTTGAATCACGTGGAAGTTTTGAGTAGGCACCCAGATCCCTTTTAGATTTAAGTGGTTTTAGATTTAAGTGGTCTGGTGTAAGACTTAGTCATATGTATCTCTTCAGAACTCCTCAGTGAGAGCAAGGGTTGATAACTTTTATTAGGACATTTTTTTTTTTCCCCACTGACTCAGAGAAGGCAGGGGATTGGTAAGAAAGTTACCACTATAAGGTAGAGTGTTCATCATTAACCAAGAAGACTTCAGAAAAGTTTATAGGATAAGAAGTCACCATTAATAATCAGTTTTGCAAGGACGCTCAAGGATAGTGGTTCTCAAAATGTGGCCCCTGGCCAGTAGCATCATCACCTGGGAACTTGTTAGAAATGCAAATTTTTGGATACCACATAAAACCAATTGAATTAGGAACTCTGGGGATAGGGCCCAGCAGTTTGTTTCAGTAAGTCCTCCAGGTGATTCTGTTATCCATTAAAATTTAGGCACTTTTGGTCTAGGAGATTTATAAGCCAGCAACAGAAGTTATTTTGTTTAATTATCCAGAGTGTATTATTCCTGGAAAGTCTTCTCCATCTTGTGTTGAGTTGCATTCCTCCAACACACCTACTCTTCCCACATCAACCAACTCCCAGAAATAAGTTCATATACTTACTTGGGGAGAAACAAGCACAGATTGGGTGATCCGCTGTTTTGGACCCATGTCTTAGAAGTAGGTCATAATGAGAAGTGAAAGATAACCCTGCTTTCAGAACCAATTAACTACTTACATCAGTTTCGCTATTCTTAGAAGCCAAGCTCTTCAGCTCTTGTAGGTGCTTGTGTAACTCTTTTTCCATCTCCAGAGCAATCACTATAGCTTGTAGGTCAGTTCCCCAGTACTCTATGTCAGGCCTCTGTTGAAGAGAACAGGGAGTCACTTTTCCACCCTTTGTTACACCCTACATCCTGGGTTGGATTATGACTAGGTTTACATAGGCTAGTAGTTTCCAAACATTGTGGCACAATGGAATCAGCAGGACATCTTAAATACTCATGTCTGGCTTTCAACTGCAGAAATTCTGGCCTAATTGATACAGAGTACAAACTTGATACCAAGATTTTCCAAAAGCTCACTAGGTAATTTTAATGTGTTACAAAGCTTGGTTACCACCAGCAGTTACATGCACTATTACATTAGCTTTGGAATTCTGTGATGGTGGTTCAGTTCTGTTGCTAGCAGACATTTAGTTCTCTTTATAAAGCTGGAGTTAAAAACACATCAGGTAACTAGGGATGTTTCTACATGTAATACCCCCCAATTAAGATTTAGACTGTTTCTTTGGAGTGTATGTCCTAGTGAAAAAGAATTTGTTCTACTGCATTGGAGACTCAGCCATATTAAATACCTGAAATGTATCTGAATTAGACTAAAGATCTAATATAAGATGCTAACACATTTAGGAAGAAGCCATTAGGAGAGAGTGTCTCAAACTACGTAGAGCATTAGAATCACCTGACAAGCTTATTAAGCTACCACTCCTTGGGGCCCACCCCCTAGAGAATCTGAATCAGTTTGTCCCACTGGGTCCATGAATTTGCATTTCTATTAAGTTCCCAGGTGACGCTGGTGCTGCTGGTCCATTAAAAAAAAAAAACAAACAAGGGGCGCCTGCCTGGCTCAGTCTGAAGACCATGCCACTCTTGATCTTGGGGCCGTGAGTTTGAACCCCACATTGGGTGTAGAGATTACTGAAATAAATAAAAACTGAAAAAAGAAAGAAAACCCAAACAAACAAAATCAAACAAGCATTTAGTGGTTATGATTTACTCACAGTAATATGAAGAAGTTACAAAGAAGGTATATGCTTGCACTCAAAGTCAGTGACTATAATTCCATGTAAGAAAACAAGTAACCAGGGGCGCTTGGGTGGCTCAGTCAGTTAAGCATCCAACTCCTGGTTTCAGCTCAGGTCATGATCTCAGGGTCCTGGGATTGAGCCTCACGTCAGGCTCCACGCTCAGCACAGAGTCTGCTTCAGATTCTCTCTCCCTCCTCCTCTGCTTCTCCCCCTACTCATTCTCTCTCTCTCTCTCTCTCTCTCTCTCTCTCTCTCTCCCCCCCACCTCTTTTCTCAAATAAATAATCTTAAAAAAGAAAAGAAAAGAAAACAAGTAACCTTACAAGTTAGGTAGCAACTAATCGTTGAGTTCTCTAGACCCAGCAAAAGCCCCGTGGAGATCATCATAGTTATACAGTCACCTTAGTCACCGGAAGGCAGATTTTACTCTGACGCTCTTTTAGGTATTTTATGAACTGCTTTGCATGTGCTCTCTTCACTTCTGCTTGGTCTTGGAAAAAGGGGACATAAACAGGTGCATCAGACTCTTCATCATAGTAACAGGTCTAGAAGAGGGGGTGAGAATGGCAACAGAACGGAGGTGAGAGAAGCTGAATTTCAAGACTGGAAATTTTATACAAGCTCACTTCATTATTTCTGTGGTTTTCTGAAAGAGGCCTTTGTTCTTTCCCTAGTTTGTCCTTTGACTTCCAGACGGCCCAGGCTGTCTCGTTATGCTGGTGCCTAATTTTCGGCCATTATGGCCTTTTTAGGGGGTCAGATTTGTGAACCGGACATGCTCATACTTATTTCCAGTAATCATGTGGACTCCTGGCAGAAGTCCAGTATAAATTGACATTTTAAATATCAATCTATTTCATCAATCTTAATACATCTACATTAACTCTAAAATAGTATACGGGTGAAAAATTGTTTATTCAGTCTTCCCACATAGTTGATGCCCATATAGCATTGGGAAACCACTGGAAAGAACTGTGATTCTCCTTATCATCTCCCATAGTTTGCCATGGCGCAGCTCTGAATCACTGCGTCACAACACAACAAAACCCTAGCCACTACGTTACTGTCTCATCTAGTATCAAACAACAAAAACAGCCATAACCACCATTACTAAGAATATAGAAGATATGTCATCACCCACATCAAAGTTGAACCTCTCTCACAATGCCTCAAGAACTCATACTAACCATCGTAAAATAAGCATCACTGATGTTCAGCTCATAAGATGCTACATAATTAACAGCAATCCTACACGCCTCACAGAGAGGTTTCTGAGCCTGGGATGCCATGTCAGCTTTAGGGAAAACCGGGCATAAAAAGCGCTATCCATTAAGGTAGGAGACTTCTTAAATACTAACAGGCAACATAGCCAGCCCACTTCTATCCAGCTGACAACTAGATGAAATTCCATTCAGCTGAGATTAATAGCTACTCTTCTACCAATGAGGATGTTGTTTCTGTGTGAAAGAACCAATCTGACCAAAGGAAAATTAGGGGAAAGTGCCTCATCCTCCTAATTATCCCAGCAGTGTTCAGCATTCTCCCTCCTGTTCACTCTGACAATGACTTGAGAAAGCTGATACACTTCCTGAATAGGGACACATTAGTAGAGTAGCTGCATTACATCTAATTTTTTTTTTCTTTCTTCAAAAACTATGGCACATCATGCTAGGTCCTTTGGGGAATCCAAGAAGACTGACTACACTACATTCTTTGCCTACAAATGATACATCCCCCACCCCATAAGGCCTCAACACACATAATTCGTCTCAAGGCAGGATATGATGGAGTTATAAAGTGTCAAAAGCATATTTAGCTGAGAGGATTGGGGCAGATTTTATTCATAAGTTGGCATTTGAACTTGGCCTTGGAGGGCGGGTAAGAATGTAGAGAAATGGAAATGGAAGCAGGGCATTCCACCTGGAGAACAGGCACGTAGAGGCTGTAGGGGCAAGATATAACTGCGGCTTCTCCAAACTGCAGTAAGACTGCTTCATTTGGGAACCTTTCGGCTCTTTCTTCAAACTGTCCCCAAAAGTCCCTACTTGTCCCATCATACAGCTTATTTGCCTCCTTTGAGGGCAGAAACTGTTTTACTTACTTTGGTATTCCCACAGCCCATCATGGAATATTTTGGAAATGATAGGTACTAAATCAACATTCACTAAATAAAAATATATTTTACATGTGCAGCAGTGTAAAATTTCCTACAGTCTGGTGGATTCTTAGTTCGAGGCTCAGCCATGTTTAGTTGAATTGAAAAAGAAGGGACAGGTCACCAAAAGTCTCTCTCTCCCCCTCCGATTTCCCCCCTTCATTTTTCCCTTCCTACTATCTTTTTTTGTTTGTTTGTTTTAACATATAATGTATCATTTGTTTCAGAGGTACAGGTCTGTATTCAACAGTCTTACACAATTCACAGCGCTCACCATAGCACATACCCTGTCCAATGTCCATCACTCAGCCACCCCATCCCTCCCACCCCCCCCAAAAAGATCTGTCTCTCTAAGGTAATGAGGAGGGAGGGCGTCTCCTAAGGGGGAGCTCTTCTAAGAGAAGTACTCAAGCATTCCAAGTTGGGCCCAGTCACAAAGATAAGGTCATTAAAGGGAAGGCATCATTGTCAAAAGTCCTATTATTTGTCACTTTTGTTCTCTGACCCAACATTGCCCTTTACCCCAATTGAATTCATGCTTTAATCCCAGGGAGGTGCTTTAAGTAGGTGCCTCTCAAACTGTTATTTGAATACGAATCACCTGGGGTTCTTGTTAAAAAGCAGATTCTGATTTAGGGGCCTGAGATTCTGCATTTCTGATAAGTCCACCAAATGCTGTCGGTCCATGAAACCCATTTTGAGAGCAAGGGTGCCAAGACATGGCACACAAATGGCACTGCTGGGGAGCCCTCTACTGGGAGAGGAGAAGGGGGCCTTCCAAGCTGCTTCTCCACACACCGCTTTGGCCTGTCAGCACTTGCAGATCCTTCATGGCAGCCGCCGGGGAAGGCAGCAGGCCGCTGGTAAGATCTGGCCTACCAAGGTTACAGCTGGGGAAGAGGAAAGAAATGAGAGCTGACTGGTTATGCTCGGAGTCTATGTAAAACATTACCTGAACTCCCGAAAGAATTTGGGGAAACTTTTCTGACTTGTGTGACCAGGTGGGGAAAAGCAGCTATAGAATCTGAACTAGTAACTGTTAATATGACCCCATCTACAAAACAGTAAATTTGGAAGTTAAAGATTTTTACTTCCTGGGAGGTAAGATGAGAGTTTGGATACTTCTAGATGATCTATAAGATCTTTTCATGTAAACATTCCATGACCTACCATTCCATCTAGGCCAGAACAAGGAACTGAATACATAGGAAGAAAATGTTCCTGTTCTTATGGGTTAAATAAGATTAAGAAACATTATCATCTGATCACTTAAGAACATCACCAATATATAGGAAAAAAGAAAAGAAACACATCACCATTAGTAACAATTGGGTGAGTATGGGAGCTTTATTGGTGATTTTTTCTTTTTTCTAATTTTCATGTTTTTTCAAACTTTTATAATCTCTCTTTATATTTTTCATTTTGAAAAAGAACCTAATAAAACCTTTCTAGGGAATTAACACAATGCTTTTCTATAATGGAAACTTCACATACATAGTTATGAATATATTGTTTGTTCTCTAATTATAAATGAAGTGTGTGATCATTACAAAGTATTCCAAAATTTCAGTAATATATAATGTAGAAAGTAAAAGCTCATGGGTAATGCCGTGGTTCTGATATGTACTTTTAAACCTAATTTGATCCATAACACCACTACTAAATTTTGGTAATGAAAGGAATTGACTTTTGAATTATCAGTTTGTTTCCTGTGATTAAGAGTCTCTTATATTTTGTCTCCCTCTCCGATTCTCTGATTTCCCCTTGTTTTATTTTTTCCTCTCTTCCCCTGTGATCCTCTGTTTTGTTTCTTAAATTCCACATATGCATGAGATCATATGATAATTGTCTTTCTCTGATTGACTTATTTACCTTAGCAGAATACTCTCTAGTTCCATCCACGTCATTGCAAATGGCAAGATTTCATTTTTTTCATGGCTGAGTACTATTCCATTGTACACCACATCTTCTTTATCCATTCATCTGTCAATGGAAATCTGGGCTGTTTCTATAGTTTAGCCACTGTGGACATTGCTGCTATAAACATTGGGGTGCAAGTTGCCCTTCATATCACGATGTATGTATCCTTGGGGTAAACACCTAGTAGTGCAATTGCTGGATCATAGGGTAATTCTATTTTCAACTTTTTGAGGAACCTCCATACTGTTTTCCAGAGTGGCTGCACCAGCTTGCATTCCCACCAACAGTGTAAGAGGGTCCCTCTTCCTTCATATCCTTTTCAACATCTGTCGTTTCCTGACTTGTTAATTTTAGCCATTCTGACTGGTGTGCGGTGGTATCTCATTGTGGCTTTCCCTGATGCTCAGGGTTGTGGAGCATTTTTTCATGTGTCTGTTGGCTATTTGGATGTCTTCTTTGGAGAAATGTCTGTTCATGTCTTCTGCCCATTTCTTGATTGGATTACTTATTCTTTGGGTGTTGAGTTTGATAAGTTCTTTATAGAGATTTTGGATACTAGCCCTTCATCTGGTATGTCATTTGCAAATATCTTCTCCTGTTCTGTCGGTTGTCTTCTGGTTTTCTCGACTGTTTCCTTTGCTGTGCAAAAGCTTTTTATTTATTTTTTTTTAAGATTTTATTTTTTTGACAGAGAGAAACACAGTGAGAGAGGGAACACAAGCAGGGGGATTGGCAGAGGGAGAACACGCTGAGCAGGGAGCCCAACGTGAGGCTCGATCCCAGGACCCTGGGACCATGACCTGAACCAAAGGCAGATGCTTAACCAACTGAGCCACCCAGGCTCCCCTTTAAGCTTTTTATCTTGATAAATTCCCGATAGTTCATTTTTGCCTTTGTTTCCCTTGCTTTGGAAATGTTTCTAGCAAGAAGTTGCTGTGGCTGAGGTTACAGGGCTTGCTGCCTGTGTTCTCTAGGATTTTGATGGATTCCTGTCTCACATTTAGGGCTTTCATCCATTTTGAGTCTATTTTTTCATATGGTGTAAGGAAATGGTCCAGTTTCATTCTTTTGCTGTGGCTGTCTAATTTTCCCAACACCATTTGTTGAAGAGACTGTCTTTTTTCCATTGGATAGTCTTTCCTGCTTTGTCGAAGATTAGTTGGCCATGGAGTTGAGGGTTCATTTCTGGGTTCTTTCTTCTGTTCCCTTGATCTGTATATCTGTTTTTGTGCCAGTACCGTACTGTCTTAATGATTACAGCTTTGTAATAGAACTTGAAGTTCAGAATTGTGATGCCGCCAGCTCTGGTTTTCTTTTTCAACATTCCTTTCGCTATTTGAGGTCTTTTCTGGTTCCATACAAAGTTTAGGATTATTTGTTCCAGCTCTGTGAAAAAAGTCAATGGTATTTTGATAGGGATTGCATTGAATGTATAGATTGCTCTAGGTAGCATAGACATTTTAACAATATTTGTTCTTCCAACCCATCAGCAGGGAATGTTTTTCCATTTCTTTGTGTCTTCTTCAATTTCTTTCATAAGTTTCTGTAGTTTCTAGAATACAGATCCTTCACCTCTTTGGTTAGATTTATTCCTAGGTATCTTATGTTTTTGGTGCAATTGTACATGGGATCGACTCCTCAATTTCTCTTTCTTCTGTCTCATTGTTGTAGAAATGCAACTGATTTCTGTGCATTGATTTTATATCCTGCCACTTTGCTGAATTCCTGTATGAGTTCTAGAAGTTTTGGGGTGGAGTCTGTTGCGTTATCCACATAGGGTATCATGTCATCTACGAAGAGTGAGAGTTTGATTTCTTCTTTGCCAATTTGGATGCCTTCTATTTCTTGTTTGATAGCTGAGACTAGGACTTCTAGTACTATTTTGAATAGCAGTGGTGATGGTGGACACCCTGCCATGTTCCTGACCTTAGGGGGAAAGCTCTCAGTTTTTCCACATTGATAATGATATTCTCTGTGGGCTTTTCATATATGGCTTTTATGATATTGAGCTATGTTCCCCTGTCCCTACACTGTGAAGAGTTTTAATCAAGAAAGGATGCTGTACTTTGTCAAATGCTTTTTCTGCATCTATTGAGAGGATCTGATGGTTCTTGTCCTTTCTTTTATTATGTAATGTATCACACTGATTTATCTGCAGATGTTAAACCACCCTTGAAGCCCAGGAGTAAATCCCACTGGGTCATGGTGAATAATCCTTTAATGTATTGTTGGATCCTATCGGCTAGTATCTTGGTGAGAATTTTGGCATTCATGTTCATCAGGGATTTTGGTCTGTAATTCTCCGTTTTGGTGGGGTCTTTGTCTGGTTTTGGGATCAAAGTAATGCTGGCCTCATAGAAAGAGTTTGGAAGTTTTCCTTCCATTTTTATTTTTTGAAACCGCTTCAGAAAAATAGGTATTAATTCTTCTTTAAATGTTTGGTAGAATTCCCCTGGGAAGCCATCCAGCTCTGGACTCTTGTTTGTTGGGTGATTTTTGATTACTGCTTCAATTTTCTTGCTGGTTATGGGTCTGTTCAGGTTTTCTATTTCTTCCTCTTTCAGTTTTGGTAGTTTATACATCTTTGGGAATGCATCCATTTCTTCCAGATTGCCTAATTTGTCAGCATATAGTTGCTTATAATATGTTCTTATAATTGTTTGTATTTCTGTGGTGTTGGTTGTGATCTCTCCTCTTTCATTCATGATTTTATTTATTTGGGTCCTTTCTCTTTTCTTTGATAAGCTGGCCAGGGTTTTGTCGATCTTATTAATTCTTTCAGAGAACCAGCTCCTAGTTTCATTCACTTGTTCTACTGTTCTTTTGGTTTCTATTTCATGGATTTCTGCTCTAATCTTTATTAATTTTCTTCTCCTGCTTAGTTTAGACTTTATTTGCTGTTTTTTCTCCAGCTCCTGTAGGTATAAGGTTAGGTTATATATTTGAAACCTTGTTTCTTGGCAAAGGCTTGTATTGCTATATACTGCCCTCTTAGGACTGCCTTTGCTGCATCCCAAAGGTTTTGGACAGTTGTATGTTCATTTTAATCTGCTTCCCTGAATTTTTAAATTCTTCTTTAATTTCCTGGTTGACCCATTCATTCTTTAGTAGGGTGCTCTTTAGCCTCCATGTATTTGAGTTCTTACCAAATTTCCTCTCGTGATTGACTTGCAGTTTCAAATCATTGTGGTTTGAAAATATGCAGGGAATGACCCCAGTCTTATGGTACTGGTTGAGACCTGATTTGTGACCCAGGATGTGATCTATTCTGGAGAATGTTCCATGCGCACTCGAGAAGAATGTGTAGTCCATTGCTTTAGGATGGAAGGCTCTGAATATATCTGTGAAATCCATCTGGTCCAGTGTGCCATTCAAAGCCTTTGTTTCCTTGTTGATCTTCTGCGTAGATGATTTGTCCATTGCAGTGAGGGGGTGTTAAAGTCCTCTACTATTATTGTATTATTATTGATGTGTTTCTTTAAATTTGTTAATTGGCTTATATAATTGGCTGCTCCCATGTTAGGGACATAAATATTTACAATTGCTAGATCTTATTGTTGGGTAGATCCTTTAATTATGATATAGTGTCCTTCCTCATCTCTTATTACAGTGTTTGGTTTAAAAATCTAATTTGTCTGATATAGGTTTGCCACCCCAGCTTTCTTTTAATGACCATTAGCATGATAAATGGTATTTCACCCCCTCACTTTCAGTCTGGAGGTGTCTTTGGGTCTAAAATAAGTCTCTTGCAGACAGTGTATCAATGGGTCCTGCTTTTTTATCCAATCTGATATCCTGTGTTTTTTGATTGTGGCATTTAACCCATTTACATTCAGAGTAACTATTGGAAGAGATGAATTTAGTGCCATTGCATTACCTGTAAAGTCTCTGTTTGTGTATATTGTCTCTGTTCCTTTCTGGTCTGAGTTACTTTTGGGTTCCCTCTTTGCTTAAAGGATCCCTTTAATATTTCTTGTAGGACTGCTTTAGTAATCAGAAATTCTTTTAGTTTTTGTTTGTCCTGGAAGCTTTTTATCTCTCCTGTTTTGAATGACAGCCTTGC
Source organism: Callorhinus ursinus (assembly GCF_003265705.2). Classification (NCBI taxonomy): domain Eukaryota; kingdom Metazoa; phylum Chordata; class Mammalia; order Carnivora; family Otariidae; genus Callorhinus; species Callorhinus ursinus. The sequence continues at coordinate 37,532,280 of NW_027397063.1, read as the reverse complement.
TGGATAAAGTATTCTTGGCTGCATATTTTTCTCATTTAGCACCCTGACTATATCATGCCAGTCTTTTCTCTCTTGCCAAGTCTCTGTGGTTATGTCTGCTGCCAGTCTAATCTTTCTACCCTTGTAGAGGGGTCCCAAGCTGCTTTAGGATTTTCTCTTTGTCTCTGAGATTTGCCAAGTGTCACTAGCTGCTTTAGGATTTTCTCTTTGTCTCTGAGATTTGCCAAGTGTCACTATTATATGTCTTGGTGTTGACCATTTTTATTGATTTTGAGGGGGGTTCTCTGTGCCTTCTGGACTGTAATGCTTGTTTCCTTCCCCAGATTGGGGAAGTTCCTGTCCCAAGCTGCTTTAGGATTTTCTCTTTGTCTCTGAGATTTGCCAAGTGTCACTATTATATGTCTTGGTGTTGACCATTTTTATTGATTTTAAGGGGGGTTCTCTGTGCCTTCTGGACTGTAATGCTTGTTTCCTTCCCCAGATTGGGGAAGTTCTCTGCTATAATATGCTCCAATATACCTTCTGTTCCTCTCTCTCTCTCTCTCTCTTTCTTCTTCTTCTGGGATCCCAATTATTCTAATATTGTTTCACTTTATGATATCATTTATCTCTTGAATTCTCCCCTCGTGATACAGTAGTTGTTTATCTCTCTTTTTCTCAGCTTCTTTATTCTCCATCCTTCATCTTCTATATCACTAATTCTCTTTTCTGCCTCATTTATCCCAGCAGTTAGAGTCTCCATTTTTTATTGCATCTCATTAGTAGCCTTTTTTATTTCAACCGGATTAGATTTTATTTCCTTTATTTGTCCAGAAAGAGATTCTCTAATGTCATCTATGCTTTTTTTCAAGCCCAGCTAATATCTTTATAATTGTTATTCTGAGCTCTAGTTCTGACATCTTACTTATACCCATACTGATCAGGTCCCTGGCAGTCAGTACTGCCTGTTGTTCTCTTTTTTGAGGTGAGTTTTTCCACCTTGTTATTCTGTCCAGAGAATAGATGAACAAGAGAACAAAATACTAAAATGGCAACAATGACCCCAGAGAAATATACTCTAAGCAAATCAGAAGAGACCTGAAACTAAAAAAAAATAATAAAAATTAAAGAAAAAAGAATCTAATCCAACAGGTGAACAGAATAGAGCGATACACTGGATCCTGTGTGTATTTTGTTCTGTTTGTTAGAAAACTAGATCCCAAAACTGTAAAGAAAGAAAAATTTATATATGTACAAAAATAAAATTAAATACAATGAAAAGATAGAATGTAACTGTAAAAATGAAGACTAAAAGAGAAAAAAAAGAAAACAACAACAAAAAAGGAATATAAACAGACAGGTGAACAGAACAGAGCAAAACACTATATCTTGAGTGTATTTTCATTGGTTTGTCAGAAGAATCTTCATCCCAAAATTGTAAAGAAAGAAAAACATATATACATATATTCAAAAATAAAATTAAATACAATGAAAGATAGAATGTAACTGTAAAAATGAAAATTAAAAATGATTTGAAAAATGAGTTGATAAAATAAGAAATTGGTTGGAAAAGGAAAGGGAAAAAATTAAAATTGAAAGACTAAAGAATCGTGCAGAAAAAACCATGTATTCTATATACTATTTTCCCTTAGAGCTGGAGTTTTGCAGTTCTCTATGATTGGTAAACTTGGTCTTAGCTGGATGCTCTTGCTGATCCTCTGGGGCAGTGGCCTGTTGTGTTGAATGAATAGAGTTTTACACGTTAATCAAATTTACACATCATAAGTCTGGAAGGCATGATTAACATGCATAATGACAGATTAATGGCCAACAGAACCAAACAGCTAAAATTAAATTGGCTAAAGTTAATATGATAAAATGTAATTAAAGATGAAAAAAAAATCCTGTGTTTCAGTTCAGTAATTCAATAATCCATAAACAGGAAGAGGGAGAGCTTATTGAACAGCAGTTCATGTGAAAAAAGACTTAGATTTTTAATTGGTTGAATGCTCACCATGACCACAGAGTTGGCAGAAAAACAAATGCAATTCACTTTTTCCCCCTCAGGCAGATAAAGGCTAATGTTATTGAATAATGATAGCTATACAAGTCCCGAGGCCACTATGTACAGACAAAAGAGGGGGAGCTTTAGTTCTTGGTCTCAGTCTTATTCTCTTTCTTGGCCTGGAGCTGTCCCTCCCAGCACTTATGTGCTTCCTTGGTCTTAGACCTGTTGGTCTCAGCCAGGTCAGCCCACACCTTCTTGCTGCCCCTGTCAGCCTTCAGCTTATGGATGTGTTCCATAAGAATCAGCTTGTTTTTAAACGCATTCCCATTTATCTTCACGTATAGGCTGTGATACATGCAGTGGTCAGTCTTCTTAAATTCACCATATCTTCTGAGGATCCAGCTCTGAATTCTTATCCAGGTTACCTTCTCAGGCATTTGACAGTACCCTTTGCATACTTGTGCCCATTATACCTGGCTTTACAGCAGGGCAAGGTGTTTCTTCAACACTGGGTGTGGGAATGGACAGTCATAGGCTTCTGAATGATCAGCCCATCTTTGATTAGCTTTCAGATCCACTGATAGGAGTTGGTATTGGTGATTTCGTTTGTCTCACTGGTTCCAACCAGACCTTCTTTTTGCCACAGTGAAGGATACTGGAGGTGAGCCCTTCAACAAGTGGTTCTAGGAACCAGATCACAGAAGATAAGCAGTCCTGCTGTTATTAGGTACTGACTCATGTTCTCAGGGTCCACCCATCCAACACATACTTAGCACCTACCAGAAGTAGCTAGCTGGTCAGTGCTGCATGGTAATAAAGATAATCAAGGACTTGAGGAGCTTTTTGTCTAATGTTTTATTTATTTCAATATTTGTATTATATTATAATAAGATTTATAAGTGCTTAAATATTGATGAAATTGATGGATAAAAATTCTTCACAACAAAGAAGGTGTTTTATTCCTTCTTATGAAAGTGAAAAACAAAGTCTAAGAGAGAACAAGTAACCCGCCTACAGTCACACAGCTACTTAGGGGCAGAGTCTGGGTTTGAACTCATCTCTGGCTCCCCAAATCCAGGCTTTTTCTTTTTTTTTTTTTTTTAAGATTTTATTTATTTATTTGACAGAGAGAGAGACAGGAGAAAGGGAACACAAGCCAGGGAAGTGGGAGAGGGAGAAGCAGGCTTCCCCCTAATGAGGGAGCCCGATGTGGGGCTTGATCCCAGGACCCTGGGATCATGACCTGAGCTGAAGTTAGACACTTAACAACTGAGCCACCCAAGCACCCCCCCAAAATCCAGGCTTTTTCTAACATGCTATTCATCCCATTGTATTAAAATAAATTCTTTTTCTGATTTATTAGTGTAAGAATAAGACTTATAAACTCAGAGCCCAGAAATACATATATGGTCAATTAATTTATAACAGAGGAGCCAAGAATATACAATGGGAAAAGGACAGTTCAATAAATAGTGTGGGGAAAACTAGACAGCCATGTGAAAAAGAATAAGGCTGGACCACCATTTGACACCATACACAAAAATTAACTCAAAATGGATTAGAGACTTGAACATCAGACCTGAAACCTAGAAGAAAATAGGCAATAAGCTCTTTGACACTAGTCTTGGTGATGATTTTTTTTTTTTTTAAGAGAGGGAGAAACAGGGGAGGAGCAGAAGGAGAGGAAGAGAGAGAATCTTAAGCAGCCTCCATGCCCAGCACCCAATAAGGGGCTCAATCTTACAACCCTGAGATCATGACCTGAGCTGAAATCAAGAGTTGGACACTTAACCAACTGAGTCACTCAGAGGCCCCAGTGATGATTTTTTAAAACTGACACCAAAATTAACAGCAACAAAAGCAAAAAAAGACGAATAGAACTACATTAACTAAAGAGCTTCTGCATAGCAAGGGAAACCATCAGCAAAATAAAAAGGCAGCCTACCAAATGTGAGAAAATATTTGCAAATCATATATCTGATAAGGGGTTAATATCCAAAATATATAAAGAACACATACAACTCAACGGCAAAAGAAAAATTGATTAAAAAATTGTCAGATGATCTGAATAGTTTTCTAAAGAAGACATACAGATTGTAACAGATACATGAAAAGATGTTCAACATCACTAATCATCAGGGAAATGCAACTCAAAATGACAATGAGATATTACCTTACACCTGTTAGAATGGCAATTATCAAAGACACAGGAAGTTAACAAATGTTGGTAAGGATGTGGAGAAAATGGAACCCTTGTGCACTGTTGATGTTAATGTAAATTGGTGCAGTCACTATGGAGAAGAGCATAGAGGTTCCTCAAAAACTTAAAAATAGAGCTCTCAGCAATTCCACTTCTGGGCATTTACTCGAAGAAAATGAAAACACTAGTTTGAAAAGATTCATGCACCCTTTATGTTTATTACAGCACTATTTGTAACAGTCAATATATGGAAACAAAATAAGAGTCCATCAGTGGATGAATGAATAAAGAAATTGTGGTGTATACATACATTGAAATATTGTTCAGTCATAAAAAAAGGAAATTTTGTTATTTGTGATGATATGAATGAAACTCAAGGGCATTGTGCTAAGTGAAAAAATGTCAGCAAAAGACAAATACTGTGTGATCTCTTTTATATGTGGAATCTTAAAAATCAAGCTCATAGATAAAGAAAACAGATTGGTGGTTGCCAGAGGTAGGAGATGGTGGGGTGGGAGAAATGGATGAAGGGGTCAAAGGTAATAAACAAATAAATAATAAATGAAACATTTATATAGAAAGGCAAATGACCTAGCATAGTCAAAACAATGCTGCAGAGGAAAGCAACCTGATTTCAAGACCTACTTTAAAGCTCAAGTAATCAAAAACAGTGTGGTGTTGGCATAAAGGTGTACATATAGATCGATAAAGAACAGAGAGTGTAGAAATAAATCTATATACATATGGTCAGTTGATTTGCAGCAAGGTATCCAAGGCATTTCATTACCAATAAAAACTTCTTAAAAGTACACCTCAAGAAGTTAGAAAAGTTTTCATACATGAAGTTCTGAGAATCAAAATGAAAAATAAGAAACATAAATGTATAGGACTTCCAAATCATGATGGAATTATCTAAAGAATCTAGCAAGTTCTCAGTAGCATTGCTTTCAAAAGTATTTAGGTATAGGGGCACCTGGGTGGCACAGTCAGTTAAACATCTGACTCTTGGTTTTGGCTCAGGTTATGATCTCAGGGTTGTGCGATAGAGCCCTGTGTTGTCCCCGCCTTGGCTTTCTCTCTCCTTCTCTCTCTCTCTCTCTGCATTCCCCACCCCAATATGCTCTCTCTTTCAAATAAATAAATAAATTTTTAAAAAAGTATTTAGATATAATAAGAGCATAATTCCATAGGTTTTTTCAAAAGATTTATTTAGTTGAGAGAGAGAGAGCATGCAAATGAGAGGAAGGACAGATGGGGAGAGAGTCTTAAGCACATTCCAAGCTGGGCAGGGAGCCCCAGGCTGTGTTGATCTCATGACCCTGAGATCATGACCTGAGCCTAAACCAAGAGTCAGATGCTTAACTGACTGTGCCACCTGGGTACCCTTAATTCCATACAATTTAATTAAATCAAAGATCAAGTTCTCTGCTGTGTAAATAATTTAAGTGATGATAGATGAATCTGTATTTAAGAGAATTATTTTCTTTAATAATTTATTAAAAATATATGATACTTCTGTTGCATATTTTTCATCATCTTTATTGTCCTTATATTACCTCTGATTAATACCAGAGGACTGACAGTAGCATAGAAATTTAGGGTACCTGGGTGGTTCAGTCAGTTAAGCGTCTGCCTTTGGGTTGGGTCTTGATTCTGGGGTCCTGGGATCAAACCCTGAGTCAGGGTCCCTGCTGAACGGGGAGTCTGCTTCTCCCTCTCCCTTGCCTTCTGCCCCTCCCCCCACTTATGCTCTGTCTCTCTCCCTCTCAAATAAATAAAATCTTTAAAAAATTTTTTAAAAAGAAATTGTCCACAAAAGTCTGGACACCCAGGATGACTGGGTCATATGCCCATAATAGGGCTGAAGAGGATGAGGTGATGAAATCCACCCAGCACATGACCACGAAGAAATGCACCTGCCGCAAGATGGTCTGGGTGGCCCTTTTTTCTGAGGTGGTTCGTAAGAAGAGGCTGATATTGTGAAGGTGCTAGGGCTGCCTGTGATACCTGGACAAGAGAATCACCACCATGTATGCACTTGCAAGAAGCATGATTCCTGCAGAGGAGGCATCTCTAAAGTGTGATAGTATGAAAAACGGACTCCAGATGATGTAGTTTATGGAGGAAAGTGAGAAGTATTTATTGATATTTAGCAGATTGGTCTTGGTCACATTAGAAGCCATGGTGTAGTGCATGAGGCTACTACTGAAAGACAAACTGGGGACCCATAAGGAGAAGGAATGGAAGAGGTAATGTGTGGATTTCTGCTTAAACCTCTCCAACCAGGAGATGCTGGGGCTAATGACCATGGCCTGGAGTATGCACAAAAGCAGGTGTTGCAGATGGAGAGGCCCTTTAACATGTTGTTCATGTCGAAAAACACCTTACATTTGAAGTCATTCTGACAATTCAGTGACTCCAAAGTTCTTGGTGAAGACACTAAGAACAGTATTGTGAAGAGCATCACTCTATGGATGAGGGCCAACTAGCAGGTGGTCAGGTCAGTGACCTTAGGCCTGAGATCCAGAAGGAGTGAAGAGAAGTAGAAGAGTGTTGGCTGAGTCCAATACCAGCTTGGAAAAAAAGGCATTTTTTGTCTATGGTAACATAAGTGGGAAGTAACCATCTTAATGGAAAAGAGGATACATTCTGTATCTCAGGAAAAAAAATCAAGATTAACACTACCATTATCATTTTAATTTTAGCTAATTATTCTCAATTAGCTCTATCTCATATAAATTCTTATTACAGACTTGGCATGAGCTTAGTCACCATGTAATTCATATATTTCAAACACCAACACATCCATAATCATGCCTCTGTAGGGTGCACGTTATCTATGCTCCTAGAGCACCTGGGGCTCACTCTTTAGGAAGCATGTCTTTACTTTCTGAATTGTTTCATTTCATATTCAGAACCCAGTATAGTGGTACACATATAAAAATAAATCATGGGTATTTGTACAAATAAACTCAATAAATTTGACGCTAATGGAAAATGAATCAACACATTCCCCCCAACATTTTTTGGGGGGAATAATGTTCTGTTGACTCTATCCCACATCACATCACTTTGACACATTTTATTTTTGTCCATCCTCTAGATTTAAGTACGCTTGTAATTACTTAGGGCCCATCCCGCTAATGCAAGATAATCTCCCTATCATAAAGTTAGCTGATTATTAACCTTGATTCCCTACTCTCCTTAACTCCTTTTTACCATATTACCATCAAGGGTCTTTGGTTTGGGATGTGGACATCTTTTTACTAAGTGTATCTCCTAAAAATGATCCGGCTCTCTCCTCCTTTAGTTTCCATACCAGAGACCCCTTATGTAAACTCTTTTCATTTCAGGGGGAGATCGTGAATGCCCTCAAGTTTCAAGAGGACAAACAAACACATTTAGTTATACTTATGGACTCTTACATTAAAGAAAATGAAAATATAGTAAACAAAATATAATATTTGATACATAATCCTGTGATGCAACATCACTGGCTTTGAAAATGAAGCAAGGGGGCCATGAGTCAATGTGGAACAATGAGTTGGGAACACTAGAAGCTTCTAGAACCTGAGCATGGCAAGGGAATGGATTTTCTTAGAGTCTCCAGAGAATAACACAGCCCTACCAATACTTTGACTTATCTCATTGCAGCTCGTGTTGGATTGCTGATAGAAAGAACCATAAGATAAAGTTGTGTTGTTTTAACATAAGTCTGTGGTTATCTGTTATGACAGCTATTATAGCACTAATGTATGGACCCAGCACTATTTATGGAAAAGACATCTTTTACCCACTGTTCTGCAGCTCTACTTTTGTCATAATTGTGTGTCCATCCAAGCATTATCTATTTCTCTATTTTTTAATTTTGTGCCAGTGGGCTTTTTGTCCATTTTTGTGCAAGTACTGCACTCCTTTAACCTATGTAGCTTTTTAATATTTTAAAAATAATTTAATAATTCCTCTAAATAATTCTCCGTAAGGCAAAGTTTCCCATGGTGTTCTTTAACAGTGACTTGGCTCTCCTTACTTCTTTATATCTCAATATAAATTATATAATCACCTTGTCAATTTCGACAGCAATAGTAACAAAAATTTACTGGGATTTTGATTGGTATGGCACTTGTTCCATAGATCAATTCAGGAAGTTGATGTCTTCATAATGCTGATTTTGAAAAACCCATCAATGGCATTTTTGTCATTTATTTGATCTTCCTTAATTTTTCTTAATAATGCTTGTAGTTTTCTATGCAGAGGACTTGTACAACTTTTGTTAGATTTATTCTTAAGCATTTAATCTTATTTTATTGCAAACAATATACTTTAAATTTTTTCTTTTTTTTTTGCTAATGTATACAATTTATTTTTGTATACTATATATACAGTTTTGGTATATTGATTATTCCAGTATCTTTGCTAATACACTTACTAATATTAAAATTTATCTGTAGATTCTTTTGGAATTTACATATACAAACGTATGATCTGTAAATAATGACAGTTTTCTTTTCCTGTCCTTACAACTTTTATTTTGTGTTTTGCTTTATTCCAAAGCTAGAACCTCTAATACAGTGGTGAATAAAAGTGAGGAGAGCAGGTATTTATTTTGTTCTTTATATTAAAGAAAAGTTTCAATATTTCTCCAAGAAGTATGATGTTTGTTGTATGTCTTTTTAGAACAGCTTTTGATTAGATTTGGAAATTTATCTATTACCAGTTGGTTAGGAGTTATTTTTTAATTATATTTTTTATTTTGAGATAATTTGTAGATTTTTTCCCCAAATTCCTTGGAGATTCATCCAAGTTGTTTCATATATAAATACTGTAGTTCATTCTTTTTTGTTGCTGAGTAGTATTCCATAGTACAGATACATCACATTTTGTTTAACATTTACACATTGAAGGGCCTCTGGATTGTTTCAGTTTTTGACTATCATGAATAAAGCTGCTATGAACATGTATGTATAGATTTTTGTGTGAATGTAAGTTTTCATTTCTCTGGGATAAATGTCCATGAGTGCAATTGCTGGATCATCTGGGGCCTCTAGGTCTAGCTTTATAAGAAATTGCCCAACTATTTCTCAGTGTAGCAGTATTAAAAAGGTTTTTTTTTTTTAATCAGGAATAAATGCTAAAGTTTATCAAATGCCTTTATCTTCACCTGTTTAGATGATCTTATGATTTTTCCCTTTTATTCTATTATTATGATGAATTACGTTGCTTAATCTTTGAATTTAAAGGAATCTTACATTCTCAGCTAAATATAACTTGTTCAGGATGGATTATCCTCTTTTTTTTTAAGATTTTATTTATCTATTTGAGAGAGAGAGAGCACAAGTGGCAGGGGGGAGGGGCAGAGAGAGAAGGGAAAAGCAGACTCCCTGCTGAGCAGGGAGCCTGATGGAGGGCTCCATCCCAGGACCCCGGGATCATGACCTGAGCGGAAGGCAGACGCTTAACTGACTGAGCCACACAGGCGCTCCCAGGGATAGATTATCCTTTCTATTATATTTTTGGACTTTGTTAATGTTTTGCCCAGAATTTTTGCCTCTGTGTTGATTAGTGTAGTTGTCTTGAAATTTTCCTTTCTCATGACATCCTTGCAGAGTTTTGGTATCAGGGTTATGCTGCCTCACAGAATGAGTTAGGAAATATTTCCACTTTTTGAAATATATGAATGAATTTGTGTGATATCAGTGTTACTTCTTCTTAACTATTTGGTAATATTCACTGCTGAAGTCTGCTGGGCCTGGAATATTTTGTGGAAAGGTTTTAAAAGTGCATACTGCTATATCTTTGTGGCATATTGATGGTTTCATCATTATGAAGTATCCCTTTTTAACTCTAGTAACACTTTTTGCCTTAAAATCATTTTGTCTAATATCAATTTAGCTACAAAAGTGTTTGTATGTTATTTTGCCCATCTTTTAACTTTTTAAAAAGATTTTATTTATTTATTTGAGAGAGATAAAGCACAGAGGGGGAGGGACAGGGAGAAGCAGATTCCACAGTGAGCAGAGCGCCCAACTCAGGGCTCAATCCCAGGACCCTGAGATCATGAAGGAAGACACTTAACTGACTGCATCACCCAGGTTCCCCCATCTTTTAACTTTTCTATATGTTTATAATTAAGATCTACCTACTATTGGAAGCCTACAGTTGTTGTGTTTTATTTTTAAAATCCAGTCTGAGGGGCAGCTGGTTGGCTTAGTTGGTAGAGCATGTGACTCTTGACCTTGGGGTCATGAGTTCAGGTTCCATGTTCATTGTGGAGCTTACTTAAAATTAAAAAAAAAAAAAAGGGGCACCCAGGTGGCTCAGATGTTAAGCATCTGCCTTTGGCTCAGGTCATGATCCCGAGGTCCTGGGATTGAGTCCCGCATCGGGTTCCCTGCCCAGTGGGGAGCCTGCTTCTCCCTCTGCCTCTGCCTCTCTCTCTCTCCCTGTCTGTCATGAATAAATAAATAAAATCTTTAAAAAAAATTAAAAAAAAATCTTGCCTGAAAATTATTTTTTTCTTTGGGGAATTTATATTTAAGGTGAGTACCAATATATTTGAGTTTAAATATACTATATTAGTGTCCAGTTTTTATATGTCATACCTGTTTCTTTTCTCTCTTTCCTGCCTTCTTTTGGATTGATTTCATTATTATTATTGTTCCATTTAATGTTCTTTCAGTTAAGCTATACCCAGATTTCTGACCTATAGAAACTGGGATATAATAAATGGTGTTGTTTTAAGCCATTAAATTTGTGGTAAGTTGTTATGTAGTAATTGAAACTAATGCATGCTCCGTCATACTTGAAGGGTATTTTGTTGGATGAAGAATTTCAGATTGGCAATGTTTATTTTTCAGAACTCTGTAAATCATTCCAGTGTGTTTTGGATGCCATTATTTATTTACTAAGTCAGCTTCTAGTTGAATTATTGCTCTTTTGAAGATAATCTCAATAATTCTTGTTCTTTTTTAAGTTTTTCTCTTTCATTTTCATCAGTTTACCTTGATAGACCTAGATTTTTTTTTTCATTAATTCTGCAGAGGACTCATACGGCTTTTGAATTCTAAAGTGGATTTACACTTATCTGAGGAGTGTCTAGAACTACTAGCAATGCAAGTTCACTTTGATAATAGTATCAAGGATTAAGATATTTTATGACTAAGCTAAATCTCAATCTCTATACTCTTACAGCTTAGTCTTTGGGACATTTACTAGCCCCCCCCAATCCCCACCCCCATTCCTTGATTAGCCCTATTATCTAGTTTTTGTCTTCCACCCAGATGAGGGTATTAACAAACTCTGCTCAGCTTCTTATTCATCTCTTCCATAGTTGGTATACACCCTTAGGACAAAAGTGACCAAACTGGTAGGCTCATCTGTATTATTCCACTCTTATTCTTTTCTCTCCTTTCTTCACTCTTGACCCTTATGATCTTCACTGACTTGTTAGCTCTCCAATACCTACAAGTAGATTTTTTTGGAAAAAAAGTTTGTCTAGATTTTTCTGATTATTCCGGTTTTTTGAAAAAAGTTTGTTGAGATTTTCTGGGGGCTACTGGTCAAAATTATTCTGTCTGCCATTACCAGAAGTTGAAAATTCATTGTGGATTTTAAGATACATATCCCACTGCAGCTGTCTTTCAACTGACTGTGGTCCCTATTGTAGGCTACTAGGTTTTAAATCAGTTCCTAGCAAGCCTGTTAGATCCTTAGATGTTTTAATGAACATTTAATCAATGTTAATCTAATTTTAAAGAAGAATTCCTTGGTCACATACAGTATGGGTCACCTAGGTGAGGTCTTATTGGAAATAAGAGAAGTCTAAAACTAATTTCATGCTATTAGGTATGTAAGAAACAGGAAAAAAAAAAGTATGAGAGTTGTGGTGTTGGTGTTAAAAGAAAAAAAAAGCGGGGCACCTGGGTGGCTCAGTCAGTTAGGCATCTGACTCTTGGTTTCAGTTCAGGTCATGATCTCAGGGTCCTGGGATGGAGTTCGATGCTCAGTGGGGAGTCTTGCTTGAGGATTCTCTCTCTCCCTTTCTGCCCCTCCCTGCTTTCTCTCTCTAAAATAAATAAATATTTAAACAAGAAAGAAAGAAAAAACTAAAATCCACACTGCATTCAATAATCTCTCTTCTGTTGGTGAAAAATGGGTTGTTTTTCATATTTTTATCTATCCATTTTATACTTTTGGAGGGAAGGTGATGAACTCATATTTCATATTTTAACATTGAATCATTTGTTTATAAGACTTTAAGTATCATTTGAAAATGCCCATGAATACACTCCCAAGAGAAAATTAAATTTCAAAGAAAGATATTTGCTGTAAATTTTTCTTATGAAATGTTAGCCAAATGACTCCTTGATGCTCTTCTGACCAGAAGTCTGCTGATGAACACTGATAGAGTTACTGATTGCTTCTGTGGTAGAATTTAAAAATATTTAATGAGACTAGACACTGAGTAAAAGAGTATTTGAATAAATGCTCATTTCCTGGGTATTCTGATTTTCTCATACTGTAAAACATTTGGTTATGACTTTAGGGTTAGATTTTCCTTTTAGTAAGCTTTAGGGAAAATCAATTCATTTCAAAAAATTGTATGTAGTTAATGGCTAATTCACTTCTTTTGTCTTTTCATATATGATGTGAAAATTAAGGGACCAAAAAAGAATGTTCACTAATAAAAGCTGAAAGTACATTCAGTATACCTGTACCTAGATCATCAAGGCTTACATATAAAAACATTTTATTTATGTTTATTTATTTACGTGTTTATTTGCAAACTACTGCTCTGAGAGCCTTTGTAAGAACAATAGTAAGAATGAAGTGAGTTCATTTGCTCTTGGACCAAAATTAGCAAGTTTATCTCATCGTTTGCCGAGTGACAGTGGGAAGAATAAGAATTGATGAGCTTTTAGAGAGTGTTTTAGGAAACTCCACGTTAATTCATGTGAATAATATTGTCATGTGACGATCATATACTCTGAACCTCAAATTTGAACACATTATCTGATAATTTAGAGTGTATGTATGAGATCATTCTGGAAAATCCAGGCTTGTGGTCACAGTAAACATGAATATTATGACACCCTAAATCAGGATCATGCTGTATACCGTGTGTGCTGTTACCTTGCCCACCTGTACCCATGGCTGACATTAAGGCACTTGTGACATTCCTCCCTGCTGAGTGTGATATGGCCACACCACCAGTTAGTTGGAGTTGGCCCTAATCAACAAGAAACCTCTTTACCATCTGGTTTAGAGGTAGTTTTTGTGACCTCTTGATCAATTGGCACCATGTAGAAATGATTGAGCCAATTGGCCAGTGGGGCAAAAAGTCTATTTGAAATATAATAAGTATGTGTAAAGATTGCTCAAACCTACCCTTTGCTACTCGTTTTGTTTTTTTTTTTTAATTCACATGGAAGCAAGCTAGTCACATGGAAGACACTTAAACTGAAACTTTAGTGAACTTAAAGGTCATGTGGTTCTCATCTCTTCTTCCATTTGTCCATGGTTCTCATCCTCAGAGACCTTGTTGTCTAGTAAGAGGGAGAAAATTATAAACAAGTAACTATGGTGCAAGGTATAATGTGAAAAAATTCTGTGAGAATGATTAGGGTGTTCACAAAAAGGAGCATTTCTCCTCAAGATGAACAGGTACATCCATCTTGCAGTTTGTTTTCTATTTTTCTCATCTTTTTGTTTCTCTGTTCCCCCTTTGTTCCCTTCTCTTGAATTAACAAAAAATGTTTAGTATTCTGTCTTAATTTCTCTATTGTTGCCTTACCTCTTTGTTTTTTTAACTGGTGTTCTAGTGATTACATTATTCATCCTTAAGTCATCTCAATCTACTTGGAGTTAATATTGTGATACTTCATGTAAAATTAAGAACATCACAACAGCAGATCCCATATACTTATTCCCTCATCCTTTGGGCTATTGTTGTCATATGTTTTATACAGACATATGTTAAAAACCCATAGTTCAATGTTATTTTTCATTTAAGCAGTTAGTTTCTTTTTTATATTAAGAAATAAAAATAGTCTTTGATAGTCTAATAGTGATTAATTCTTTCAGCTTTTACTTATCTGAAAATGTTTTTATTTTACTCTCATTTTTGAGGAAGATTTTCATTGGATGTAGACTTCTGGGTTGATAGATTTTTTTCTTTTGGAACTTAAGTATGTAATTTTATTGTCTTATGGTCTCCGTTAGAAGTCAGACATTTTTCATATATTTTTCTTTTTGTATGAAATATGCCTTTTGTCTTTGGAGATTTTCTCTTTATTTGGTGCTCTTTAGTTTGACTATAATGTTCCAAGGTGTGGTTTGTTTTGTATTTATCCTACTTAATATTTGTTAACCTCTTATATTTGTGAACTGACGTTTTTGGCCAAATTTGGGAAATTTGGGCCATTATTTCCTCAAATATTTTTTCTGCCCGTTTCCTCCCTTCTCCCTCCCCCCTTCTCTCCCCCTGACTACAAAGATATATAACTTCTTGATATTGTCTCACAAACTGAGTCCCACTGAAGTTCTGTTCAACCTTATTTCAGTCATTTTTTCCTCCATTGTTCAGTTTCTATTGAATTGAAATTATCAATAGCTAATTTCTATTGATTTGTCTTCAAGTTAATAATTTTTTTTAAATCTTCAGTTGTTAAGCCCATCCATTGCATTTTTTCATTTCAGATATTGCAATTTCCAGTTCCAGCATTTCCACTTGAATATCATGGGTTAATTTCAGCTCGTCTGGATTGACCAAATGCTGATCTGCTGAGACATTTACCCTTGGTCAGTGCTATTGAATTTACTATCTACAGATAAAAGATGTTCTTTAACCATCTAGAGGTGAAACAGTCATGAGAAACAAACATCTCTGCTGTGAATGTCTAAGGGAAAGAATTCTAAAAATTTTGTAATCAGAGGCAAACTACTGTACTGGATATTGGGGTCTGATTCATTCTTCACTTTGATTCTTAACAAATCAATTAACTTCCACATTAATGAAAGTTTATCATAGTTATTCCAGAATAAAAAGAAAGGCAGAGGAGATGGGAAGAAATAAAAAATAAGAGAGCCCAGAATTAGAGTGGATCCTAAAAGAAAAGATGGAAAGATACTAAAGAAAAAAATTAACCTCTTTCAAATTTTTATTAATTTGGTCTATCAGAGATCCATGCCAAAGAAGAAACTAAACATTTTCAAATAATTGCTATCAGGCACTGTGCTAAATAGCTAACATATCTTATTTCCTTTTATTCATATAAAAACACTGAGAAATCTTTCTTATTATCTGTATTTTACAGGTGAAGAACAGAGGTTCAGTGAGGTAAATTAAGAATAGAAGTTGCTAAGCCCAATAATGGACTGAATCAGGTGGGTACACATTCTCTGGACCAGGTAAATTTTGAGTTTGATTTTGAACATAGAAAAGACAGTAAGAAAGATTGTGTGGAGTGCTCCTGTTGGGTGGGAGCTACCAAATGTGGGGCATCCCTGTTGGGTGGGGGCCGGGGACCGGTGGCCCGGGCAGTGGAAGAATTCATCAAGGCCAAACAAAAGAGATAGAAGTTTATTGAATATACCACTGCAAGGAAGTGGCGGGCAGGACAGCAAAGGGGAGACTGTCTGCCACAAGACGGTGGGGAGAGGTCACAGTTATAGGGCAGAGTGAAGGAGTATGGGGATGTATGGAATTTCCCCTTTTTTTGTAATCTTAAGAACCGTGCCTGGTTGTAACTGGTCGGTGAGGGTCTATGACTATTTTGAGGTGGGTCGCTTAGTGAGCCCTGTTTGTATGCCACTCAGTAGTCACTGTGGGCCCTTTTGCCTTGCTCTGGTTTCCATTGCTCAAGCCTCTTGCCTAAAAGTAGCCTCTACAGGTTGGAATTGGGTAATGTTTCTCCTGTGAATTATCAGGACATTGCCACGTTGTTTTCTGTCTAAACTACTGACCTTCACAGTATCCGGCGGGAAGTGCGCCTCTGTGTTTAACTGGTAATGACCTTTAATGGATGTTTGATAATGCCAAGGATGATGATGATGACCAATGTTTGGGAGGACTGAAGGTCTCCACTTCAATGCAGGACTATCATTCAAAGCTTGCTTTGATTCTCTCTAGACAGAGAAGCAGCTTTGCTACATTAAACAAATTCCAGGCAGGAGACATCAAAGTTCCAAAGTTTGTATCCCTCCTTCTTGGAAATCCTTCTCTGGATCTAAGTTAATCCTTCTTCTCACCCCTCACACATTCCAATTTGTCCTTCTTGACTCACTGATCTAACTCCAAGGAAACCATTAACCAAACTTCGTTCTCTACCATGAATTTGTATAGTACCCTCAGTTTTCTTTCTGTGCACCCCCCACTCAGATAATTAGTACCTCTCCGGGACTCATTTTTGTCCTCCATAAAATGGAAGAATTGGTTTAATCATTATCTCTGCTTCTCTAGGTCCTAGGGGTTCAAAGAATTAAATTACATGATAGGATGTGGGAGGCATTGCCAGGCAGAAACCTCTTTCAATAGAAGCAGCTCTGCTTTCTGTCCACATATTGATTGAACTTTTTCATAGGATTTCATTTCAAGGGATCTGATACTAAAACAAATTTGAAAACCATTGGATTAGGTTCTATCTCAAGCTGTCTAAGGTAATACCCTATGATTCTTCCATCTTAACAACTCTAACAGAGGGAAGAGCTGTTTCATCTATTTACGTTTTGCATGTTTTCAGAGACTTAGAATCAGATATGTTTCTGAGAGACTTAAGAGACTAGATAAAAAGCTTGGCTGAGGGCACAAGCAGGCACTGATATTGCAGAGCCGCCCCCAGGGATAAATTCCTTTCTCATGAAATCACCCAGCCACTCCTCAGGTATTAAAGAAAAGACTCGGGTAGCTGTTTTACCTGGGCTGGCACTGTTGACTCTGCTAATTTGACGGTAGCTAGACAGTGTTGGTGAATTCCAGGCAGAGTCAAAGCGGGAGACTGTGACCTTAGCTCTCCCATCCTCCCTCCCCTCTCCGGCTCCCCCTGGCAGCCCCTCCCATTCTGGCTGGGTGGTGATAGAGCAGAAGTTTGTTTCTCTAATGTCAGCCACTTCAGAGTTGCCATGGTTCCTGGAAATCTACCCCACCACCTACAGGATCACCAAGTGAGATGCAGAACTATCTCCCTTCTCAGCTTCTGGTGCCATGGAGAGCAGTCCAGTTTTTCCTTGGTGACTGCATAGCTCACATGAGTCCTATTTGCAGGATCTACTGCCTCAAAACCTAAGGAGCATGCCCACTGGGTACTATATACACCATAAAGTGTATGTGGATCACAGGGTGGAGTGGAGAGAGAGTGTTTTATTACAAACCTGACTCTATTTTGAGCTCCTAAGAAGAAAGGATTTGTAAGGTTCAAATTGTTATTATTAGAGTCACTAATGTGAATAATCCTAATGCTTTCTGGAGACTCTTCCTTAGGATGAAAAGGAGCCGCGTTACAGTCTTAAAACTAACTAACTGCTCAAGCTCCTCTATCCATCTGCTTCCAGCCTCACCCCTCACATTCCATCCCCCACTCTGCTTGCAGAGCGGATCTATCTCAAATGTAAATCTAATGCTGCCACCTTTAGCCTCAGTGCCTTCAGAGGATTTCCACTGACTTCTGAATAAAGTACAAGTTCTTTAGAGAACATGCGAAGACCAGCCTTATTTTGCTCCATTCATCCTGCACCTTTGGTTCTTGCCATTCCATTACCACTCAGCAGAGGGTCAGGACCTGAAGTCTTAGCCTGGCTGCAGAGTATCAGGAGAATATGTATTTTTCTTTTAAGAGTGGTCATGTGTTCCTCAAATCTTCCCACAACAAAATCAGTGAATGTCTTTATTAAAAATAGTGCTTGTAGGGGCCTGGGTGGCTCAGTCATTAAGTGTCTGCCTTCAGCTTAGGTCATGATCCCAGGGTCCTGGGATCGAGCCCCGCATCAGGCTCCCTGCTCAGTGGGAAGCTTGCTTCTCCCTCTCCCCTCCCCCTGCTTGTGTTCCCTCTCTCACTGTCTCTTTCTCTGTCAAATAAATAAAATCTTAAAAAAAATAATGTTTGTAAAAGTTAAAAATAGAACTACCTTAAGACCCAGCAATTGCACTACTAGGTATTTACCCCAAAGATACAGACGTAGTGAAAAAAGGGGCACATGCACCCCAATGTTCATGGCAGCAATGTCCACAATAGCCAAACTGTGGAAGGAGCCAAGATGTCCTTCAACAGATAAATGGATAAAGATGTGGTTCATATATACAACGGACTATTACTCAGCCATCAGAAAGGGTGGATACCCACCACCGGCATCAGCACGGATGGAACCGGAGGGGATTATAAGTGTAATAAGTCAAGCAGAGAAGGACAATTATCATATGGTTTCACTCACATGTGGAACATAAGCAATAGCACAGAGGACCACAGGGGAAGGGAGAGAAAACTGAATGGGAAGAAATCAGAGAGGGAGACGAACCATGAGAGACTATGGACTCCAGGAACCAAACTGAGGGTTTCAGAGGGGAGAGGGGTAGGGGAATGGGGTAACCGGGGGATGGGTATCAAGGAGGGCACGTGTTGGGATGAGCAATGGGTGTTATACAAAACTATTGAATTGCTGAACACTACATCAAAAACTAATGATGTACTATATGTTGGCTAACTGAACATAATAAAAAAAAGTAAAAAACAAAACAAAACAAAACTAATGCTTGTAATAATAGAGTGAATATTTATTGCCAGGCACTAGGTTGTATGTTCTAAGTTAACTTGTTTAATCATTCATTATAACAGCCCTAAAAGGTAAGTGCTATTCCTTCCTTCCTTTCTTCCATTTTTTTTTTTTTTTTTTTTTTTTTAGGTAAGTGCTATTTCTAACTTCATCTGATGGATGAGAAACAGCACACAGATTAAATAATTGTTCACTTTCACAAGCTGCAAAGGTAGGGTTCAAATCCTGACAGGCTCCACAAGCCATCCTCTTTACCAAGCTCGCATAGAGTCTCTCATTAAAAAAGATTCATAGGCCCCTCCACAGCCCAAAGGTATACATTTTAAACAAGATCCCAAGGTGATTCTTCTATGCACGGGTTTGAAAACCATTACTGTAGATTTGTTCAAACAGAAAATAGTAGATGAGTGCCCTCTGGTGTATATACCTGAGCATTACACATTTGTTGGTGTTGAATCAGATCTTTTATCATTTTGTACAAAATAGCCACATTTCAAGATGTACAAATTTTAAGGGCTGTATTAGGATAAATTATTTCCATGTCAATGTCTTAACTTATGAATGCTACCTTAAATTGATTTTTGTCTCAAAAGGATTCTATAAATATTGCCAGATAACTGTCTCTCTCATCAGACCTCAGCAGGTCCTGGGAATTCAATTTAAATAATGGAAGGCTCCAATCCAACAAGTTTGTTAGGAATGAAGGCTCATATCCTTAGTGCACAGTAGGTGGTAATTGGGAACCGCCACATTCACTGTGTTCAAGGGGCAGATTTTACTCATCCTATTTGTGGTGGCTTCACTGCATCATTAATTGTCCTCAGTAGGTCCCACTCAGTTTATTATGTCAGAAAAGGATTAGACTCAGGCCCTTCTACTTTTCTCTTGTCCTCTTTAGAATAAGTTGGAAGGGAGGAGAATCCATTCACTATTTAGTATGATGTGTAAAAATCCCCTGTTTACTACGTTAGGCTATTGCTTATTCCCCATCAGGAAGCCATCCATATATTTTTTAGGTTAGAGTTATGTTTGTAACAAAAAGACCCAAAATGTAATGGTCGAAACAAGATTGACTTCTATTCTCTCTGAGATAACTATCCAGAGATAGTAGTCCATATAGCGAAGCTCTGACACCCATGCTCAACACACAGTTCCATTTCTGGGTTCAAAATGTCGGCTCCACGTCCTGCTCTTGCATCTGTATCCCAGCCAGTGGAGAAGAAGCCAGGGAAGAGCACATCGATTCTTTTAAAGGACAAAACCCGAAGTGGCAGACAACAGCTTTACCCACAACCCACTGACCGGAATTTGGTCATAAGCTCTAAGAGAGTATGGGAACATGGTCCTTAGTGAGGCAGCTACCTGGCCCACGAAACCTGTAGTACCATCATTAAAGGAAGAAGGGCAACGTGGAGTCTCAGCAGTTGTCTCTACTACAAACCACTGCCTCTATTTGGATATTTCTTATGTCATTTTCTAAGCAGCCAGTTACTTACAGAAAATAGTCAAGAAAATAAGTCTCAGGTATTCCAAGAATTCCAGTTAATAAAACGATAACATTTTTACACAGATGCTGTGAACGGAGAACCTTGTTTGCTTTGCCTTATGGTTCTTTTTTTTTTTTTAAAGATTTTATTTATTTATTTGAGAGAGCGAATGAGAGGGGAGAGGGTCAGAGGGAGAAGCAGACTCCCCGCTGAGCAGGGAGCCCGATGCGGGACTCGATCCCGGGACTCCAGGATCATGACCTGAGCCGAAGGCAGTCGCTTAACCAACTGAGCCACCCAGGCGCCCTGCCTGATGATTCTTCATGTTAGAAACTTCTAAATTATAGATCTAGACAACTGGTTTCAAAGTAAATACAGGCAGTCCTTGCACTGCATGGTTTCAGGATGCACAAATTACAGTTAGTTACCATGGCTTCGTTAAATATCACCAGTTCGCCCAACAACACAGTTCAATTTTCAGTTACCACATTATATAACTGTGGGTAACTGCACAAAGTACAAACCTCGGGCTAGCTCTTCAGCCCACAAATAACAACATAAATAACAGGTGCACATAAGGTTCACCAGCCAATCACACTATTTCTCTCAAAGTCCGTCGGTGATTCGTCACTGCCTGCGTGTTATTCAGTTTATGCACAGAAGCAAAGTATGGAGCTATGTTGCTTCCTTGTCTCAGTGATCAGCCTACATGACATTTTACAAAAATGGATAAGGGAAAGAGGTAATTGGCCAACAAAGATGAAAGTGTAGTAAAGAAACAAAATGTGGTAACACTGGAAATGAAATTCTAATTGAATATACTTGAAATTATAGACAAAAGAGCTGACCGTGGAAATTTTGTTACTGCCTCATTTTGAGACAGATATTCAGCCACAGGAACTATAATAGAGTTCTCCAGAGAAACAGAGCCAATAGTGTGTGTGTGTGTGTGTGTGTGTGTATGCGTGTGTGTGTGTGTAGAGAGAGATTTGTTTTAAGGAATTGGCTCACGTGATTATGGAGGCTGACAGGTCCAAGATCTGCAGAGTGAGCCCACAGTCTGGAGACCCAGGGGAAAGCTGACGCTGTAGTTCAAGGTTTGACCAAATATGTGGGCACCACGACCCAACCAAGTTGAGACAGAAATTTAGGCATCACAGGAACTTATTAATAGAAATGAATAGGGACACCTGGGTGGCTCAGTCGGTTAAGCGTCTGCCTTCGGCTCAGGTCATGATCTCAGGATCCTGGGATCAAGTCCCGCATCGGGCTCCTTGCTCAGCAGGGAGCCTGCTTCTCCCTCTGCTTGTGCTCTCTCTCTCTCTCTGACAAATGAATAAATAAAAAATCTTTAAAAAAAATAGAAATGAATAAAGTGGTTATGACAAGCCAGAAGGGATGATAAAACAACAACAACTTCACATTAAAGGAGCTCTTGGCAGGGCTGGGAGCCTGACTGACTCAGTCAGAGGACTTTTGATCTCAAAGTCAGGAGTTCAAGCCCCACATTGGGTGTAGAAATCACTTAAATAAAGAAAACTTAGAGCAACTCTTGGGATAGTCTACTACATTGAAAGCACAAAGAATAAAATGTTGGAAGCTAATTTAAACTTGATGTTCATGTCATGTCAGAAGTTACAGAATAAAGAGGGAAGGCCAACACTTTTCAAACTATTCTTGATAAGTACAGAGAAATAAGACACTTTAATTCTGAATGCTTCTAACCCTTTAAATTGTAGTGCATTAAATATTAGTTTTGATATTTTTTCATTTATAACCTATAATAACTGAGTTTTTAATGTCTTGACAAAAAGTTTTAAAGACCACAGAACGATCATCATTTTTTTCATATTGATTATTAAGATTGATTTTTTTGGTTTTGCTTTGCAAGGTGTTTTTTTTTTTTTTTTTTTAGGTGGGAGGAGGGGCAGAAGGAGAAAGAGAGAGAATCTTAAGCAGGCTCCACACCCAGTGCGGAGCCCGAGGTGGGGCTCTATCTCACAACCCTGAGATCATGACCTGAGCCAAAATCAAGAGTGGGACATTAGACTGACTGAGCCACAAACGTGCCCCTTGCACTGTGATTTTTATGGTCCCGAAGTACCATGCAAGGTGGGGACTGCCTGTATAGTATTTCATTGGAAGAGATTATCTGGTGGTTCAAATAGAATCTCTGTTTCTGGAAGGATAGGAGAAGGGTGGTAACTTCTTTGTGTACCCTGACATTCCTAGTAAGGTATAGATGTTTAGAAAATACTGGTTTCATTGTTTTAGTGGAAAGCAATTCTGGGTTAGATGAAGAACAGTGGAGTAACGTTAAGAGGGCATAAGGAACAAGACCCACACTTGGTCTATGCCTAAACCTAAGCTTCAGTTTCCTGATCCATCACATAAGGGCAGTAACAGTGTTTCCATCTACCTTATGGGGTGCTTTTGAACATAGCACATGAAAGTGATAAATAAATGTCTATAGAGAAAAATGAATGATCCAGGACTTAGTTCGACCAAGAGTAGTTACCCTACAAAGTTCTCATAACCCTTCAATTATAGCTGAGGCTAGAACATTAAGGCTGCCTGGGTGTTGGTTAGGGTGAGAGTGGGAGGGCAGATATTTGGAGCAAGAAGTTCAGGTCCCTTGAAGGTACATATCTGAGGACCCAGCGTGTTTAATCCTTTGGCCCAGTACTCTTTCCCATTCCCCTGTGCTCTCTGAATGGAGGCCGAATGGTTCAATTTAGGAGAAGGAGCTGAGAAGACAAACTTTGATCTTGGCCATGGGGTCTCCTAGTGGTTCATATTCTTGCATTTTTAGTTTCTCTCTGTTGCCACATTCCTTTTGGCAAAAACAAACATAAAACATGCTCTAATTTTCCACCTCAAACAAAAGATCAATCTTATAACTGCTTACCCTGAATTACTGTTGTTCTATGTATTCTTTCAATTTAGCAGCCACCTCATCTGGTTTCTGAAGCTCTGTCTCAAAGGAAGTCAGTGACTTTATAACTTCCGGTATCTGGTACTCAGCACTTGTGTTCTCTGAGCAGAGAGGGTAGCTTTCTGCCCACTGACCACACTCTCTTCCTTGATGACTTCTTCCCTTCATGCTGCGGAGACATGGCACCAAAGGCCCTACGACTTCTTGTTTCCCTCATCCCTAAATGTGTCTGTTTCCCGTGTTCTGACTTGGGGCACTTTATCCTTTTGTCCTAAAAGTTCTCCCATGAAATTTTCATCATTCCAGAGCTGTGGGCATCTCACAAATCTTTACCCTTCCAGCCCTCCCTCCTCTGGACCCACATTTACACTTGTAACCCACCAGCATCTCACCAGGTCTTGCAGTAAAAGAGACTGTTTCAAATGTGCCTTTTTCTCCCTCTGCTTTCTTTTTTTTTTTTTTTAGATTTTTACTTATTTATGCATTTATTTATTTTTAGATTTTATTTATTTATCAGAGAGAGAGAGAGAGAGCACAAGCAAGGGGGGAGTGGCAAGCAGAGGGAGAAGGAGACAGAGGGAGAAGCAGGCTCTCCCCACGGAGCAGGGAGCAGGGAGCAGGGAGCCTGATGCGGGACTCGATCCCAGGACCCTGGGATTATGACCTGAGCTGTAGGCAGACGTTTAACTCACTGAGCCACCCAGGCATCCATCTCCCTCTGCTTTCATTCAACCTCATCACTTCTAGAAAGAGGTCCTGGTCCTAGCTGAACAGTTAGACGTAGAAGAAAATGTTGCTGTAGATAGATGCAGAGAACTAAGGGAACTGATTTTTGACTCCTAAATTTAAAAAGATGTTGATATGGGCTTAAGTTAAAAAGTCTTAGATGTGTATTTTCCAAGAGAGCATTCTAGTTCACCAGATGAGATGAACTCACCATGACATGAGTGAAAGCATCTTTGTATATCTTGAGCAAATACCACCATTTGCAAGTGCCATGAAATCACCATGGACGCAGATACACATGAGCAATGTTAAATGTTTTTCTTATTGCTGTCTGATGTCTTATTGCCCCATGCCCGTTGTTCCTTGATTGCCAAAACAGAAGAGATATTTGCATAGGCCCCAACAGTCTGTCCCAACATCTTCCCAAACAACTCTTCCTTTCAGTTGGCCCATGGCATTCTTTTCTTTTTTTTTTTTTTAAGATTTTTATTTTATTTATTTGACAGAGAGAGAGAGACACAGTGATAGAGGGAACACAAGCAGGGGGAGTGGGAGAGGGAGAAGCAGGCTTCCTGTGGAGCAGGGAGCCCGATGTGGAGCTTGATCCCAGGACCCTGGGATCATGACCTGAGCTGAAGGCAGACGCTTAATGATTGAGCCACCCAGGCACCTGGGCCCATGGCATTCTTAAGCCTCTGAGAATTGTTGTTGAGAGCACTGTATAGTGAAGGGGTGAGGTAATCAGGAAGCTTCTGTACCTAGGCAAATGGAACAGCTGGAGACTTTGGCTGAACTGGTGGAAATAACTTTTTTTTTTTTAAGGATTTATTATTTGAGAGAAGGAGGGGAGAGGGAGAGGGAGAGAGAGACTCCCCAAGCAGACTGCCGGCTGAGCATGGAGCCTGATGTGGGGCTGAATCCCAGGACCCTGAGATCATGACCTGAGCCAAAATCAAGAGTCGGCTGCCTAACCAACTAAGCCACCCAGCTCCGGTAGAAATAACTTTTAATAATTGTCAAGATTAAACCTATTACCTCCTATACACCTAAACTTGCTACTTCTTTCTTAATTCCATATTTTTGTTCATCTTAGATTCACAAGCTCAATGCCCCAGAATTATCTTCCTAAATTTCTTTCTACAGTGAGCATCAGTGGTATTGTCTGCTTATCATATTTCCTTTTTTTCTAGAAATGATATCCCACACTTACCATTCCCCCCAGTTATAGTGGGAGGTCACCATGTTCTAACATGATTCCATCCTTTACCCCTGGCCATTATTGGTTGGTTCTAGGGTGGACATCCAAATCAAGATGGAATAATTAGGATGTTAGAAAGACTTAAGCTGACAAACAGCACCTTAATTTATTTTTTTTCTCATATAACAAGAACTCCAGCCCAGGGCTATGACATCTGCTCAAGGATGTATCAGGACCCAGACTACTTCTATCTTACTGCTCTGCAAACTTTTTCATGTGACCTTTATAATCTTCATCACAAATGGTTGCTGCAACTCCAGATATATGCATATTACTGTAGAGAAAAAATATGGAGGGGCTAAAGGCTAAAGGCTAAGGGGCAGGCACCATGACTCCTCTCTTTCATAAAACTTTTCTGGAATATTTGGGTGGTATCTATACCTCTCTGAAAAACTAATTTTAAAATTATTTCAGTTAAAGAAAAAGCAAGACAGCAACACCAAATTGCATTGGATATTTAACCTACATTTAACTTTAAGAACCAATTGCTTTAATGAAGTATGTAAATACTTGCCTCTAAAGACATAAACATTTAAAAAAATAAATTGTAAAAAAAAGCGTAAAAATATCAAAAAGTTCATTTTTTTGTTAATTTCACTACCACCACCCCACCAACATCCCCATTAGAATTTTTAATAAATTGGCAGAAGTGCATCAAGGTAAACACATCTGTTTGGCAATACTTTGTTAATAACTAGCCTGAGTCTAATTATTTATCTGGGAGTAGGAGAACGGAGTCACTTCGATCATGCATTTCTTAGGTTTAGATCTTAAAATTTGGGAATTGGTGAAAATAGTACAATTTAGTAAAGCTAGTGGGACTTATGAGTCTCTGTGTGTGTGTGCGTGTGTGTGCGTGTGCGTGTGTGTGCGTGTGTGTGTGCGTGTGTGTGTGTGTGTGTGTGTGTTGTTAAAAGGGTAAAAGGCTGTCAGGGGGGTGAAGTCAGAGTTCCTTCTGACTCTCTCTAGAAAAGGGCAGGCCTAAAGTCAGTTATGTTCAAGGCTTTAGGGAATAGAGGAGGGGAAAAATTCATAAGGGTTCTGAGAAGCATGTGGAGTTTCAAAAATTCATGAGTTTGTATAAAGCTATTCAGAATCTTTTTGCTTGGTAGTGTCATATAGAACATAAAGTGGTACAGGCAACTGGGCTCAAAAAAGGATGAGAACACTTACCTTACCCCTTATGTTTTATAAGTTATTGTAAACTTATTATTTGTTCCCACTAGCTTTCTGATGCTTGAAATTGTTTGAATAGGGGATTTTTTTTTAATTCCACCCTGAAAAATAAGGCTTAAATCCCTTGGAGACAATTTGAATCCCAGGAAGATGATTTAAACTCATACTAACCAGGCTGTGTGAAAATGAATAAAGGAAACCCAATTCAAAATAGGGTCGGGAGCAATGAAGGGATGGTGCTCACTCAGTATTGGTCACAGCTTACTTTACATAACCCTGTAGGAAGAAGGAAGATTTTCTCCTCACCCAGCAACAACACAGCCAATTAGAAGCCACCACAACATGGAACTCTCCTTCTCCTCCTATGAACTTTCCCCCCAAAACAACCTCTTCCAGCTCCCTCCTTTCCTCTATAAAAGCAAGTCCCTCTCCTCTGTTCTTTGTTCCTCTCTATTATTCTTGCCTCTTTGTGCTGTAGTCTGCATGTCCTGAGTTGCAATACCTCTGCTATTCCCAGATAAACTCATCTTTGTTGATTAAATAACTGGTTATTTTATTTTTAAGGTTGATAGCCGTAAAGGCCTTTCTTAAGCATAGTATAATTAGGTAGGGTACGGAGGGCTCTGGATATCAGCAGGAAGGAGAGGAGCCCTTCGCACAGAGAGGCTAAGGACAGGGAGGTATGGAAACATGCAAACTAGTACAAACTAGACTGGGCATATGTTCAAAATGGCCTGTGCCTGCTTATCTTTTCCTAGCTTTATGATTCTCAGAATCAGAGCAATAATGAAAGGGGGTTCTTATAGAAAGATGGGCTAGAGAAGTTTTTTTTTTCCATTAATGAGGTTCAATTACACAGGTCCAGCCAAACCCTATCACAGGCATCTAGGAGAAGCAAACAGCCCTCCCTGAAGTGATAGTTATCTTCCCTTTCCTCCTGCAACTCAGCCTGGCAGCATGTTACACTATGGCTAAAAGCCATTGGTTTTCTTCCCCCCCCCACCCCCAGGTAGTTTACTCACTTCTCAATCCAAGCCTTTACCTTTCATTGAATCTGCTAGCCCTAACATTGTGTCCCAGTATGAGAGTTGCCAGATGCAGTTGCAGATGGTTAAGATACACTGGCTTGAACAGCTGGTCTGACCCATAGCCATGGATGTTCCATCACAGCATCTAGCCACTAAGAAAAAACTTGTAGAGCCCACCACCAGTGGCTTAAATTATTATCTACCATTAGAAATTAAAATCATTCCATGACAGTCATTCTAACACTTTTATGTCTAGACAACATAGAACTGTGGTATGCTTACAGGAACAAAAACAACAAAAATCTGTCAAATATATGTTAGTTTCTTTCCTCTTTTTAAAAGAGCGAGCGAGAGAGAGAGAGAGAGAGAGAGAGAGAGTGTGTGTGTGTGCACGTGCGCGCATGCCTGTGTGTGTTGAGGGTAGCAGGGAGGAAGCAATGTGAATGTTTGCTGGACCTAGTTTACAGGAGTTGTTGAAAGTACTACAGGTGAGAAATACTTGTCAGCACCCCACAACTGTAGGATTTTAAGTATTTTTATTTTGTATTTTATGTTCTTTAAAAGATTTTATTTATTTGTCAGAGACCAAGCACAAGCAAGGGGAGCGGCAGGCAGAGGGAAAAGCAGGCTCCCTGCTGAGCAAGAAGCCCACGGGACTGGACCCCAGGACCTGTCATGACCTGAGCCAGAGGCAGACGCTTAACTGACTGAGCCACCCAGGTGTCCCCAATTTTAACTATTTTTAAATCTGTTATTCCTTGGTCACCCAAACACACCAGGTCATTAGTTTTATGCTGGTTTAGTAAAACAATCACTTTGCTTTTCCTATTTCTAAAATAATCAAGTGGGCAGTGCAGGAGCAAGACCTGGGAAGATTTTAATGATGAACTGTGATATGAATTGATCCCAGAAAGTCTTTTACTAGGATTTTCTTACGCGCCCTTTACTAGCTTGCCCTTGCGGATTCCCCTTAGAAAGGGCTGGTAAGTAAGGAGTCTACCAGGCTCCGCCCCCAGCCAATCCTGCAAGCTCTAGGGTCTAGGAACCAGGCTCAAAGGGTCTGTCTATAGATTCAGAACCAGGATTTGCAACCCTGTTTGAAAATGTAAATTGGGGCAGGGGTCTCGGGCCATATTTCTGCCCCGTTAGTCCTCAGCGTTCAGCCCCTTCTTCTCCCTGTGGTTGATTGGACAGCAGACCAGAAGTTGTACGTGACCAGAAAGCCTCTTATCTCTGCCTTCGCTTCAGCCGCCCCTCGCCTCCTTGGCACCCAGTTCCCTTGTTTTGGGACCCGCCCTTCTGGGGACTGTGGAGTCTTTATCTCCCCGGCGCGCCCCTGCAGGCGGCGATAGGAGCCGGACTACAGCTCCCAGCATCCACCGCCTCCCGCCGGCAGCCCGGGAACTGACCCGGTAGTAGCTCTTCTCCGCCAAAGGTTCCCTCTCCCAGAGCGGCTCGCCAGCGTGGGACTCCCAGGGAGCTCAGGGGCAGGTCTTCGGGACGTGGGCATTGCCAGGGGTGACAGCGCGGGAGCATGGCCTTGCACCTGGGCAGGCTGAGCGCGGGCTCCTGCTGGCGAGCGGCGCGGGGCGGCCGCGGAGGGCTGTGCGCTTGGCCCGGGCGCTGCACGGCCGCACGCCTCTGCCGGTTCCCGGGCGCGGCTGGCACCAAGCAGTGCCGGGGGCTGGGGCACATCCCTACGGCGGGAGGAGGCCCCCGGCTGGGGACCGGGCTGACCGCGGCGCTGGCGGGGCTGGCCGGGCTGGCGGGGCTGGCCGCCGCCGCCTTCGGGCACGTAGAGCGGGCGGAGATGGTGCCCAGGAGCTCGGGGGCACGGAGCCCTTTGTCCGGGACGCCGGAGGAGGACGATGAGCTGACCCGCCGCTGCAGCTGCTTCATGGCCCCTCCTGTGACCGACCTGCGCGAGCTGCGGCGGAGGCCGAGCGACATGAAGACCAAGATGGAGCTGCTGATCCTGGAGACCCAGGCCCAGGTGTGCCAGGCGCTGGCACAGGTAGACGGGGGCGCCCGCTTCTCCGTGGATCGGTGGGAGAGGAAGGAAGGTGAGGAGGCCCCTAGCGGGAGGTGGAGATGGCAGTTAGAGGTCGGACTTTAGGTTGCTGGCGGAAAACGAGAATAGTGGATGAGAGTAGGAAAGAGGTACCTGAAAGAGCGGCTGCTAGGTTAGAAGGGACACCTTTAGAAAGATGGATACTAAAAGGGTCATCAGACGTATGGATGCATATCTTTGGTCGCTCTAAAAGTGTACATTCTAAATTCTATGCGATTTTATGATGGCCTTTTCTAGAAGCCCTGCGGTTATTTTTAGCCAACAAGCTTGGATGTCTAAAGTTGTAACTGAGCATCGATCTTACCCACATTTCATCTGTTTCTCTGGGTGCATTTACCCTCTCTCCTCCTTTAGAGATGGAAAGATGAACTTTCCTCCTCTTTGCTAAGTATCTGGCCAGACTCCTCCAGCCGAGGGTGTAATTGTGTCAGTATGTCTTTTATTAAGTTGCACAAGAAATATTTGGCTTGTCAGTAATTCTTCCAAATGCACGCATCAGAATTCCTGCTAGGAAAATCTTTCTTTCCAATGGCAAAAAGACTTCAGTATTAAAACCCAGTTCTTTAGATTGGTGGTTGTCAGAAGGAGGGGGTGAGGGGAGTGGGCAAAATGAGTGAAGGGGATCAAGAGGTACAAACTCCCAGTTATAACATAAATATGTCATAGGATGTCATGTACAGCATGGTGACTATAGTCAAAAATATTGCATGTTTTAAGGTTGCTAAGAGAATAGATCTTGGAAATTCTCCTTGTAAGAAAAATTTTGTAACTGTGATGATGGTAACTAGACTTATTTTGCAATGTATACAAATATTGAATCATTGCATTGTACACCTGAAACTAATATGTTATATGTCAATAATACTTCAACAATGAAAAACCCAGTTTTTATAGAATCATGTATTCCTGACCATATTATTGCCTATGGAGTGAAACTCCCCATCTTGGTCATAAACTTGAAGAATTCCTGACTTCTTAGCTAGGAATAAATACTACAGTAGCCTCTCATCAGCAGATTTTGAGCTGTGATACTGCCACATCTATATTAAATGAAGTTAAATCTGGTCTTCAAAGTTTTTTCCATCTTATGTTTTCAAGTGAAGACCATTGAACCAAACCACTACCTCAAGTACTAGACTAGCTAGTGTGGCCTTCAGAACTTACTTAATTTTTTGTGTGCCTCTGTTTCCTCATCTATGAAATGAGATTAGAAATAATATATGAGGATGAAGAATGAAGTGCTTAAAATATTGTCTGATGCATAGAAAGACAGATTGTTTGGGCCACTTGCCAGCTGTGTGATCATGGATAAGGTGTTTTGTCTTTCTGGGCCTCATTTTCTCATTAGAAATGTGCAGGGGTTGGGGGGGTGTTGCACTGGATCATCTTACGTCCCAACCAGCTCTAAAAATTCTTAGAAATAAAACAAGACAAATAGGTACTTCCGTGAAACAGTTGCCTTGGTAGTAACTCTAGTGTCTTAAAAACAAAGTATTAATAATAAAGCTCAGATACCTAAATATTAATGTGTGTCTTATTTTAAGCCTCCAAATCCCTGAAGAGTTTGACTATCTACTGTTTTTTTAATTGCCTGTAAACAAAATTAAATGGTAAACAACACACTGCGAAGAAGCAGTTGAAATAATATGGAGCTCTTAAACTCGGTAATAATAGAACATTCCACAAATATACCCATACCTGTTTTTAACCTCAGCCTTCTCTCACATATCATAACCAGTGGATGTCATTCTGAACAGTAGTTGAAGAGAAAATATTGGTGTGATTTATTTCAGATGTGGAAGAAATCCTCAGTTTAGTGATGTGGGGGAGACACAATATTTGCCCACTATCAGCAATGTCATCAAGCTAAGCTGATTATCTAATTTTATTGTACTTAAAAATTTCAAATATACTGATATTATAGAAGATTTGGAAAATAAAGGAGGAAAATAACTCCTAATCCCACCACCTTCATGCAAGGGTTGTTTTGGATTTTGCTCCTACCCTTATACTGTCTCCTCATTTTCTATTTCTGTAAACAGGAGGTGGCGGCATCAGCTGTGTACTTCAAGATGGGCATGTTTTTGAAAAGGCTGGGGTGAGCATTTCTGTTGTTCATGGGAATCTTTCTGAGGAAGCAGCCAAACAAATGAGAAGCCGAGGAAAAATTCTGAAGACTCAAGATGGTAAATCAAGACAGTATCCACAGCCTGTAATAGTCCCTGCAAACCTTCCCCCCCCAACACACAAGTTTTATGTGTAAAATAAGTAGTGCTTCTGTAAGAATCCATTTGGTCGCGTATGCCAGAGAAGCATGTTCACATTTCCTTTTTAAAAATTGTTTTTTAAGAGACAAAAAGCAGCTTTGGACAACTGATCCAGAAACTGTGTTGGCGTTAATCAAGCTGGCTGATTGAGTGTCACTCACTGTATGTTTTACTTTCCAGGTAAATTGCCATTTTCTGCTCTGGGCGTGAGCTCCGTTATCCACCCCAAGAACCCTCATGCTCCTACTGTCCATTTCAACTATAGATACTTTGAGGTAGAAGAGGCCGATGGTGAGCATCCCTGGAAATATTATTGTGCAAACTGTGTATCTTAAAACAAGCTAGAGGGTATAATCTAAGGGTGAGAAAGAATATATAAACCTTAACTAGGTTTTTCAGGAGGCAGATGAAGCCTTGGCAGGTGCAATGGATTATGTGCTAGAGGTGAAAAGAAGAAAATAGCATGGGCTGGGCTCTGACTTCCCCATATTTCCTCCAACACAGAAGGACTGATTTAATGAATCTCAAACTCAAAGTGCATGCAGGGTTCTTTGCACAGGAAAGGAAATCCAAAGGAAAACCTTATGCACAAGATTACATTGAAATAGAGGACTTGCTTATGGAACATGCATTGCTTCACTGGTCACCAGCACATTGTCAGTGGGTTTAAGATGGGATTGATGGTGCCACGTAGGGACATGTGGTTCCAGCCCCTGTCTGCAGTTAGCTGGGCCAAGTGTTCCCAACCGGCGGAGCATCTGTGCAGTGCCTCCGGGGCTGTGGGTGTCTCTGCAGGTGATGGTATTTAAAGTTCACGTATTTAACTTGCATTTTGAAGACATTTAGTTTGGTCCAGCCTTTTAATGTTCGAAGTTGGTAACTGGTACTAACAACTATAGACCCGACTAAGCACATGAAATAGTCTCAAATGGTAAGTTGTGTCCCTCTGCAAACGTTTTAACCCCTTCTGGGGTAAGGGGAGTGGGGCAGTGGTTTTTAATACAGGGAACCTCAGAATCTCCTGAGGAGTTTTTATAAACTGTAGATGCTTGGACCAGAGATTTGCTTGTCTTTTGTTTGTTTTTTGTGACCTAACAGAGGCATTTTACGCTTCTCCCGTGATTTGATAACGCAGCCAGAGTCCAGCCCCACGTGATGTTTCGTCAGTCACGGCCGTGCATGTCCTTTTCCTCCTGGTTCTACTCTCTCGCTTTTTTAATTTCCTACTTCTTTTTCTTTCTGCATTTACCTTTTCTTTCCTGCCTAGGCTTTACTGGCCATTCAGAACTAAATTTAGTTAAATATTTTTTGATTGTCACACATTTCATGATTAAAAAGCTAAGCTGATAAATTCGGTTTGCAAATACAGTGAGTAGAGTGCTACGTCTCAGAGCCCAACGCCTACGTGAGAGTCTCGTGTGTTGATTTTGTAGGTAACAAGCAGTGGTGGTTTGGTGGTGGGTGTGACCTTACCCCAACATACTTGAACCAAGACGATGCTGTCCATTTTCACAGAACTCTAAAGGAGGCTTGTGACCGGCATGGTCCCGATCTCTACCCTAAATTTAAAAAATGGTAAGTAAAGGTATTGTCATGACACCTAAAATATATTTCATTCCTTCCTTCTGTAGATCCTGAAGGCAACTACTGTGTCACTAAAGACCTTTTTCATCTTAGGAGGGTTCATCTATTTTCTCTGCCCACTGGAAGTGGGATACCAGTTTGAAGTGGTTTTACTTAGAAATATTTACTTAGAAATATATGAATATCTGTAATAAAAATTGGGTAGCAGCATCTTTTTTGATCCCAAATGATTTAGGATATAAATTTTAACATGATCTATACCTCAGAATTAGAAGCTTTTTAATCCTCGGGTGGGATATTAACTTCTCATCCTAGATGAGAACTGTTGTTGCCACAGGAATATTAGGACATGGGAAGGGTTGGAGAACTATTAGGGAAAGATGCAAATATATCAGATGCTTTGGACACAGAGAAGAGTGGGATTGGAAACTCTGTTAAAGAAACTCTAATGTTAAAGGAAAGGGAAATGAGTTGTGAGGAGATCCAGGATATTTGGTAAATGTGAAATGGAGTCTAGGCATAAATTGTTTGGAATAAGAGTAAAGCCCCCAATTCTACTTAGAGCTAATTGGCATTCTTGAAAAAGGAAGAACAGAAGAGGTTTTGGTGTTTGTTTGTCTTTTTGGGGGGGTGGCTTTGCTTAGCTTTTAGAGCTAATAACTGGAATCTTGATATTTATGTAAGATTTGGAGTTCAGTTTTTTAAAATCCTCGGAAAAGACATATTCTCCTTCTGATTGGTACTGCCCTTGAAAACGGCACAGCTGTGGAAGCTTGGATGTGTGAGGGAGGGTGTTTTTTTTTTTTCTCTCACAAATCAGCATCCTTCCAGGAGGAGGACGGGTATGGGTGACATCATTTTTTGGTTTCCTTTTACTGCTGTTATTGAGATGACCCCATCTGAGCGACATTAGTTACTAAGATATGTAGGATGCAGGCTAGTTAAAAAGAAGTTTTTAGTGTAAGTATTTAGAACATTTCTTAATTTCATAACTTCATGGAGCTTTTGAAATAGTGTGATTTGGTTAAAGCTGACTTCACAACGTTGCTCAGGATGTACTTCAACTATGTTAATAAAATGTGCATGTAAAGGAAAGCCAAC
The DNA here is from genome assembly GCF_003265705.2 of Callorhinus ursinus. NCBI lineage: Eukaryota > Metazoa > Chordata > Mammalia > Carnivora > Otariidae > Callorhinus > Callorhinus ursinus. The sequence continues at coordinate 37,497,697 of NW_027397063.1, read as the reverse complement.
AAGGCACAGTCCAGGTGAATTAGACCAGTGCATCAGCTCTAGGGATTTGCAGCTGCTACCCTTTTTTTTTAAGCTATTAAGGTTTTTTATTAAGGCTATTTTTAATAGAACCTTTTAAATAGCTTTTAGTTTTTGTTCAGGTTTTTCTATTTAGAGATCCTTATTCTTCTAGAGATCATCTAACAAGCCATTTCAACCATGTAAAGTAGTCTACAAATTTAGCATTTAAGAAACCTGCTCTAGTCGGCACAAAGAGGGGGAAGACTCAAGACCAGGTGGCTCATTTGATGTGCTGGCTCACAGGGGGAACCTTTTGTACGTCTGTAGGTGTTTTTTGAGCGTCTCCTTCCACCAGCCCCTCCCTCAGCCCTGCATGCTCTGGGGCCTCCACGGTTTATTGCTGAAAGAGACCTTAGAGATTATCTATTGTACCTTCCCTCGGTGAAGAAAGAACTGACTCAAGAGCTGAAGGGTTGGCGCCCAGACGCAGACCTGGTTAGTGTTGCTGCTAGTAGAGGATTCTTGTCTTGCCTCCTGCAAAAGCCACAGTGCTGCCGAGGGCAGTCACATCACTTGTTTTAAGAAATACCCTATTAATACTGGGCTCTTTGTTTCTTCCTCACTAAAGTTTTTAGAGTTCCATATGCTTTCGATAGACATGTGTTAAATTCCTTCCTTGCTTCGCAGATGAAAGCGTAAGCATTTTCTACATGGGTGCTGACTACAGGAAGTCCGTTGAAAGCCCTAGTTTCGTTTTCATAGCCGGACAGAAAGTAAGGACACCGTGTTGGCGTGAGTCAAAGAAAGAGCGCCACGCTGAAATGCTCACACTGATTTTCATGTGTTTTTTTTTTTTCCCCCCTTTGATCCTTGCCATGGCCCCGCTGTGTTTCCCAGGTGTGATGATTACTTCTTTATCGTCCATCGTGGGGAGAGGAGGGGCATCGGGGGCATCTTTTTTGATGACCTTGACTCTCCATCCAAGGAGGAAGTGTTTCACTTTGTGCAGAGCTGCGCCCAGGCTGTCGTTCCTTCTTACATTCCTCTTGTGAAAAAGCACTGTGATGACTCATTCACACCCCGGGAGAAGCTGTGGCAGCAGCTCCGGAGAGGACGGTGAGTGGCGACAGGAGGATGGGTCGCCCTGTTGTGTAATTGGCGCGGCAAGGTGGAGCATTTGGAGTCATCGTGGGTGCTTGTTGTCTTGTTAGGGTTGTGTTAAGACTATCCAGAGCTGCTTTTTTAAAACTAGATGTATATTAGATGAATATTAAATGAATATTAAAAATTGTGTGCAATAGTACTGTAAAAAGAGCAAAGTTGGGGCGCCTGGGTGGGTAAGCGTCTGCCTTTGACTCTGGTTGTGATCTCGGGGTGCTGGAATCGAGCTCCGCATCGGGCTCCCTTCCTCAGTGGGGAGTCTGCTTCTCTGGCTCCCTCTGCTTCTTCCCCTTTCCCCCCACCACCACCATGGTCTCTCTCTCTCTCTCTCTGCCTCTCACAGAGATAAAAACTTTAAAAAAAGCAAAATTTATTTCATTTATACATTAGCAACTCATAGCAGCCATGTAGTGGTACTTGCTGAATTTAATTCAGCTGATTTCTTTTAGTCTTCTAGCAATACCTTCCAGCCTTATGCCAAGATAGGGGCATCATTTAATGTTTTTGCTGCTTTATAAATTTGGAATCCCATACTTTTCCGTTCATCTGTAAGATTTCATGGAGGTTGTTATGATGGACATAATCATTTCAGAAATTATTTATAGTTAATTACAATATTAACTAATTATGGAGTCCTTACTATGTGCCAGCCAATATGTTAGACGCTTCCTTCTGCTCCACATAGGAGCTTCCCTTATTTATTGTATGTACATATGTACGTATGTATGTATGTTAGTACTCTCTACACCCAACGTGGGGCTCAAATTCACAACCCCTAGATCAGGAGTCTTGTGCCCCACCGACTAAGCCAGAAACAAACAAAACAAAAGTAGACTCAAGCACGGAGAACAAACTAGTGGTTACCAACAGGGAGGTGTGGGGGGTCGGTGAAATAAGGTGAAGGGGATTAAGAGTCCACTTTTGGTGATGAGCGAGGAGTAATGTACACAATTGTTGAATCACTATATTGTACACCTGAAACTAATACAACAGTTATGTCAATAAAATAGCCAATGAAAATTTGTTTAAAAAAAAAAACCACCTTTGGAAAGGGCAATGTTCTAGTTTTGCATAGGATTTTATATGCAAAGCTGACAAGTTTTGTGAATATGAATTAGGTGAAACCTTAAAACTTCTGAGACATAGGAACCATGTTTTGTGTTCTTTTTGGTGTTTTTTTGTGTTGGTTTTGGTTTTTGTGACTTTCTCACAGAGAACCTCCTTCTTCCACCCTTATCTCTGGGCCTTAACATGGCACTAAACTCTGGGGCTTCAGATAAACCACAGCTCTTCCCTACGGTTGTCAGCATTGTCACCTTCTTACACACGACGCTCCTCACCCCATCTGTATCCTTCACAGGTTACACTTACTCCACTTCCTTCTGCCCCAAATAGGAGCTTCCCTGATTGACTGATTGATTGTATGTTTGTATTTATGTATTGTATGTGTGTGTGTACGTATGTACATTAGTACTCTCTACACCTAGCGTCGGGCTCAAACTCATAACCACCAGATCGGGAGTCGCATGCTCTACCGACTAAGCCAGTCAGGCACTCCAGAAACTAAAGATCTTTAACTTATTGTCTCTTTGCTGTGTTTTAGGAAGGGGAAACAGGATAAAATTTAGGCATCTGTTAAATCGAAGGGAATGGCTGAGGTTCATGGTTTGCAGGCACCTCAGAGAGGATAAATATACGAGAAGGAAGAGAAAGATTAGATCTAAGTGAAACCTGGTAGGAGTCAGAGAGGCATTCTTCACTCAAAAAAAGGAAAGCAGTACAGGGATCCTTACAGAAAATTCATTTAGGGAGTTCCCTACAAGGGCCTTTGAAAGAGACATCCATACAAATTAGAGAATCACAGCCATCCCTTAAATACCATGTTTCAGAAAGGCAGCATCGGGGGTGAAAAAAGGTAACTGAAGGCTGAAATTCTTTTCCATGGTCTTAGGAAGAAAGTAAGAAGTTTTGCTTTATATTATCTTTTAAAACAGGTATAAGAAGGTATTAGTTATTAATGCACAAAATTCAATCTGTGATGAATCAATACTGAGGCCTAGAAAGGGATCCATGGATATAATTTATTTAAATGTTCTCAGGGCTTTTGGCATGTTTGCACACACGTGTGTTTTCTAAAAATTCAAGTATTTTGGGATTCTAGAGGTTATCTTCCTCCAGGTGTGATTAAAGACGAATCAGTGGGTAAACAAGACTATCTGAGGGAAGTTTAGACCAAGAGAATAGTTTCTGCATGAGTTGAGAAATGATCTGAAAGGGGGACTATTCATTGAATTTTCAGCTTTATGGGTCATTCTAAATCCATATCAGTAGTAAAAATTATCTTTGAAGTTTAAATAACCTTTTATAAAAGATCCCATGATGTTAAAGGCAGTCAGAGATTTTTAAGCTACACAGAGTTTAGATCTGACCCCATGGCAGTTAATGGAAGTAAATTTATTGAACCAAGTTTTAGTTGATGCTAAGGATATTTTTCTTAGCAAAATAAAATTTGAGCACTGCAACTCAACCACTGCTTATTGATTGCTGCTAATCTGCAAGGAGACTGAATTATATGACTGCTTATCAATGCTATTAACTACTTTGGGAAAAGGAAATCTCTAGGATATATTAGTAATTATTAATAGATTGCCGTTAGCTGTACTTGGCCTTTCAATTACAAAAGTTTTAGATCTTAGTATGTGGAAGTTATAGGTGGTAAAATGAAGTCTTCTGAAACCTCTCAGACCACGGGGGAAGGCCAGAACGAACTGTTCTAGGGTGCCATTTCTTTCTCTTAATTGTTTTTGTGCCTTAAAGTTCTCAGCTTTGTGTTCATTCTGTTTATTGGAAAACATAACCTTCTTGTTTGATAACTGCTCTGTGTTGGGGCCAAATCTATATCCTATTGTTTGTTGGGTAGAATACCCTTTTATTTATGCCTGTCCAGATGGAGAAGACTCAGCTGGCTGGCTGTAGTAGACTGGCGTTCCCTGTGCCCGTTCCAGCTGACTGAGAGGGGGAGGGGTGATGGGAAGGAAGAAACCTCCCACCCCCTTTGGAGTATTTGTTATGGGCTAGTTTTAAGAAAAATTTTATTCAACTGGCCTTTAATGTTATTTGTTGTCTTTATGTCAGGTATGTAGAATTTAACCTGTTGTATGATCGGGGTACAAAGTTTGGCCTCTTCACTCCAGGATCCAGGATTGAAAGCATCTTGATGTCTTTACCTCTAACTGCTCGGTAAGAATTACTCATAATTATTCCTCCACTCTCAGTCCACTAACCCCTACAAAACATGAACGTTAACACGGCAAATGTCTAACCTAAAGACTTCATTGGTTTTGACTTTGCTGATTTTAATAATAAAATCAGAGTCAAATAATAAGGAAAATAATTTTTTCTTTTAAAGAATGAACGGCAGGATGAATGACATGGCTTTGTGGGTGACAGCTGGGAAAGGACAGAGGGAGTAAGAAGTTAGGGTGGATGGTGGTGTCCTTGCCTACTTGGTAATTTTCTAGGAAGAGTTATGGGCAAAGCAAATTTATTTGAGCATGTTAGGTTTTTCAGCTTAATTTTGTTAGAAATTGTTGTATTTATTTGAAGGAAAAGTCTTACTCTCCAATATGAAGTATTAAGTTTGTTCGAAAGTATAAGGGATTGTTGCCAGTGCTTGGCATTCTCTTTTTGCTTTATATGTTGCTGTGGTGAGTCTCCATAAAGGTTAATTGAATCTATGGAGGGAATTTTTTTAGTAGGCTCCGTGCTCATTGTGGAGCCTGACACAGGGCTTGAACTCACAACCCTGAGATCAAGACCTGAGCTGAGATCATGAATCAGATGCTTAACTGACTGAGCTAGCCAGGCACCCCTCAGGGGGGAATTTTAAAGACAGATATATTTATGTTGGTGCAATTAACTTAACTTTTTGGCTATATGAAAGTCAGAATGATGTGTGTCCAGATTGAAATAGAAAAGATCAGAAAAAAAGAAAAATTACATTGCTTGTTTTATAAGAGCTAGAATCTTCTTTTTTCTATGAGTGTAAATGTCCAAGTAAGAATGGACTGCTGTATGGCACTGGAGGAATGCCCTGCCTTGCTCTGCTGTCCAGACCTAGCCTGGTGAGATTAGTACCCTGTATGGTTGTGCCTGCCTTCCAAATGGCATTGGCTCTGTCCTTGTATAATTGCTGCTCTTGGGGTCTCATGTCCTTAGCTGAAAGCTCTCATGCACATCACTGCTAGGTGTTCCTGCCACCCCAGAGACGAGATGTGAACAAAAAGTAGAGATAAGTTTTTAAGGCCTCCAGTAGTCTTCTTGATTACTACTGGCCCCTAATTATAAGGTACATTCTAAGCTGCAGATATGGGTGGATTATACCTCAGTCCCTTGTTCATTTGAATAGTTACCATGACAGGTCACTTTTGGCTTCTTACAGTCTATACCAAGGGTGTGCAAACTTCAGGCTGTAAGATGAATTCAGGTCCACTTGTGATGTATTTTTGTGCAGTCCTTGAGCTAAGAATGAATTTTACATTTTTAAAGGATTATTAAAAACAAACAAAAAAGAATATGCAGAAGACTGTATGTGGCCCCACAAAGCCTAAATTAAAGTTATTATGTGACACTTTACAGGAAAAGTTTGCTACCCCCTGGTCTAAGCCAGTATCTGCCAGACTTCATACTAGAGCTTAACCATCTTGACTATATTTGTATATTATCTGAGGTATTATTTACTTAAATTTTCTACTCTTATTTTTTCTGAGAGAGAATTTATTTAAAAACGCAAACCGATATTATTGCCATAAATAGGAAGTAACACATTAAAATAAATGCATAAGTATTAAGCTAAAAAACAAAGTTTGCCCATGGATCATCGGAGGGTCTACAATTTATGAAACCCTGGTTTATACTGTAAGTGTATTTTGGCTCTGGGGTATTAATATTAGGCAAAGAATGCTCAGGAATTATTAAAATACTTTATTTCCTTAGCAGCAACTATTTTAAAAAAGGCTAGTGGGTAAAAGGCATATTAGGTACATTGGAGACAAGGAGGTGTAAGACATTTTTACTCTTAGAATTTTATTTTTCATCGATTTTAAGTAAAGAGGTGTGTGTATTGTTCATTATAATTTTTATTAGTAGTACATGTTTTGCTTTTGTTTTGGACCTTTATAGGTGGGAGTACATGCATTCAACCCCAGAGAACTCCAAAGAAGCGGAAATTCTGGAAGTTCTGCGCCATCCGAGAGACTGGGTGCATTGATGCACACAGAGCAGCCTTCCTGGGGCTTGGGGGACACGGAATGTGTGCCCCGTTCCCCGGGCTGGCAGCCTTGCCACTGTGTGGCAGTTCATAACCACTGTCTTCGAGCTCTAGTCTTCACTCTGCAGCCTGCTTCCTTGGCAGATGCTGACGTGTGTTTTAAGTACTGCAAGTTTCCGTTGGAAGCTGCCAGCGACAGGTGGTGGTATGGCAGCTTGTCAGCATCAATTGGTTGATATAAAACTCATTTATACTTTTAGACTCATTTCATATGACTAGTTTACAAAATATGAAATTGAGTTTCCAAGTGTTGCGCTAAGGGTATCTAAATATGGTTTGTATCAGGAAACTGCTCATGCTATTTTCGTTTCATGTATTTGTTGAAGTTTTTGTTTCTGCCCTAAAAATCTGTTGTGGGATAAATTTTATTTTCATTAATTCAGTGAGGTTGAGACTTAATAAAGTTTAGAAAGCAGCTTGAAAGGAAGGTAAAATTTTTACTTTGTCATGACTGAAGTTTCGTTGATCATGATCTTTATATGTCTTTCTCTAGAGATCATAATATTGTAAAATGTTCATTTTTATAATGATATTTAGGAACACTTGAAGTTTTCTTCATCTCTCCATGTGTTTCAATTCAGTGATTCCCTGTAGTTGTTAACTCTGAAGTGACATCACTGTTATTTAAATAAGGGACATCTAAGATGTGGTTCTGATTTTTGAAGAACTATAATTTAATGTTGGATTCTCTGCACTTTTGAATGTGAGAGCTTAAAACCTTGGAGTCTGATATTTAAAATTTCCTATTCCACATTTTTCTATGTGGAAGTTCAGACTAAGAACAATCCTGGGGATGTTGTGAGTTAGGAAATGTTTCTCATTTGGCAAATGAGAGATATTGTTCTTTGTTAATTAAAGTCAACATAACTAGTGTGAGAAGCGTGTAGGCATTTTATAAATATATTTCTTTGGAAGGTGGACTAATTAAAATTGTCGTCTTTTTAAATTAGAGATTCTGCAGCTCTTTGCCCTTAAGAGAAAATCACAACAGAATTCTTAGTGTAGCTTCTTTGTTCATATAATAGTATGAATGTTTTTTTTTTTGAGTGTATTTTATTTTACATAATATATTGAAGTTTGTAAGGAATAGTATCTTCCTACATATTATTAAGCATTACCTTGGAATATGTTAAATGTATGTGATTGTGTGTGACTCTTTAGGCCTGGAAAATATATGAACTCTTCAACTATCTTACAACAGATCCGCTGATAAATTTTATTATGAAATATGGCTAAGAAATGTTTGTATTTTTTATTTTTTAAAGGATAATTGATAAAAGGAATATAAATATTTTTAGTACTAAAACCATGGTTCCTCATTCCTAGGTACTTTACCTAGGAAAAATAGAAGTTTTGCACTCAGATTTCCATAGCTTTATTCACAATAGACAAAACTTAGAAACAACAGAAATCCCCATTAACAGATGACTGGATAAACAGATGATGATGTATCAGGATGTGAAAATACTACTCATTAGTGAAAAGGAACAACTACTTGGGTGAATAGTAAAATGGCATTACGCCAAGTGAAAGAAGCCAGACACAAAAGAGAACTCACTGTATGACTACGCTATGTGAAAACCTAGAAAATCCAAAATTCAAACGAGAAAGCGCGTCAGTGGTTGCTAGGGCAAGGACTAGGGGATTGATTGGGAAGGGAACAAAAGAATATTTTGAAGGGATGGAAATGTTCTATATATTGATTGTGGTAGTGGTTACCAGACTGTTTACATGTATCAAAACTCTGACCTTGGCACTTAAAATCATGGAATTTTATTGTATATGTGATTTATACTTTAATAAAGCTGATTAAATGAAAAAATACAGGCATATAGGAACAAATGTTCAAATAAACCTCAGTTGACTTTTTACAATAAAAATCTCTTGGCATATAGTTCTGCTAGTTTATTTAATTGTGTTTAGGACTGTCAGGTCTGGGCATTGGACTAAGATGAAATTTCAAAATTTCAGAGTATCAGTTTTTCATACTCAATAAGCGTGTATTTCTCTTATAGATGAGAACTATGGGGGGAAAAAGAATTGAGTAACTGTTGGAAAATAGATCATTCTACTCTTATTCAAAATGAACTTCTCTTTTAAATTCATATTGATGTTTATTCTGAGTCTGCTAGAGGCCCACGGTGTACCTCCAAATGGCCTGAACACCTAACTGCTGGCCTCTTATACATGCATATTAGTGGTCAGAAGGGGTGGAAATTTGGGGGATGGCATGTAAATGCTTTGGAGCAAATTTCTAACCACTACTTTATATCCATCACTATACTCAGCTTACCCACCTAATGCAACCAAGTGTTTAATAAGAGAAAAAACTTCTTTATGCTAAAGAGCGCCATATTAGAAGGCCGAATAATCTGTTCCTTTATGATTTATCCTTCCATGTGTCTTTTGCCGTTACAGTTGATCAAGCCAGAAATCATCTGACACCTCTAAGCCTAGGCTAGGACAACTTGAAGGCTAGGTTCAGCTCAAGACTCAAGACTGTATGTAGACCACGGTGCCTTCAGGTGGCTCAGAACACGTATTCCAGCAAACAAGACAAGGCAGAGGCAGCGTGGTTGCCTTCTGATCTAGTCTGAGAGGTTACATAGTATCACTTCCTCCAAACTGCATTGGTCACCAGTGGATCACTAAGGCCAGCTCCAGATTCAAGGGGAAGGGAATTAGATCCCAAAACCACAAAGTAAATCCGACCCTTTCCCTCTTTCATTGCCCTAGTCAAATCCTGTTGCGTATACCTTTGAAATATTTCTTGACTTCCCAATCTTTTGACCACTGCCACCACTCTACCTTGGTCCCACATTCCCTCTTACTTGAACTTCGGCAATGTCCTACCTGTCTCTGGTCACTCTGACCTCCATTCTCTTAATGTCCTACTAAAGGGAAAAACAACCTTAACTTGACAATGGCAAAGGCTTCCAGTATCTTGTAGTTCATCTTTAGCATGTCAAAGTTCTTTTGGCAAACCTCCCTTTTTCCCTACCCCCAACTCCCAAGTTAATAATGAGGCCGGGCGCACAACCCCTGGGGCAGTTGCTCTTTCTGCCCATGGCTTCTGTCCCTGGGCTTTAATAAAACCACTGTTTTGCACCCCCCAAAGATAATAACTTCCTCAAATCCCATTATCACTGCCCTCCTCAAATATTCTAGGCAACCCCCCTTCTACAGAAAAGATGCTAAACTCAACCCGACATTCAAAGCAATCCACCATTTGACCTCTCTTTTCTGCCCTTTCCTCTACATTCCTCCTCCGCACTTTGGCCTCAGACCTCATACCCACCACTCATGCTGCTGAGCATTTCCTAAACCTCTCCCATCTGGCCTGTAGTCAGGCTGCTGCCACCCCTGCTTGGAATCTCTCAGGCTTCCATCCATCCTTTCATGCCCAGTTCAGATTTCCAAGAAACCTGCCATGGAGTCAATCTCTTCTACCCCTCCACACATCTCATCTTTAGTATTGCTCTCCTCACAGTCTGTATGCACATAGTCATTTAACATACACTACGATTACTCCCAAATACCTAGGGTGGGTCTTTCCTTATTTATAGTGCCAGCTACCTTGTGAATGACTTGTTAACCCTTGTCTCCCAACACTGTTTTACCAATATATTGTGTAATTAAGCTTAGTATCGTTTGGCTTTCTATATAACTGTCTTATTCCTAGTCTGTGAGGAGAGAAGTTCCCATTAAGAGAAGTACGCATCTTTTAAAACCCATTTAGAAATGGTTTTCACGGGGCACGTGCGTGGCTAAGTCGTTAAGCGGCTGCCTTCGGCTCAGGTCATGATCCCAGCATCCTGGGATTGAGCCCCGCATCGGGTTCCCTGCTCCGCGGGAAGCCTGCTTCTCCCTCTTCCTCTGCCTCTCCTCCTGCTTGTGAACTCTCTCTTTCTCTGTCAAATAAATAAAATCTTTAAAAAAAAGAAAGAAATGGTTTTCAGGGATGTATTGTAGTATCCCTGACTTAAGTACCGTGCATTTGAAATCCCACATTTTTAAAAAATTGATCCCTCTTCCTAAAGAAACACACTTGTAAAATTCCCATTTCATAATAAACCTAAATTAGCACCTTTAAGTTAGTGAAGCTTAGACGTTTATAGATAGTTGACTAAGTTTAGTATTTTTTGTTACCTGAAACCAAGTCATAGGGCGTACAATATAAAACCTCACAGACCTGTTTCTACAGGTTAGTTAATACCAGATACACACTAGCAGACCAGCAGAGCAAGGTAATTAACCTTCATTTCACCTTCCAATCAATGTACTTGGTTTTGATTCTAGAAGTTAAGCTCATGAATCAGTAATCAGCATTTTAAAGAATGCTTCACCTATTAATTCCATTCATACTTCAAAACATGCTTGAATATAAGAGTTGACACAGTTTAATCCATCATGGTTTCAAGGAGTTGACACAAATACAGTCATTTAGGAAAGCAGATTGGTTTTGTCGTAGTTTAGAGTTGCAACATCGTCTCTGTCACAGACACATTTGCTTATGAAATGGTGAGGGAAGTATCAAATTAAAGTTTATAAATAAAGTTGCATCAGTTGGATGCCTCTATTTAACAGCAAGGGAATAATGCATCTATAAATTAAAAATGCAGACTGGTTAAGTTGCTTTCCTTTTCTGACTTGGTGAGGCAGCCTGAGGTTTTCAGAATGTTCCATGTCTGCTGTTTGACATCCTTCTAATAAGTTTAATATACAAAATTTCAAGCCAACTTATCAATTGCTTGTAGCTAAAGTAGTTTCTTTAAAAACTTCAGTAGAGGGGTGCCTGGGTGGCTCAGTCATTAAGCGTCTGCCTTTGGTTCAGAGCATGATCCCAGGGTCCTGGGATCGAGCCCCGCATGGGGCTCCCTGCTCGGCGGGGAGCCTGCTTCTCCCTCTCCCACTCCCCCTGCTTGTGTTCCCTCTCTCGCTGTGTCTCTCTCTGTCAAATAAATGAAACATTTTTAAAAATTAAAATAAAAATTGCAGTAGATATTCTCTCTCTCTGACAAAGAAATAAATAAAATCTTAAAAAATTTAAATGTTCTCAGAAGAACATTTTAAATTATATCAATACAAATTAACTTCTGCTGGAAGTAGTTTTTATTCTTTATTATGAACTTGATCTTGATATGCTATTTAACATGAGTGTGATACTTAAAAATAATGTGACTATTTCTAGGAAACAAAGAACAAGGACCTTCTTTTCATCTTTACCTTCCTCTCCACCGTTTTGGTAATGTGAGGGAAATATGATATCTTGTAACAGCAGGACAATCTTCTCAGCTGACGCCCTGGTATGTGGAGCAGAGACAAGCCAACCCTGCTGTGTCATAACTCTTGACTCAAAGAAGCTGTGAACATAATAAAATGGTTGCTGTTTTATGTCATTAAATTTGGGGTGGCTTGTTCAATAGCAGTGGATAAGGTTAGATGTCATGAACAGAAGAGAGGACAGCAGTTTGGATGAGCTTGACGTGCCTGCAAGCTAGTATTTAGAGATGTGCGTCTAAGACTCAGAAGTTCAATCTAGAAACAAATATTTACCAATTATTTGTGGAAAGGCAATAATTGAACAAGGGGAAGAAGGTGAGTCACCCAAGGAAGTGCATGGAGTGCAGTAAGAGAGGAAAGTCAGAGACTGAACTGGAGGCAGAAAAATGAACTTGGGAAGAGGAGTCCGGGGAAGGAGGATGAGAAGTTCCTGAGCCAAAGGAATAGGGAAGAAGGAAATCAGAAAGGGACAAGTTGGGGGCGCCTGGGTGCCCTAGTCCGTTTGGCAACCGACTCTATTTCAGCTCAGGTCGAGATCTCGGGGTCCTGGGATCGAACCCCACATCCAGCTCCATGCTCAGTGGGGAGGTTGCTTGAGATTCCCTCCCTTTCCCTTTTCTTTTGCCCCTCTCCCTGCTCGCATTCTCTATCTGAATAAATAAACAAATCTCTTATAAAAAAGAGACAAGTTGGATATGATTGTGATAAGTTTTAAAACATTACGATAGCTGTGTTTCTACATATGAGAGAATTTTTTTTAAAGATTATTTACTTATTTATTTGACAGAGAGAGAGTGAGAGGGAACACAAGCAGGGGGAGAAGCAGGCTCCCCGCGGAGCAGGGAGCCCGATGCAGGGCTCGATCCCAGGACCCTGCCAAAGGCAGATGCTTAACCGACTGAGCCACCCAGGGGTCCCATATGAGAGGATATTAAAATAATACATGCTCCATGTGAATATGTTTGATAAATCACGTATTAAGTTTAGATTTTTAGAAATGATCTTAGTCCATAAATTACCAAGATCTTCTGAGGTACTAAAATTTAGGTAATAAAATAATTTCCATTAACATATCTGATCGCAGTTTCTCAAATTGTATTTAAATTTGAAATTCTTTAAAGTACCAGTAGGTGGAGCACATTCGTTGAAGAAAAGCTAATCCTGGGTTTTGGGGGCTTAATGGGGGCCGGGAGGAGACAGAAGAGAAAGTGAAGAGAAGTGAACAGGGAGGGAGAGACAAGGGAGAGGAGGGACATGAGAGAAGGAGACCATGACAGAAAAGGAGAGGGAGACAGGAGAGAAGATAAGAGAACTGTTGGGGATCGCACCTTCGTTCAACTATGGTACTAGTGGAGGGATTATCTAAACACGTTATTGCGTATTTAATCAAGCAGGGTTAGTTTGACTATCATGTTTATATCTTGGCAAATGGCTCTATTGTTTCATTTTTCTCTTCATTCTCTCTTCATTCAACATCCGATTATGTTGAATTCCTAGGGAGTTCCTGAGTTGTGATTTGCCCGACATCATGTGAAATGGGTGCATTTTCCTTAGAGTTCATAATGCTAATTTGACTCTCAAAAGGATACATAATCCTGAAAGGACTGAGGACTCTTCATCTAAATCAGGAGAGTGTCTCTACTCTAGGGAATGTGCATGGTAATTCAGTGAAGAAAGGTAAGAAAACATTTTTATCCTTTCAAAAATTCTACTTTTGTGTGTAATTAATCATTTGTCCATAATAAATTAGTACATTAGTGCATATATTTAATTTACAAATAAGCAAGGATATTTTAGGGGTCAAAATTAGTAGCACATGATCAAAAAATTTCAAAATTTGCTTGTCCATATAAATGGTGTACATTTTTACTTTTAAGGACTAAAAATGAAAGTGGAGAAATCAGAAGGCAGAATATATTGATAAATCAAACAAAGAAAACATACAAACAATACAGCTTGACTTCTGGCTGGAGTTACAGGGGAGGAAATGTAAATCTGCTAATTTCTTATTGATATTAGAGGGAACTAATGGATACTGTCTAAAGAAATGAAAAACTAAGATGATAAATAAAAATGTGATAATAAAAGTATTCACTAGAATAGAAATATAAATGCCAGAATTATCCACAAAACTCACAAACATAATATGGAGTGAAGAAAAAACCCTGTAGAATAAGACATACAGTATGATTTCATTTGTATAAAATTCAAAAGATACAAAGCTAGACCGTAGACTTTTTTCTTATTATTGAAGTGTAGTTGACAATTTTTATTAGTTTCTAGTGTACAACACAGTGCAACAGTTCTATACATTATTCAATGCTCACCACAAAGTGTAGTCACCGTCTGTCACCATATAACATTATTAGGATACTATTGAGTATACTCCCCAGGCTGTAATTTTCACATAGGCTGTTTTTAGGTGATAAAACTAATGAAAAACCAATGACAACACAAATTCAGGTGAGTAGGGAGAAGGATTGAGTCAGGACTTGCAAAGCACTTTCAAGTTCTCAAGTGGCCATTTCAATATTTCAACATATCAATAGGAAATTTCTTAGCATACTACTCATATTTTCTAAATGTAAACAAATATTAAATATTTAGCTGTAAACCTTTAAAGCTAGGAGCTGAGAAACTTTACTCAGATATCAACATACACCTCTGTGGGTTTTCTTGTTGGCATCTTGATACATGTTTTTTTAAAAAACAAGTATTTTTTTCCCTAATATTTAAATTAATGTTTATACTTTGTGGAAATTTTGGAAAATAAACAAAAGTATCGAGAAGCAAATAACCATCACATTTTATACAGTACTCAGAAATAATCAAAACTACTCAATATTTTGGTGTATTTCTTTCTAGCTATTTCATGCATGCTTGAATATAGGTAAATCATACTGTGTATATAATTTTGTATCCTGATGTTTCCCCTTTAACTTTATATCTTAAGCATTTCTCCCTGTTATTTAAGACTTTCAAAGGCAGAGGACAGGCTGGGACTGAAAATGGGTTTTTTGAAAATGTGCTACTGACTGGGGGCTCAAAACCATTGCTCACCCTCTTTCTCCAAGGGAATTTGTCTTCCAGCTGGGCAGGAGATTCAAGGGCTGTTTTCTAGAAAATTATTATCTAGAACAGTTCTAAAGGAAAAAAATAATACTTTACCACTGGGAGCTTTGGTGTTTTCACCACAAAATGATTAACTCTTTCCTTTGTATACATACCCCTGTCTCTGCACACCCATCTCTTCACGCCCAGGGCACCCAATCCAGTTTTTAGTGCCTCTTTAGAGGAATGGATCATTAGATTTTTGGGGAAAATCTCCAAATACGAGAAAGAGAGAGAGAGAGAGAGAAATAAGCAGAGACAACAGACAAACAGACCTGTAGTATTAATATCTTCAGACAGGTAAGAGATTAAATTTATTATTTAGAAATATGGAGGTAAACAGAAGATAGACCTAGAAGATTTAAAGTCATTGCTTTGGAGAGCAGGACTGGGGTGGATAGAAATGAGATAGAAAATGGCTGTTTTCATTATAAGACTTTATTTATATTTGATTTTTAACTGTAGGCATTCATTTATTAGATTAATACAAATATTAAAAAGTAAAAGCCATGGATTTTTTTAGGGTCTCAAAGCATCATTTTCTTTATGCATATTTTTCCATCATGTAGGTGTTTCTTATCAGAAAGAACTTTCCATTCTGTTACATTAATTTTTTATCATGAGTTGTCATTACTTTATCAGTGTTTTTAAAGAGCTCTTCCTGTTTTTAACCTCACTGTTAAGATTAATTAAATGCATGTTATGTTCTAAATAGTTCTACTTTAAGAGATCAGATATGGTAGAAAAAAGAATTATTTCACAGGTTCTAATAATTCTTCAGGATTCATAGAACTTTCTGTGTAGCACTCAAGTATCTTTTCTATATATGCTAATAAGTAAAATTAGTGTTCATAAAATTCAAACTGTATAGTCACAGATTTCATAGACATCTAGGTATATGGGGAAGGTGGGTATTTCAGAGAGTGGGTGCTGGACAATGCCCCAGATATGTGACCTCTTTAAGGTTTTAGCTTGGGAGTTTAGAAGTTACATTGAAATTAATGACCATCTAACAAGTTGACCACAGTTTCTGGGTTATGTTTTCTAAGGGCAGCAGCCTTCTGTCTCAACCACAAAGGCATCTCATGAGTTGTAGAGGAACTTGAGCATATTTGTGTTTATAAAGAAAGAAACCTAAAACAAACAAACAAAATTCCAGTTTTTATAGTGTTACTTTTTGTTTTCTTCAAATTATATTTTAGAGACACTTGAAGGGCCTGCTACCAATGGCTGAAAAACCTCAACATGGTTTCCTTGGCAATCCCTAGAATGGGGAAATGAAAGGAAAGTTCCCCAATTAAAGAACAAAAACCCACAACCCCTCATGCTCCCCTTTGATTCCCACCAAATTAGAGGAAGCTGTATGGAGGGAATAAGCCAACCCAGGTCTTAGAGAAAAATATCTGGCCTCCTTTCACACAATCTATGGGCAGCTACCATAACACCGTTACTTCATGGTCAGATTGGTATGAGATACAACACAGGTGAGCAAAGAGATAAGATTGAAAGATACATTGTGTTGAGGAAAAATGAGTTACAAGCTAAAGAACACTTCTTCCTAAAATCTTTAGGCTCTCTTTCAGTGTCGTTACATGGTTGGGTTTGCACCCTGGCCAGGTTCTGATGTGGGCAGGTGGGGTGGAGTCCTCTCGTTCTTATTACACTTCTGCAGTGGGACATTCTTTCACTGCTGTTTGTCCCTCATAATTTTTCAGTGCCTTGCTATCATCTTACATAAAGTCATAAATGCCTCAGACTCCTCTTATTGGCATAGCATGAATTGTACCTGAGTTATTAGTTTAGAAAAATACCTTACACATTTGAAATGCATATGTACAAAGACAACAGAGCAACATGTTTTCATTGTTTCACAATGTTTTCTCTACTCATATGTCTTTTCCTTGAACCCTTTAATTTTCTTCCATCATAAAATATTTTTAATTATGTAAATCTCGTAAAAATTTAGGTAGATATACTAACACAAACTCATTTTCTCTTTTTTGTAACTCATCTTTTATGTTTTTAATGTAGAGTTTTTGGTTCTTTATCACATCTCTGTGGCTTGGTGTTTTATCCTCTGGATTAATTTCAATACTTTCTTTTCTCTTACTACAATATTTTCCCTTGCACACACACTTGGACTTTTACTGAACATCTTTTTAAATTCTGGTCATTTATCATCTATATCTCCTCATCATTTCTTCTTTGATTTGGATAATTCATGTGTCCCTTCCTTATATGTGGAAATCTAAATCTAGCCTTACATAATTGCTTCAAATGATGAGACTCTATTTACTTATGTATACTCCTAACGTATCCTAAAAAAGAATTAAGGTGATTTGTAATCACACATAAAATGGGATGGGATGAATTCAATTAGAAATAAGAAAAGTTAGCAAAGAGAAACTAATGCTGAGAAATTAAGAAGCCAAGACTGCAGTCAATACCCGTATGTTGCCAAACAGAGCCACAGTTCGTTTTCTTAGCGCTGTATCCCTGGTTTTTGTTCACCAGCTTCAATCTTCCTTCTTGTAGTCTGAGGATTACAACTCACTTGTATTAGTCAGGATTCTCCAGAGAAATCAAACCAGTAGGATGTAAAGGGGATGTATATATGGGCATATATATATATATATATATATATATATACACACACACACATCAAGGTATATATGTATATAAAGAGATCTATTTTAAGGAATAGCCTCATGCGGTTATGGAGGCTGGCAAGTCCGAAATCTTAATCCCAGAGACTGGAGACCCAGGAAAGAGCCGATGCTACAGTTCAAGTCCAAATGAAGACCAACAACTGCAGCATTTCCTCTTGCTCAGGGGAGGCGAGTCTTGTTCTCTTCAGGCCTTCAGAAGATTGGAGGAGGCCTACCCACATTATGGAAGGCAATCTGCTTTGCTCAAAGTTCACTGATTTCAGTGTTAATCTTATTGAAAAACACCCTCACAGAAACATCCAGAATAGTTTTTGACCACCTGTCTGGGCACTGTAGCACAACCAAGTCAACCTATAAACTTGAGCCCTCACACCACTAAAGCCTGCTCTTTGCCTTTACCCTCCGCTTACCTTCTTTTCCTCTGTGCGTGCCCCCTTTCCATTCTTCCTAGGCTTTGAAACTTCTCTTAATCCTTTTTTCTTTTTTTTTAATTTTTTTTTTGATGTAGGGTCCCATGTTTCATTATTTGCGTATAACACCCAGTGCTCCATGCAGAACGTGCCCTCCTTAATACCCATCACCAGGCTAACCCATCCCCCACCCCCCTCCCCTCTAGAACCCTCAGTTTGTTTCTCAGAGTCCATTGTCTCTCATGGTTCGTCTCCCCCTCCGATTCCCCCCTTTCATTCTTCCCCTCCTACACTAAAGAGACTCCAAGGGTGCCATCAGGCCACAAGTCCATATTTCCAGGATTGGGTGAAGCTCCTCACCTTTTTTGGTGGCCAAGGATTGCTTATAAATAGTCTTCTGGGGTGTCCTGGGCTCCTGCTAACCTCTCCTCCAATGGCCCTACCCCCCCCCCCGCCCCCCCCCTCCCGGTGCTCTTGTAAAAACTCTTTCTGTTGTTCCAGGCCTGTCTTAAGCTACCACTTCTGTTAAAGCATTTCACAGGAGGAAGTAGCTTTGCTAACTCAGGCCACATTTTCTAGGTGCTCATGAAGCCAGTACACAGGGTTGTGGCTTTAACAATTGACTTTACTCCCCAGTGAGGATGAAGCAATGGGACAGTTCTGGGAAAAGCTTCCTGGGACCCAGCGGTCCGATGTGTCTCTGCTGCCGGAGGGGCTTCTTGTTCCATTATTCCACCTCTTGTTCCCCTGGATAGGAACCCCAGGCCACAGTCAGGAGGTTGTGGGATTTAGTTGCTCTCCCTGGCAGGGTTCTGAAGCTTGTGAAGAAAAATAACCCTTTAGTTTTCTTTCAGAGGGAAAACAAAACCAAAAATGAAATGAAACGAAGACCAATAGGTGGCAACACACACACAAAAAAATAAATAAAGGCAGAGACTCAAATATTGTATTGTCCTTCCCTCCCCCAAATTTTCCTTTTCCAACCAGACACCAGGGGACCCTTAAATGCATACTGATTATTTCTGAAACATTTTAATAATATTCCCATTCTATCCAGCTGCAGGTAGACCAGTCATCCCTTTGTGATCTAGGGAAAGTCACACAGACTCTACTCTTAAGTTAACTCATCTGAAAACTAGAATGAGTAATGTGCACTTCTCAAAATTACTGTGAGATAATGTGTGGGAAAGAGTTCTGTAACCTGGTAAGTGTTGTCTGAACATTCGGTATTTAGTAAATCAGTTAAAACCATCCCGAAGACATTAAAACAAGCGATCAGAAAATGAGACAAATGAGTAGTGGTCGCTTTAAAAATAAAGAGTAGATGAGACTTGTCAGGAAGAAAAGTTGTCATTTGCATTATGCTTGCTCCCCTCCAGGTGGGAATTATAAATGTACCGTGTGTTTTGCTGTGCAGGGAAAGCTGGATCCTTTCGCCTTACCCATAAACACCTATGCCACCGGCCAGGTGCTTTCCACCCGGTCTGGTGGCAGTGGCCATCAAAAGTGACCTTACAAATTCCAGAGCTTCAGTGCTATGGGGTCTTAAATAAAAAACCCTTTTGGTTTAAAACAAAAATTAAATTAAATTAAAAAATTGAATTTAAACTGCTTTTCACTTTTTCTGATCAATGTCAAAAATAATCATTACTTTAAAAGCTAAGAAATTTGAGGGACGCCTGGTTGGCTCAGTCGGTTAAGGGTCTGCCTTCAGCTCAGGTCATGATCCCAGGGTCCTGGGGTTTGGGATCCAGCCCTGCTCCACGGGGAGCCTGCTTCTTCCTCTGCCTTCTGCTCCTCCGGCTTGTGAGCCCCCCCAAACAAATACATAAATCTTAAAAAAATAAAATAAAGCTAAGAAATTTGAGTCATCCAATGGAGAAACTTAGCTGGAAAAGTAGAAAACAATTCAGTGATTGGTATTTACACATCTATCCAAATATTAAACACATTTTAATATATATATTTATTGGGGGAAGGAAATAACATGTTACCTCTGTGTATCTTAATTCTTTTTTTTTTAACACTGTTTCCCACCTACTATTTAACTTTTGAATTCCCTTTTTTGTTTTTCTGTTTTCTTCCTTTATGGTCAAGTGTACATCACAGACTGGGGACAGCATTTGAAAGTATGCCACATCAAAGGTGACCAAAAGAATGTGTTTCCTGGCTCTGCAAAAGCCTCCTCTCCCTGACAGTTGGCCCTGGTCCTTCCACCATATCCATCTCACCCCACGTTGAACCCAGGAATATTTGGTATCTGTAACTCCCATCTTATTCTCACACACTGCTTAGCAGTATCATTTATCTCTTTGTAAATTTAGATTTACACTTAGATGTTCTATTTCTCCTCACACTGGCTAATATTAGTAGCTACCCTAATTGGGGATTTACTACGTGGTGGGCGCTGTCTAAAATTACATGAGTTAACTTATTCACTATTAGAAATATTCCTATGAGACAGGTACCATTATCCCCCATTGCATGTATGAATAAAACTGAGGTGTGGGGGTGGGGGTGAAGTATTCCCAGCCACAGGTAGTCCGAGTTAGGAAAGCTCCTTTGGAGTCAAGACTTTGCCTCACAGCTGGGTACTTCTCAGCACTTCACCATGATTTGCATTCAATAAGGGACTGTAAATGTGTGTGGATGTTCCTCTGTGAAAACAAATCCATAACAAATTGTTATGGAAAAAATAAAAAAAAAAAGGCTGGGGAACTTATACTCTACTAATGCTATTTTTATGGTTTTCTCCTTGTCTTTTTTTTTTCTCCATTAAATTAAAAATTTTAGATTAACCTGACTTGTACTGAATTCAGAAACAAGAAGTGTTAATGGTACGGAGGTTTTTCTGGCACTGATTTTTTCAAAGTATCAACCTGTGCTTTGGAGACATAACTAGAAACATGGACAGAAACTCCCTATTATGCAACAAACCACTTCCTGTGTCTGTTTATTCATTTATCTGCAGTGTTTTAGCTAAACTCTTCTCCTTGGGTAGGGTCATATAATTACAACTATCTCACTACAATATCACAGTGTGGAAGAGCATGGATTGATTTGGTAGCGAGCTATTGAGGTTTGGATCTTAGGTAATTCTGTGTAACTAATACATGCCTTATTAGAGTGGTAAAAAGGATTACTTATGTTAATATATGTAACGCACTTAAAGCAGTGCAAGGCACATAATTAAGTACTTTATATCTGTTTACTATTACTACTAAAACCCCACAATCTTAAGACATATACGTAATCACGCCTTCTGCCATCAGCCGCTTCAACTCAGTTCAACCTGAAGGATAACAAAAGAGAAGCCTCTATTCTCATAGAAACATCAGAGATTAGATATGAAAGGAACCCAAGGGTACGCTGCTCACACTTCTTTAGCATATACCTAACAGGTGGCAGTTGCAATTCTGCCTGAACATTTCCAGTGATGGGAAGCTTACTATGTCAGACAATGTCCTTCCATGATTGTCAGTTTAATTATGAGTATGTTTATACTTTATACTGAACAGAAATTTATCTTTCTGTAAATTCTACTCACCAGTTCAAATGTTGAATCAGCCAAGCAGTGGTTTTCTGATTTCTTGGGCAGAAGTGCTTTGGGAGTTTTTAAAATGTTTGATTCAAATTTTATTTTTTTTAAATACATTTTTGAATTATTTGTTAAAACTGAAATTCCAAAAAAAAAAGTTATGGAATATCCCTGGGAAGATTGCTTAGCTTCTCCTATTCTCCCCATATTAATCTGTAAAATGGGCATAATTAGTAAATGAATAATAAGCATTCAATAAATGTCAGCTGCATCTTTATAATTATTATCATTGTATTTTTTGCATTTTGGTATGAACTCTTAGGAGGGTTCCTTCAAAACCTGTAACTCAACTTGCTCGTGCTTGCTGCAGACAGTCCTCAACTGTCCTTTTCTTCAACCCAGTGGAGGTCTTCTTGACCTTGTACTACAAGTTTGTCATACAAACTTGCCCTTGTAATAAACTAAGCTGGGTCCACATCCCCATCCCGATAATCCATCATAGGTGATGACTCTTGCAGTCCCTGAGGATCTTCCAGGACCGATGTTCACATTCCCTGTTTTCCTGGTAGTGGATGCTTTGGAAATCCAGGGGAGCTGAGTTTCACCCACACTGAGGTGTTGAGAGGCTTTCCGTGGTTGAGTGACCCTGTGTAAACACTACCCAATGTGAATCCTGCCATTCCTACTCAGTCTCAGCTGCCAGACCCTCCACAGGACTGCATGGCCTCAGAAGAGGGAGAAATCCACCGCAGCGGCTTTTTACTTTGGGATAATTCCCGTCTCATATTAATCCAGGTTTGCAGAGTCTGGAGACCTGGAGATTAGGGAGACTTCATAGCACTCAATCCTCCAATTCAGAAAATCCTCTTGTGTTTCTCCTGCTTACCCCTTAGCAACTCTGCACAGGAGCTAGAGTAAGGAGGAAGTCTGCCTGAGCTTGGCTAAAATGATATCCCCCTTTCTTTATCTGTCCTGTAAATATCTGTGAAGCATATTTTTAAACTAGTTTTAAAAATTATAAATGTAATATATGTGCATGGTAACATTTTTTTCCAAACATTACCAGTATAAGTATACAGCATAAAACAGAAAGTTACATATTTCCAACCACTATCACCTCTAATTTCACCCACTAATAAAACTCCTTATAAATTGTTGCAGAAATTGTATACTCTTCTGTATTTCATTAGGCAATTAAGCATATACACCTGCTTTTATGAGAATACTCAGGGATTCTTACTATAAACATATAAATGTATGCTCCCAATTTGGGGCATTTTTTTTCTGTAGCAGCACATATAGGATGCTCCTGCTTCCTTCTTTGCAAAGGCTCTACAACATTTCATTTAAGAAATTTATTTAACCAGCACCTCATTAATGGATACTGAGATTCCTTTTGTTGTTGTTGTTACTTTAGACGGTGGTAATGAGCCTCAAAAGATGGCCTCCAGTGAGCCTCGTCTGCTGGCATTCATGCGCTTGTGTATCCCCACCCCTCACTGAATGGGGCTGACCTGTGTGACAAGAAGATTTTATGGATATGGTGATGTATAACTTCCAGAACTAGGTTGTAAAAAGCAGTGGGACTCCTGCCTTGCTCTCTCTTGGGTCCCTCAGTCTGGTGGAAGCCAGTTACCATGCCATGGGGACACTCCCTCCTTCTGCTAACTGAGAAGTCTGTGGTGTGAGGAACTGAGGCCTCCTTCAGCTTGTCAGCCATATGAGTGAGTCACATTGGAACCTGATCTCCCAGCCCCAGTCAGCACTTCAGGTGCCTCCACCCACACCTCGCCTACAGTCTTGCCTAAGCTCCTCTCCCGAGACACACAAACCGTATAAGATAATAATGTTTATTATGACTTTAAGCTTTTAAGTCATGGGGTAATTTCTTACACAGTCATAGATAACTACAACACAAACAGTGCCGTAACAATCATCCTTGTCTGCTCCTTTTTGTGAGACTATGAAAGCTTATAAAACAAATTCCTAGATGTAAAATTACTGAGGTGGGAAGAATGTGAGTTGTAAATTTCACTTAATAATGTTAAATTTAACATTGTCCTACAATGGCAATGAATGAATGGATTTCCTGACATCTACCCCAACATCACAGCCTACACTACGTTTTTGCCATTTTATAGATTTCTTTTTTTTCCAATTTAGATTTCTTAGTTATGCATGAGGTTGAGTGTGTTTTTCATAGATTTATTAGCCTGTTATATTTATATTTCTGTAACTGTCAATTGCTGTCTTTTACTCACCTTTATATTAAATTGCTCAGCTTCTTCTCATTAATTTGTTAGAGCTCTTTGTATAAGAAAATTAGCCCTTTTTTATATGTGTACATATTTTCCCCCATTTTGACATTTTAATTTTAACATTACTTATAGAGTCTTTTCAGAGTAGAAGATTTTTACTTTTTGTAGGGTATCTTTTAAAAAATATTTTGGATTTTTATAAAAACTTTCTCTACCACCCTTAAAATTACTAAAAGAAAAATCATCATACCACCTTCTGGTTCATATCTTGTATGTTTTTTTCTACCAGCAGTGGCAACTGGAAAATTGGGTCTCAAAAAACAAGAACCCTGATTTGTAGTATTCGCCAATTACTGAGGTGTAAACAGTCCCACCTGTGCCCAGTTATAAGCTATCAGTGTGAACTGAACACAGAGTCAGCTAGGAAAAGATGCACACAATTGGCTCCTACTAGCTGGTATATGGCAGGTCTAGCACATCACTGCACCAGAAATGTATTTTGACATAAGGGATGAGAGAGATCCAGGTTCTTTTTTTGTTGTTTTCCATATGGCTTTTTCCCCCCCCAAAAATGGTAAATTCACTTTTTTTATACTGAAGTGCTCAACTTTATCATATTCATATGTCTTATATATATATTTGGGTCTATTTCTGTACCCTGTTCTCTTTCATTGATTGTCTATCTATTCCAACACACAAATAGTTTAATTACTGGAGTTTTATAATATCTTAGAGTATCTGGCAAGGCTAGTCCTCTTCAATAGTCTTCTCTTCTGGAGTTTACCCTGGCTCTGTTCATAAATTGCTCTTACAGATATGTGATTGACTTAGAAAGGTTTATAGCTTGACTCTTGCAAAATTTAAGCCTATAAATGTACACCACTAAAAGTATACCGTGATAATGCTTACGTGATCGTGTTCCAGGCAAGACCCAGGGATGCCTTTTGGTGAATGTTTTTGTCATGCATCAACACTCAGATAAAAGCAGTTGAGAACATAACTTGGTCATATTTTGATATTTTTATATAGATAGTGTTAATGCTAACTTTAATTTTTAGATATGTGTCAGACTTTTATATTTATACTAGAGAATGAAAGAAAGTAGTGCCCTTCAGAAGTTCTGAATCAGTTTAATGGAAATAGTCCAAGACTACAAGGTGACTTCTTTTGAAGAACTGTTTGCAGATGTTTATTATTATGAAATAGATTTTTTTCAATGCCATCCAACTAAATAAAAATTTTGAGAGAATAGATTGGAGGCTGCCCACAGAAGTAAATGCTGAGGTATGTATAAGACTATAACTTTCATTAAAATAACTAAACTTTCATTCTAACATAAATTTTTAACAATTACAATTTTAGTTAGTATATTATGTATATAAATGTAAGCTTTTATTTCTTTTTTTATAAAAAAAGATTTTGTTTATTTATTTGTCAGAGAGAGAGACCACGAGCAGGGGGAGAGGGAGAAGCAGGCTCCCCACTAAGCAGGGAGCCCAATGCGGGGCTCCATCCCAGGATCTCGGGATCATGACTTGAGCTGAAGGCAGAAGCTTAACTGACTGAGCCATCCAGGCGTCCCTGTAAGCTTGTATTTCAACATAGGTTTTCACTGTTAAAAAATGTTTGAAATCCACAAGCTGAGCCTTCAGCAAGCTGTGGAGATGGGTGGGGCAGAGAGGTGCATCTCTTAACTCACTTGTAAAGTTGCTAGAGCTTATCTTCAGATATTCAATTCCCCAACCCACATCACCCCGTATATCTTAGGAACTAAATGCCCTCATCTTCTATGTTTTTTGTTTGTTTGTTGTTCTAATGTTCATCTACTCTCATCAAAAACTGATTTTAGAAACATAAATCAAAAAGATCAATGGTTGCCAGGAGTTACGGTAGAGGGAGGGATGAATAGGCAGAACATAAAGGAGTTTTAGGGCAGTGAAACTACTCTGTGTGATACAGTAATAGTGGACACATGTCATTATGCATTCATCCAAGCCCCAAAAATATGCAACACCAAGAGTGATTCCTAATGTAAACTATGAATTTTGGGTGATAATGATGCATTACTGTACATTCATCAGTTGTAATGAATGTATGGCTCTAGCAGGGGTTGTTGATGATGGGGAGGCTATGCATGTGTGGGGGCAGGGGTGTGTGGGAAATCTCTGTACCTTTCCTTCAATTTTTTGATTAACCCAAAACTGCTCTAAAAAGTCAAGTTTATTTAAGAAAACCTGATCTCAGACCCTTTGTGATACTGAAGTGCAAATGAAAGATCGAAGTGCCCCTTCTCCTAAGGGCTTCTGTGTTTTTAACAGGGAACAAAGCTGTAAAGCTGATGGACTACCACTTCAGTTCTGGCTGCAGGTGGTTGTGAGAATTTACAGACATCACAGCCTTCCCATGAATCATAAGGAAAGGAGGGGAGCAGAGATGAAAGGCAGGAGGCAAAACTGAAAGAGCAGAAGAATTGAATGCACAGGATTTGTGTTCTGGTTGAGGCTTTATCATTTCCTGGATGAGTGATCCCAAGACTCATTTTCCTCACCTGACCAACAAGCTTAACAAAAGCATCCTATCACTGCTTTTTTTTTTTTTAAGATTTATTTATTTATTTTAGAGTAAGCGTGGTGTGTGTGTGGGGGGAGGGGCAGAGGGAGAGAGAGAGAGAGAGAGAGAGAGAGTGTCTTAAGCGGACTCCCTGCTGAGTGCGGAGCCCAAAGCGGGGCTGGATTTCACAACCCTGAGTTCACAACCTGAGCTGAAAGCAAGAGTCGTCGGTCACTTAACCAACTGGGCCACCATGCACTTCATCAGTGCTTTCATGAAGATAAATTGAGATAATTTAAGAGAAATGTGCTTCAGTAGTTGAAGTAATACAAAATGTTGCTTAGTCTCATAGAACGCAGATCTGCTTTAGAAACATCTAGACTCCAAAATGGCAAATGGGTCAGTCTGCCTTGATTTCATCAGTTTTACTCTCCTTAAACTCGGTGTCTCAACTTCCTCATTTCTAAAATTGGGATAACAATATTTACTTCTCCAGATTGTTTGAAGGATTAAAATAGATATGCTTGTAAAGTATTTAGAAAAGTATCTGTCTCTCCCTCCTCCCACTCAAGTTAAGTGCTCGACAAGGGTTGTTGCTGTTGCTGTTTCCTTCCCAGATCCACAGGGAAAGACATTAGTGTCTGTCCCGGAAGCTCAGCTCAATTGAGTTCAACACCCCTGCCCCAGGACAGAACGCTCTCTGACCTTCCTATGACTTCTCTTAAGGCATTTATCACTTCCTACCCGTCTCTGCGCACAGCTCCCATGCTCCTCCCTCAACACTTTGGGTGGGTGTGTGGCTTTTGCCCCCACCGTTCTATTAAAATTGCACCTGTTTTAGAGGAAGTAAACTTTAAAGGGTTCTTTGGACGGTTAGAAGTGAAGTGATACGTTTAGAAAGGCAGACAACTTTAAAAAGACAGAACTTTACAAACACAGTGATCGATTCTATTTTAACTTGCAAAATGCAGTTAAGGAGAGAACTGGAGTAATACTCATTATTTGTAACTGCTGATACATATCTGAAAAAGATGTTGATTCTTCTTTTCTTCATTTGTATTTTCAGTTGCCACCTGTCTTCTTAGATAGAAATAACTTCCTTTCTATAAAGCTGCTGGTTTCTCTGGGAGCGGGGAGACTGAACATTGCGTGTGATTGCTTTCCTCATTTTAGTAAAGAGATCAGTCACCAAGTCACCCTCTGCTCTCCAGTGATAGCTCCCACCTCTCATTTTCACAAGAAATGATAAGGCAAATGAGTCAGCCCCAGGGCCCTTCAAGAATGGCACGCGATGCTTAGGGTAACCTCAAACTTAGCTGGACCAAAGAGGTCTCAAAAAAAGCCTTCAGAAACACTTCCTCCTGAAATACAGGCACACATCTGGTTTCCTTCTTTTTTCTCTATTTGTCTCTTATTTGGCTTTCCGGATTTCATTTAATTTTTTAAAAACACCAAGGTATGATTTTTTAGTTGGAATAAAAGAGCAGTGATAGAGTAGCCTGTGATCGTCCCCTATAAGGTAAGATTCTGCCTGCTTCTGTGTAAAGAAAGTATTTTGAATAGTAGAAAAGGGTGGGTGTGTTGATTCTCCTAATGATCAGTCACCTCTGAGTCAACAAGTACAGTACTAGAAAATCTTTTTGCTTAAGCTGCATCCTTGGTTTCCTTCTCTTCCTGAGATAAATTTGGTTTCAATGACCGTTTTCAAAACCAGTATCTTGTGTTTCTAACTACATTTTAAAAAATCACAACAATGTTTAAGTACTTGGAATGATACATGCAATAAAATAATTCTTAAATAATAAGGGAAAAACAAAAATATATGGCCGAGAAATTCTAAATGAATCCTCAATTTAAACCACTTTTTAACCAGCTTTGTAAATAACCACTTGTTTATAAAGGAGGAGGTAATTTTTGCGGTGAAAAGGGCAAGAAAGATTTTGGCTTCTTTGAACTTTTATTATTGTTCCTGTGCATATATCCTCTAGAAAGAAAGCAAACCAATAGCATTTTTTTAAAAAAAGATTTCATTTATTTATTTGGCAGAGAGAGACACAGCGAGAGACGGAACACAAGCAGGGGGAGTGGGAGAGGGAGAAGCAGGCTTCCTGCCAAGCAGGGAGCCCGATGCGGGGCTTGATTCCAGCACCCTGGGATCATGACCTGAGCTGAAGGCAGATGCCTAACGACGGAGCCACTCAGGCGCCCCAAACCAATAGCATTTTAAAATGGTTTAGTCACTAATCATTGTATTCCATGAGCATTCTTTCTTGTTGGCAAGATTTCAGTGTATTATCAGACTGGTATCATTAGACACAAGGACTCTGGGCAACAGGACAGTGAATAAAGTTGGTGTGAAAGGAAACTTTGGTATTAGAGAAGCTGATTTAGCCCCATACACAGGATAGAAAAAGTCAACTATTTGACCAAAACATCTGTCTTTTTAAAAATACAGGATTTTAATCAGATGAACAGATAGGACTTCAGTTGGAATGTTTATTTTTGTCTATTTATACATGTTCTTTATAATCACTCAGATCAAAGGGTTTGGATTAGGTAGTATTATTCTTATGCATTTTTGTAAATCAATATTTACAATAAAAATGCTGAAAGATTGTAGGAAAGGGCAAATTGGGCCAGATCTATGATCCATCCACCTTAATCCCACCTGTTTCGGACTGACCCAGGGGATAGTAGGTGGAATGACCTGGTAGCTGCCCTCCAGGCAACTTCTAAAGTTTGGGAAGAGCCTGTGAACAATGCCAGTTGCCAACAACTGGCAAATGTTTGGCTTGGTAATGCTTAATATCTGTTGAACAAATGAATGAACCATAAAGTAAACTATCCTATAATTATCTACATTCCCTTGAAGCTAATCTTCGTTTATATTACTTATTGGATATGACAAGTTCTTTAAGTGTCTTGCATTATCTTAAAAATTGCCTGTCTTCAGCATCAAGAAAGTTTTTTTTCCCTCCCAACTTTGGTATTCCAGGATTTCATTTGATTTATCTTAAAGTGTAAGACAGAGAGGGAATGCTATATCCCCCTAATTGATGTTCTCCCTGACTCAGTTAAATTCCGGTTTCATTCAGAAGTGGAAGCATTCCGGTTTAGGTTGTAAATGACAAACTCATAAGAAAACAAACTGTTGACCAGATTATTTATAGCATGGCCTCTGTGAAGGGTAAATGTTAATTAGTTATGATTACACCTTAACACCAGGGATGTTAGAAGATCAACAGGAGCAGATAAGAAAGAGGAGCATGATTTATAAGCAACGCCAGCAGAAGGTTAATTGCAGGGGAGTGAGCCATTATTATGTGGTAATGACTTACCTCAATAGTCTCTAACAAGGCTTTCGGAGTATATATTAACACCATTTTAAAAGGCCTGGAGGGACTAAAAGAGGAGGGATGCAGAAGCTAATTCCTTTGGTTAACAGAGAATTTGTTGACAGAGACACTACCATATTTCACAATTTCCAGGAACGAGAAACGGTTGATTAGTCACATCTCTTGTGAGCATGGGAGCGAAAAGTGGAAATCCTTTGCAATACATGGGCTACCCTAGATGAGGCATTGCAGAGAATTTGGTTTATGGTTTGGGGCGTTGGAATGTAATTAAAATAGATCCAACTTGGAGGGGACACGGGATAAAGCAGGACACAGTATAAGATTCTCAGATTTAAATAGCTCTATGGTTAAGACTGTAGAAGTGTGATCCTGATAGCCTGAAACAAATGCTGTGCATTTAAGGTAGGGCTTGAGAGTGACTTCCCCCTGTGTTAAATCTAGGAGTGTGGTCATTTGGTTCCCTGCATTCACATTGAGTGTATGCAAAGAAAACCCAGTCTCTCCGGTATTTAATTACAAAGAATAACAAGTAGCAAAATTTTAGAACTTTTTTTTTTTTTTTTGACAACCTTTTTCTTTCAGGTAGAGGAGCTTATTCTGGGAGTAAGGACTCATTTTAGATTTGCATACTTACATCTATCCCACACCAAAAATTCTGCATTGCTTAAGAGAGTGCATTGGCGCAAAAATTTTCTACCTCTGGCTTTTTCCTCAGTAAGCATGCACTTTTACCAAATTGGGGACATTGTGAGAATTATTTCAGGAAGTACTTCAACTAGCAAGGATTGAAATGTTTTCCATATGCCTTGTATTGGCTTCAAGGGTATTCATTCCCTTGGCTCCCTGTCTATGGGGTTGCTTCAGGCTGGCAGCCTCTTCCAGTGATGTTTGGGGAGGGTGCACGACTCTTCTTTCAGGTGTGGCAATTGCTTTCTCCCTGTCTGCTTCCTTTTGAACATAGATTTAAGCTCTGTTGTTACCAATCTCAGGCTACATCGCTATTCTTTATTATCTGTCTTTATTAAGCCGCCTTGAATTATTGTAATTTTGGCAAGCCATCTTTTTCCTCCTGGGAGCCTGGCACATCGCCTAATATAATGAGAGAATATAAGAGGTATCTTCCATGTGAAGTAAGAGTTTGTATAATCTGAGAGTGAGAGAGAGACAAAGAGAGAGACAGAGATCTTCCACTAATTGTAATAGGGCTTTGGACTCAGAAGTGGTGGATTTGTGAAGTGCAGAAAGGGGGCCAGATAGAGGGAGAGACACCAAGGTCTCAGCTTGCGCGGTGGGACCCACTGCCTGGGAAAAGCTTGGTCTCTTGCAGTTGCAAGTCTTACTTCTCTATTTCCACATAGGCTCATTTAATACTGTAACATTTGCCATAGGAATCTACCACAAAACCCCTCTACTCTCCTTTGGGAATGTCTCCATCTTTTCAGTGAGGCTTCTTCTTTTGGTTCTTTCTAAAATTAACCTAAAATGTGAGATCATTACAGGATCCATACCCTCCTCCTCTCTTGTGAATAGAGAATCAAAGTCATGGGATTTTCATGTTGCCAGGGTCGTTTGAAACTATGTAGGACAATTTTCTCCCTTCATACAGAGGAAACTGAGGTCTCTATAACCAGATGGTGAAGGTCCTCATGCCAAGCCCCGTAGCTAGTGTTTATTGGGAGTGTCCGATCCCATGAAATTTATAGCCCTATTTTTTTTGGTCTAATCTTTCTGTCCAGAGACTTTGGACTTGACATGTGCCACTACTCAGATTAGAGGCCTGAGGAGTAAAGGCCTCCATAGGGTGCTTTGCAGGAAGGATGAAGAGAAGAGAACAAAAGAAAAAAGGGAAAGTATTTTTAACTCCTGTGAGAGTTTTCCAAGGTATGCTTTTGAGGAACGTGCTTTACCAGGAATCTTACGGTGATCCAGCCACCAAAAATTTCTGTCATTTTTTTTTTTTTTTTTTTAGAGAGAGGATATTTTCAGCAAATAGGGGACAGGGCATGCATGAGGCAGGTAGCCCATGAAAGCAGCCCACTTCCTCCCCCTGTTTTGTTTCAGTCGTGCCTGGTAAACGAGGGCGCCGGGGTGGCTCAGAGGCTGGTCGGCACAGGGCTGAGCTGGGCTCAAGCTTCCACCTGCTAGTTATGGGGGATGGAGTAGAGCCAGTAAATGCTGCAGCTTTTCTATCACTGGTTGGATCCCAGGGTTTATCCATTAAGATTAAAAATTTACAGGCACACTTCATTTCATCATGTGCCACGGTATTGTGCTCCACATGTCCTTTTTACAAATTGGAGGTTTGTGACAACTCTGTGGCGAGCAAGTCTCCTAGCACCTTTTTTCCAACAGCATTTGTTCACTTCGTGTCTCTGTGTCACATCTTGGTAATTTTCGCAACATGTCAAAGTTTTTCATTACTACTGTATTGGTTATTATGAGTTGTGATTGGTGATTATGACTCGCTGAGAGCTTAGATGATGGTTCGCATTTTTTAGTAATGAAGTATTTTCTAATTCTGGTATGTACATTGTTTTTTTTTTAGACATAATGCTGTGGCACACTTAATAAACTACAGTAGAATGTAAACATGACTTGTATATGCACTGGGAAACCAGAAATACATTTGACTCTATTGCGACCCATGCTCTTATTTCAGTGGTTTGGAACCAAACCGGCAGTATTTCTGGGGCATGCCTGTATTCTTAGTGTAACTTGGCTGGCCTCTAACACTAATGTTTTCTTTTTAATTGTGGCAACCTGTGTCCAAATGTCCCCATTGGATAAGAACATCAGTCCTATTGGGAGAGACCCCACTCTAAAGACCTCATTTTAACTTGATTACCTCTGGGAAATCCCTGTCTTCAAATAAGGTCACATTCTAAGGGGCTAGCAGTTAGGACTTCAACACATCCTTGTTTTATTTGGCACTTCATCCCAAAACAGTCCAGTCTGTCAAAACTGGGAATGAAATAGCTACATAGCTACTCAAGCTTTCTGTGCTACTCAGAACCTGACGGCCTGATTGCGACTTCTCACCGGCGTCTCCAGCTTGGCCTGTGTTGCTTACCGCAAGTTAGGACACAACCGTGTCTCTCCAGCGAGTGGTCTTGGGGCGTGTGCTGGCTGGGCTTGGTGTTTCTGGTGTTTTCCTTCTGCCCTTGCTGAGTTTCACATGTGAGGGAGACACTGCTCGAAAAGCAAGGACAGCGGTGTGCTTGGCTGGTCCTCTCGGTCAGGGCACGGGGGCTTCAGGCAGAGCTGCAAGCGATGAAAAATCACATGGCAGGAATGGTTGCACGTTTTTAGAAATTTGGTTATGAACTAGACCACTCTGTGTTTTGCAGTTATTATTCTTACCCAAAGTGGCTAAGGATGTTTTTTTTTTTCTTTGAGATGAAGTTCTCTCCTTTCTCTAAAAATTACCTAATGATAACAGTAAGGGTAATTCCTAATTATATAATCTTCTAGCTCTGTGAAAATGAGGTCCAACATTTCAAAGAAGTTTTGTATTTTTACACACGAGAGGATTAAAAAATTAACAGTATTATTTAAAGGACTCTTGGGGCATTTTGATTCACTTAGCCATATTCCAATGCATGGAAATATTTGCTTTTTCAGATCTGTAAAAGTAGAAACAGGTGGATTTGCAAACTGACACAGCGTCTCAAAGCATTTAAGACTGCCATTTCATAACGATCACCTAAGCAGCCCCACTACTCCTACTTTGACTGCCACCGACACTATTACTACTAATAGCAGCTGATGTTTATTGAGCACATGTTCTGTGCCAGGCACTGTTCCAAGTGCTTGGCCATGTTTTGACTAATTTTACTTCCACATCAACTCAGTGTGGTAGATACCATTCTCTCTAATTAAAGAAACTGAGGCACAGAGCCTAAAGTTACACACTAAGTGGCAGAGCCAGAATTCAAATCTGGACACAGACCTCTTAATCTTGCTCTTAATTGCCAAACAAAAAATATTCTAGGGCAATACATTCCAAAGTCTGTGCCATGGAAGACCAATTTTATTCAAATCTCCTGAAAAAAGAAAAAAGAAAAAAAAAGTTTATGTAATTAAACACATTTGGAACTACTGCAAACTACCACCCCTTCGTGTAGACTCATAATGTAGGCTATATTGAAAGTTGTGAGAATTTTCCCAGAAAAGAAACCTATATAACAGAATGTAAAATTGAAATTTCAACTAGGCATCAAAATAAAATAAATGCTAAATTCCCAAGTGAGTTGCTAAGTCACCATGTGCAGACTCTACAAGCATAATGTCTGGGGACCTAGTCCACAATTTTTGGCTCCTTTGAGAGAGCAGAGAGGTTTTTGTGAGATTTTCTTAGGAACGACTGGTTGCTGTGCTATGGGGCCCCCACCTTTAACCCTTGGGAAAGTTGCTGCCTCCTACACCAAGCCCAGTGGCTTCATTGGGCCTAGTTAAGGAGATTAATGTGTGTTCCCATATGTCAGGGACACTGCAGACTGAAGTTGATTCCCTCCTCGGAAATGTAGATGCAAAAGTTGGCTCATGAGCATTTTGGTGGTCAGTCGAGGAGCTTGCTGCTGCATGGGGGCAAAGATGTCTCACTGCTTCCTATAAGACATTAAAGAGGGTGGGAACCCTTGTGGGGCCCTGCAGCTGGTGGACTAGGGGCTAAATGGGGTGGACATCCGAAGGGAATGAGGAGTATCCCTCAAGTCTTGACAGGCGATGCTAGAGAGGTCTCCTAGGATAGAATGTCCAAAGAATGCTCCAAATGGCACCATCTGCCATGCTCACTTTCACTGGGGAAAGTAAGCACTATAACTCCCCTCCCCTCCTTTCCCTGTGCTCACCTAGGGCTGCCAGTTAAAAGACAAGATGCTCAGTTAATTTGAATTTCAGATGAACGATGACCAATTTTTCTTATAAGTATATCCTATGCAACATTTGGGACATACTTATATTAAAAATTATTTGTTATTCATCTGAAATTCAAATTAACTAGGCATCCTGTATTTTTATCTACAAACTCTGGTAAGCTTACCTCTACCCCACCTTCCCCCTAGCAGCTGGTGAGTAGGTGAATGGTGAGGGGAAGGAAAGAACAGAAGTTGTTCTGTTTTCTGAATTAATATTATTTAAAGAGATTTAAAGATCTTCCCAAAGAATAAGTAGAAAATTGATAGACCTGCCAAGGCCCTCAGGCACGGGCAGGGAATCATTGCTCTACTGAATAAATCTGAAAAGAGTTGAATGCGAGTAAAAAAATTAAATTGTATTTTGAGTATACCACAAATCTTCTTTGTTAGATGATCCAGGTCTATCAACTTGACTTTGTGTATTGAGCTGTTCCTCTCCAGGACCTAACTATCAACTTCTCTTGGACGTTGTGCTCTTCAGAACACATTTTTTTATCGTTGTATTTGATTTTGGTTTATTTCATCATGATAAATGTACTCTTTAATCTCCATCCCTTATTTCTCCCATCCCCCCACCTACCTCCCCTCTGGTAACCATCAGTTTGTTCTCTATAGTTAAGAGTCTGTTTTTTGGTTTGTCACTTTCTCTCTTTTTTTTCTTTGCTCATTTGTTTTGTTTCTTAAATTCCACATATGAGTAAGATCATATGGTATTTTTCTTTCTCTGACTGACTTATTTTGTTCAGAATAATACTCTCTAACTCCATCCATGTCATTGCAAATGGAAAAATTTCATCCTTTTTATGGCTGAGTAATATTTCATATATATATATATATATATATATATATATATATATATATATGGAGAGAGAGTGAGGAGTATAACAGATATGGTTTAATATATATACCTCATCTTCTTTATCCGTTCATCTGTTGATGAACACTTGGGCTGCTTCCATAGTTTGCTGTGGCAAATAATGTTGCTCTAAACATAGGGGTGAATCTATCCCTTTGAATTAGTGTTTTTGTATTTTTGGGGCAAATACTTAGTAGTATAATTGCTAAACCATAGAGCTCTATTTTTAATTTTTTGAGGAACCTCTATACAGTTTTCCACAGTGGCTGCACCAATTTACATTCCCACCAACAGTGCAAGAGGGTTCTTTTTTCTCCACACCTTCACCAACACTTGCTTCTTGTATTTTTTATTTTAGCCATTCTTCAGAACACATTTTGAGAAATTCTGTTTTGTTTTATAAATTTGTGGTATAATTAAAGGGCTGTACTGGAGAATTTTGTTGGGGGGCCACTTTATTAACATATGTGGTCCCAAAAGCTTTCAGGTAAAAAAAAAACAAAAACCCCAATTCAGAAGGGCTTAAACAACAAAAGAAATGTTTAGGTTCAGGTGACTGGAAAGTCCAAATTAAGGAGGACTTCAGGAATGGTTGGTCTAGCAGCTCAGCTATGCCAGTAAGGACGCGGTTCATTTTGTTTTGCTTTGTGTTGCTTTGTTTTTCTGTCTTATCTCTTTACTGTCAACAATGTTAATTTTACTCCAAGACCGGATTCCTTGCTCTTAATAAGATGGTTGCAAATTTCAACAGGGCCTGGGAAGGGAGAGAGCAATATTGTCCTAGCATTCCCGATAGCCTGGTTGGCCAGTCACCTGCTCACCCTGTGGTGCCTGTAGCCAGAGGCTGGAAGTTACCGAGGACCTGAAGTTTATCCAGGCTTTTCCATGGGGCTGAGAGTGGGTTCAGCTTTTACCAAACACAGGAGCTGTGTGGGAAAGAACAGATAGATGACAGCCAGGGGTGAGGGTAGAGCGTGAGAATGGATGCTGGGTCAACCAACAAATGTCCAGTACAGTTGGGAATTTATGTTGCTGCCATCGATGCATGCAAGGGCAGTATTCAAAACTGTCAACAGCCTGCACCCTCTTGGGCACCAGCCAGCCTGGCTCCCAAAGGCCTCTTGCTTGCAGAGTATTAACCCTTTAGTTGCTTGATGTTGAAGGGTCCAAGAGCTCCTAAGGAAGGTGACAGAGGGCTATGATAGGTGGGCATCCAGAGGACTCAGGGCATTAGCTATTTCTCAACTGAAACAGAAATACAACATTGTCTTAATTTAACAACATTTATAATTGTACCCATGCATACCAGCTCAATGATTTTTTTTTTAATTTTATTTATTTATTAGAGAGAGAGAGCAAGAGAGAACAAGCAGGGGGAGCAGCAGAGGGAGAGGGAGAAGCCGGCTCCACTGAGCAGGGAGCCCAATGTGGGGCTCGATCCCAGGACCCTGAGATCATGACCTGAGTCGAAGGCACACGCTTAACCGATTGAGCCACCCAGGTGCCCCTAGCTCAATGATTTTTTTAAAAACTGCAAAAAATTTTTGCTTCTGAATAAGATTCTTCACTTAATTCCTTATTTGAAAAATGAGTGGGTTAATTAGATGATTTTACAACTCCTTTGACAACAATGTTTGTGCTGTACTCTATAAAATTTATATAAATAAGCCTTTAATTTTATCTATCATGCACATTGTGATATGTCTGAATTAAATAGAATATAGTAAACATGCATCTTAAAATGCAGAGAACCAAATTTTCATTTAAAACTTGGCACATTAAATTTAACCGAATTAAGTCTGACTTTAACTAAATCTTTATGTTGAAATTTTCAAATGCACTATTTCTAAAGCTCATGGGGGGTTTCTTATTTCTCATTTTCTGTGTTTTACAGTAAAACAAGGTGGGGGAAAACAACCATTTAACATGTTAAAAACCATTAGTGTTGTTTTGACCTTAACAGAAAGCAGAGAGGCACAAAAACAGAGATGGCTAAAGAAAAATTGGAGTTAAGAAGGAAGCCGTGCATTCAAGTGGATGGTTCAGTGGCTGACATCATTCATTCATGGCCGCTGTTGGTGAGGTTGGGGGGGGTGGGGGGGGTACGGTTTAAAGGCAGTAGCCATAGGTCATTTCCTCTCTCACTGTGTCAGTGCCCTCAGGGCAGAGCTGATACGCAATTTTGAAAACTTGAGTTTTTCTCGAGGGCTTTGCCTCCTGCTCTCTCACTCCCAGAGAAGACTTCCCAACCTCCTAGGTCCTCAACTGGCCAGTCTTCTCAGATACAAAAAAACACAGGGAAGGAATTTTTTTTTTCCCTAAAATAAATGGAAAATCAGTAACAGTGACGATCCTTTTTCCCATTTCCCAGCCTCCTCCCTGTCCCTTCTACCTCCCCACCCAGTCCCTTGCCCCACGGAGTTAATTATTCCAGAAGGCGGTGTTGTGTGTAGGCACCAGAACTGCGGGTGGGAAGAATATTATATCTATTTCCTATTTTTTTTCTACATAGAGACATGCATAAAATGTTTGTGATATTTTGAATTTTCAGTCTGTCTGAGGAGCATTTAAAATATTTGCGGATCTATTTTTGTAGATTTTTTTCTGTACTTTAAGTCATCCAAATGTCAAAGCTGAGAAAGGTTTGGACTTTCAAAGAGAGAACTTTTTGACTATAGCCAACATTTTCTCCTATCTTCAGAGCAAAAAGCTATCCTGATTTGGTAGATCCGTAGGCCCCTCTCTCCTTCTTTATACATAATTTCTGATAGAGTTATAGGCATACACACATCTGATTTAATTAATCCAGATGAAAAATCTTAGAGAGACTTCTAAGAAAACACATAGAGTCACAGGGACAAGGACTGATCATCTTATCCCTTTAAAGGTATTTTCTGTTACAGTACTAACTAGAGCTAAATAATAAATATATTATAATGCTTTGAACAAAATAACTCTCAAATATAATTTATAAAATTTGCCACCCAGAGGCTACAATAAATTTATTAACTATGAATGAGGATCCTGTTTTTTGGGGTCTGCATGTTTGGATAAGTATGTAATCTGCCTAATATTTAATGTTATATATAGTTTATATATACTCTTAAGTGTCCACAATTAAATTATTTTAAATTAAAATTTGTTTTTGAAATATATATGTAACAGTGTTCGTACATACAGGATTCATACAGAACTTAAAGACAAAACAAACATTACTCTCATCACCTACATAAGTTTGCTCATCTATTTAGTTCTCAGTAACCTTCAAGGAACAGCATTACCCACATTTCACAGGTGTGAAAACTGAACCAGAGAATGTCAATAACTTGTCCAAGGTTACACAGACTTCCTTCATGGTTTGTTGTGGTTTCCAACTCATATTTTGCTGATTCTAAAGCCTTTATGTTTTCCACTACATCAGACCATGTTTTTTTTACTCCATTATTTGAAGACATTCCTCATTTTAATTTTCTAAGGATGTGGGTGAAAGGTTGAAAAGAGTAGAAAGGTACAAATAGATAAACTGTAACGATGACTACGATGGTGGCTATCACTATAGTGCTGAGAATTTTTACCTATTACCTGAGGTGTCATTGAGGACTTTTCTTAAGACAGCTAATCAAGATACTTCTCAGAGGCACATTTTTACAATTCTCTGCCCAACATAGGACTTTAGCTGTATGAAAATGTACAAAATGCTTGTTATTCCAATGTATAACACACTCCATCTTTGACATGTCTGAAAGAAAGTATTTTCCAAAAGGGTTCTTTAACCCTAGAAATTTATATTCTCTTAGAATTTTTTTTCTTTATATGTTAGTTCAAGACCTCTTGAGGTCTGCTTCTCCTACTCCAGGGAGTAGGAAAGAGATTTATTGAGAGAAGAAGCTAGAGAAGGTGGGGAGAAGGCTTCAGACTGAAAAGAAGCTCTGACCACTGTGGAAAAAGAGAGAAAAGGAGGGAGGACTAAATAGGTTTTTTT
The DNA here is from genome assembly GCF_003265705.2 of Callorhinus ursinus. Classification (NCBI taxonomy): domain Eukaryota; kingdom Metazoa; phylum Chordata; class Mammalia; order Carnivora; family Otariidae; genus Callorhinus; species Callorhinus ursinus. Next base: position 37,458,278 of record NW_027397063.1, on the reverse strand, counting down.
CACAGGTTGGTTGATGGATTAAACGTAATAACATATGTGAACCATTTAACAGTTCCTTGGAGCTAAATGAATACTCCATAAACAGATCTCATTCCTAATCTACATTTTAAAAAATCGTTGCAATGAGAACTGTAGATACTTGTTTTTTTAAAAATTATATTTATTTATTTGAGAGAGAGACCGAGTGAGAGAGAGAGAGAGAGACAGCACGCATGAGTTGGGGGGAGGGGCAGAGGGAGAAGCAGACTCCCCGCTGAGACGGAAGCCTGACTCAGGACTCCATCCCGGGACTTTGGGATCATGACATGAACTGAAGGCAGATGCTTAACTGACTGAGCCACCCAGGCACCTCAAGAACTGTAGATAACTTGTTACAAGTCATCTGCCCTGTGCATTTTTCTTGGTAACAGAGCTGTACCATTACAATGGAAAATTGATGTCAAGCCAGTGTTTCTCCTTCCGAACAATGTTTAGACATCCTGAAAGCTAGAAAGGTTTCTGGGTAAGTCCGTGACAGAGAAAAATGTTAAAAGTCAACATTCTTCCTCATATGATTGCTCAATTAAAAAAAAAACCGTTACTTTTATTTTAGAAATCTTTCACTTGGAAATATTTGGACTTTTTGAGAAGTATGTTGTTTGCAAATATTTAAAAATAGAACATTTGGACTAAATGGCAAAACTCATGGTCAACTATTATCCAGCCAATTCTAATTTGCACTTAACTAAAAAGTTGAAATATTTTAAAATAAGACTAAAAAACTGCATCTACATACACAAACTAGCCTGACCTTTGACTTCATGGACAAGCCAATTTAATAAAAGTAAATTGGAAGCCTTGAACCAAACAATGACTTGCTACACATGATATGAGAGCACATTTGATTTGGTTGAGTTTTATTAATGCTTCATTCAAAGTTATGGAAATTAAACTTAAAATTGAACATGACATTTAAAAAAATCTTATTTTGACTTTAGAGGAAGAAGCAAAATTGGGCTGAAATATTAATGCATGCTTTATGCCACATGTAACATTTATTTCAACATCCTTTATTTTAACGTTTAAGAAAGAAATACATGTTCATTAGAAAAAATGTAAAACATTCCTAAAAATATTTAAAATTAAAAATAAAATTGTCTTTGGTTCTACTACCTAAAACAACTATTGTTAACATTTTAATATACTTCCAAAATAAAGCAAGTTGAGGTAATTATTCTCAAAAGTATATATTCATAAAATAAATAGCAGGTTTAATACTTGAGTACTATGCTCTCTTATTCTTAAAAATTATGTTTCCTTTTCTCCTTGATTGTGGTCTTTGGATTATTGACCTTATTATCATCTTACTTCAGAACACTCTTAACTGCCCCTCCTAAAAATGCTGCATGGAAAATATTATTTCTTATTTAAAGTAAATTTAAGTCAAGATTTTACATGTTTGGGGCAGTATACAATGTGAAAAACCCTGATGTTTTTTAAAGCTCCAGTTGGGAATCCTTATTAGTATTAGGGAGTCATTTATGCAAATTTATACATACGCTTTCTGAAAAGTATAAATGAGGTTCCTGGAGGACAAGAATCTTGTCTATTGAAATTTTCTGCACGTAGAACAGTGAGTGCAGCTTCTTGTCATAACAAACAGCATTTCATAAGAAAGATGGTAAAACTTTCAGTGTCTGATACCAATTCTGGTGACATAACCCATAGGCACATAGTCTATAGTGGGAGCTTTGGCACTGGATTTATCTTTTCTTCTTGCCTTGGGAATATCATAAGAAATCTGTGACTGGAAAAAATTTAAGAAAGGAAATGAGACTATAATTCTTACCTGGTATGTGTATGCTCTGTAAAAAAAAAAAAATGTTTTCCTGTGAGATGTAGTGAGATGCTACTGTCTTAGATGCTACTGTCCTTTAATGTGGGGTTGGGTGTGAGAGGGAAGAAAAGAGACAGCTGTCCCTTCCTTATATGCAGCGTACGTTGGATTGTCTATATAAGATTTTTAGTGACCCGCTGGAAGGGATAGAAGATGTCATTTCTGATCAATCACAATTAAGGGATTTCACATTACAAGGGAAACATGTTACAAGAAAGTATTATTCTTTTGAGATTGTATTTTCAATAAAGCAAACTTCCTCTTCCCTTGAGCAGTATCTTTATTATGTTAGCCATAAATAGGCATAGGGTTTGGGGGTTTGAGATATTTGCACTAGAAAAAATAAGAAAGAGAGTTTGAATTTGAAAAGTAATTAGAGATAGAAAGAATCAACTAAAGCAAGGGAAGGGTGTGGTGTTAACAGAGTCTATTAAAGAAACTGGGAATCAGAGGGAAAAAATATGAAGTGGAAAAAGCATGAATTTTGGAATCACATAGGTAGGCCTGGGTTTCATGAAATCCAAAGTTTCATTTTTGGTCCAGTTCATTAAGAATGATGTCAAATAAATAAATAAAATCTTAAAAAAATAACTGCTTTAAGAATGATGTGAAATCTGATTTCTTTGAATCCTATTTCCTTTATCTATAAAATGGAACTGTTTCTCAATGGTCATTTATCAAGCTTTTTTTTCTTTAAGAATTTATTTATTTATTTGAGAGAGAGAACACAAGCAGGGTGAGGGGTAGAGGGAGAAACAGACTCCCCGCTGAGCAGGGAGCCCTACGCGGGCCTTGATCCCAGGACCCTGGGATCATGACCTGAGCCGAAGGCAGACGCTTAACGACTGAGCCACCCAGGTGCCCCTCATCCAGCTCTTAATGTGTACCAGATACTGTGCCAAATTCCTTACATTCTTACTTTAATTAATTAGAGCTGACGTGACCTAAAGCAAGTATAACTGTCCACGTTTTATGGAGAGAAATAGACTCAGGAATGTTAAGAAACTTGCTCACCTTTCATAGATAATAGATGGTGGAGTTTGGATCTGTGTTCTTTAGCCCCAATGCTATACCACCCTCCCGTGGTCATAGCTGTATCATAGTGAATACTATAAGCTAATGATTTAAATGTTTTATATCATGGTATTTGAGTTAGCTCTGCTCTTTCCAGGTAGTGCCAGAAACAGACTATTAACCTCTGTAGCATTTTCCTTAGTTTTTTATAGAGTTTATCTTCCATTTACTTGCCCATAATACTCTTCTCATTTCCTCTCAAAAGTGCAGAGTCATATACATTATTTACTATCTAATATGGAATATAGGCTTGGAGTTTGTATCACAGCATCCTGGCAATAGCTGGAGGAACTCTTGACTATCACATGATTATAACTGCTAATCACTATTTTTTATTACAAATCGTATTGAATTTGCACCAAAGAAAACCCTTCCATTTAAACAGGAAATCAGTGTCACAGAGAGAAAGAACCGAGTAGGAATTAAGTAAAAGTTACTACACCACTTATTTCTCTAATCATAATACAACTAGAATGACCTAAAAAGTTAAAGGAGAGTGGCAAGATGCGTGCTCCTAAAGGAAGCATAACTGGTACAGCCTTCCAGGTCCTCATAGTTACATCATATTAGAAACAAAAGAAGTAAAAATTAAAAAATTGGAATATTTAACATTTATAAAAATTCTTCATTTTAACGTTAGCCAAAGGTGTGATGTTCCTAGAATGTTCAGCCTAGTTCAACAATCGTGAGGGCCTGATTTGGAACAAGGATATAGATATACAAAAATGAAGGCATGGCTCTCCCCCCTCCCTAGCCAGGCAACAGACCACCGGTGACTCCATAGGCAGGTCGCAATGTTGCTGTGCTACGGGAGGGCACTGGGAAACCGGGAATGAATGTTGGGATGGTCAACCCCTCAGCACCATTTAAAAATTTTAAACGTGTAACAGCCCTGAAATTGTTGCTCTTAAGGAGTCAGGTATTTGTACAGATAACAGAGAGGTCCTCTTGAAAAGAATCATTAGATTATTAGGGAAGGTTTCAAGGCCAATGTAGGGGTTATACTCACTCAGAAATCAGAAATATAGTACAATGAAGAATTGGAGGGCCTATGATGCAGAACTGATGTTTTACAGCAAATTTGCTTTTAGCTACTATTTGTACCTGTGTACTTCATTTAAAAAAAATTGAACTAAATTCAGCTTTTTTCTTACCACAAAATTAATGCATATTCTTTTTGGAAAATACGGGGAATAACAAAAATAAAAATTACCTGTTACCTCACTACATAGTGAGGAACAAAGTTAACATTTTGCTGTATAGGGTTCTGGAATTCCTGTGTTGTTATATAAATGAAGTAGTCACAGACGTGTGATTATACAATAGATACTGTTTTTTAGCTTGCTCTTTTTTTTTTACTTAATTTAATTTAATTTATTATGAAGATTTCTTTCATGTCAGTACATGGTACAGTACTTTTAAAGGCTATGTAGTTTTCCATTGTAAGGATGTATAGGAACTTTAATTTATTCAATCAATTCCCTATCAGTGGACATTTAAGTTATTTTCATGTTTCTACTCTTGCAAGCAATGCTGAAATAAAAATGCATGCACATATATTTTTTCACAGAGCCATAATTACATATACAATTATGTTCCATGATTACATTAAACTCCTAGAAGCAGAACTGCTTTCTATACATGTTTCTAAGTTTTCTCTAGCTTAATAAACTTACACCCCATCGGCAGTCCAGGGAGTCTTGCCCACACCTCACACCTCCAATCCTGGTCAACTTCAGTACTTAACATTTATTATTTTTTTTAAAGATTTTTATTTGTTTATTTGAGAGAGAGAGAATGAGAGATAGAGAGCACGAGAGGGAAGAGGGTCAGAGGGAGAAGCAGACTCCCTGCTGAGCAGGGAGCCCGATGTGGGACTCGATCCCGGGACTCCAGGATCATGACCTGAGCCGAAGGCAGTTGCTTAACCAACTGAGCCACCCAGGCGCCCAGTACTTAACATTTAAATCTTTGCCAATTTAATAAGTAAAAATTGTATTTTGTTATTTTAATTTGGCTGTCTTTGATTATCATGCCAAATAGTTTCATAAGTTTATTGGTAGTATTTTTTCTATGTTTGAATTATAGAATTGACATTGCTGTTGTTCATAATCCTAAGCAGTGTATAAGTTATGCAGTTCTGCATTTACTTTTTTTCAATTCTTAACTAATTTTATAATTTTAAACTATTTTTATTAGTGCACACGAGTCAGGTCTGCACTGCATGACATCTTTTTCGTTAAGATAGCCATCTCCATCTACCTTTAACTGTTCTGAATCTGTTTTGTTTTTTTTTTTCTTTTTTCCTTTTGCTTTAAACATGAAACCATGGGTCAAGTTTCATTTCTCAGTTGCCACTTCTCCACCTGAGTTGTCAGTTTTGTTTTTTGGTCTAAAAGGAAGGGTAAATGGGCGCCTGGGTGGCTCAGTCGTTAAGCGACTGCCTTCGGCTCAGGTCATGATCCCAGGGTCCTGGGATCGAGCCCCGCACCGGGCTCCCTGCTCCACAGGAAGCCTGCTTCTCCCTCTCCCACTTCCCCTGCTTGTGTTCCTGCTCTCGCTATCTCTCTCTGTCAAATAGATAAAATCTTTAAAAAAATAAATAAATAAAAGGAAGGGTAAGTGAGAGGGCATCTCATTAAATCAATGTCTTTGGACAAGATTTGTATAGAGTTATCTGTTTTGCGTATCTTATTTTAGTTTGTCATTTGAAAATAAATTTAAACCTCATACTATTCAATATGCATTCTCGTGTTTAAAATAATCATTTATGCCTGAGAATCTTTAAAAACAACGAAGGTATTTTTCTCTGGGGATGCCAATATTAACATTTCTTTAAGGAAATGTGACAATATTTAGGAAACAACCATATCAAAATGGCAGTTAAATGGAATGATTTATATAAGGACTGTTCATGGGCCTTTCCCTAAACACTGTAAAAGATCAAAGAAAGTGATTTGACTTGTCCTTTTTTTTTTTATAACAAGCTCTTCTTGGGTGTTAGTACTTCATTCCTTGGTTCAAAACAATAAGTAACTATGGGGATTATAAATTTCATAAAGAAACAAATTCTACTTTTACCTCTTTAAATCCTACAGTCTATTAGTGCTATATATATATGTATATATATATATATATATACATATATATATATATTAGATGACTGTGGGAACAAGCTATTTATTCCACCTTTTTTAAAAAAGATTTTATTTATTTATTTGAGAGAGAGAGAGCATGAGAGGGGGGAGGGTCAGAAGGAGAAGCAGACTCCCTGCTGAGCAGCGAACCCGATGTGGGACTCGATCCCGGGACTCCAGGATCATGACCTGAGCCGAAGGCAGTCACTTAACCAACTGAGCCACCCAGGCGCCCCTATATGCCTGTTTTTGAATCCATCAGTTATAGTAACAAATTTTGGGCTATCATGGTGCAATGAGTACAATAGACACTTTGCAAGAACAGTGTTATTTTTGAGTTATTGACTATTTTCAAGGAACTCCACAAGTCTATGGCATAAAAGGCATAAATTTAAGCCACTGACCTATGATATGATGAGCAATAAATGAGTCATATGCAGAAGGTTAAACATGCAGAATTGACCTTTCAATTCTGCTTTATTTTCTATACATCATGCAGTAGCTCTGAACAGGTTACACTCTATTAAATTTATATGAAGTAAATGATATGCTATTTTAGAATTTGCAGATTTAGAGATTTGTAGAGCTTTTGCAATACAAAGTTCTTAAATACTTGCTGTCCTCCAAAAAGAAAAAGAGCAAAGTTGCTTGTTGAAGACTCTGCCACAGAAAATTTTTTAAAAATTAAAAATAGTCTTTAGTCACATGTATTGTTTGATGCATAACATTTTATTTGATCTAAGAACATCACAAGAATATTTATATCTTCTGCCTTGTATATAATTAAGAGCAAATGGAAGAGTGAATTTATACAGTATAGATCATAAAGTATTCTAGCAGGGAGAACCGTTTATATTTCGTTTTGAACTAATGGTAATATGGAAATGAAATCTTTCCAATCAGAACTGATAGGACTTAGCAGATAAAAATGTCTTGTCTCTTCAGTGTTGACATCATGAAGTACTCACAGATGAAGCTAACTCTTGTTAACATGGCAGTGATAGGAAATTCGCTAATTATTAAATCTTAAGTAGCAAATAAGAAAGTCGCTGAATGATTTCAGATTGACCTTTACTAGGTCTGTAGAGCATTATAAAAATATTATGAACATTCTATCATAAATTCTCTAAATGAGCGACTTGCCTAAGTTAACTAGAATTTAACTTAATCACATGTGGTCAACTTAAAAAAGTTCCACCATAATGTAAAAGTACCTTTGGATCTTAGAAATTTGTTACTCACATACTTAAACCAAAAACTTTTAGTTTAATAAGATCAGTCAACTAACAGAATACTTCCCCCTATTTTGAGATTAGTAAATGGACATTTCATGTGAGTTTATATTTTACTATGACTTAACTTGCCATAAGAGCCTTCACTTCATTAACAATTTGACACATTGGATATTTAAAAGTAGGTTGGTTTGTTTTCTTTTCAATGTTGCAGAATGCAATCTTAGGATGCAATTCCCATTTTTATTTATTTATTTATTTATTTAAAGATTTGATTTATTTATTTGACAGAGAGAGACACAGCGAGAGAGGGAACACAAGCAGGGGGAGTGGGAGAGGGAGAAGCAGGCCTCCCACTGAGCAGGGAGCCCAATGTGGAGCTTGATCCCAGGACCCTGGGATCATGACCTGAGCCGAAGGCAACTGCTTAACCAACTGAGCCACACTGGCGCCCCACAATTCCCATTTTTAAAATATGTTTAAGAAATGTAGCTCTTCTAAGGAGATGACAAAAACAAGAACCTACAAGAGTAATTCATTCTAAGGAGGATTTTTATATCAGCAGTATAAAATCAGGTGACTGGTACTACTGTTTTTCCCTGTACACATATGTAAAGTCTAGTCATAATTGTTTACTCAGAGACTTGATAAAAACAAAGAACGTTGACTCAAAGAAAAGAATTTTTAAAACAAGAACCGGCATTTGCAATGGACAGTCCAATCCATACCAATTTCTGAGGAAGGCAAAATCCAATAACCGTTTACAGATATTCTGATGGTTGGAATTATCCTCCTGCTTTTTTTCCTCATGCTTCTATCTCTCATGGTGCTGGAGGCTATCATCTTGCGAGCTGGCTACACCAGTGTCTCTTTTACAGGTAAATTTGTAATTGTTTTAATATTGCTTAACTTCTTTGAATGAACTCTGCAGGAACACTGACACTTACTGTTCATTGTGGCATGCACACCTGACAAGTCATTTCTCACTTTTGAGATTGCCAGGGGGTATAGAGTCAAGATGAATCATAGGAGAAGAGTTCTTTCACTCAGCTCACCATCATCCTGTGCATTTCTGCATCTATTTAAAAACTAACTTGTTGACCCCTAGTAATATTCCACCTCCGGTCACGCACATAAATTTCCTTTAAGACCGTTACTCTCACTAGTGTTAGTCTCACTCAGAGGTGATTTTGACTTGTTAGAGTGGACGAATTATGGGACTCCCAGAAACATCAGATCAGTTTTAAGTCTTTTAGTATGGCCTAAATGGAGTAAATGTGTGTTTGCGACTGTGTGCACCTTGAGCACATCGATTTTAAAATTAAAAAAGTTATTTAAAATTATAAAAATTTACAATTAATTATAAGTTATTGGTGACATCTTGTACAGACTTTCTTGGAGAGCTTTTCTGCGGTAAGTTCAAGAAAAATTGCTTGAGAAATGCTTGGGAGATGACTATCCTTTTTTATTTGTCATTAAATTCCTGGCAGTAGCTTTGGACCACTTAGACAAATGACAACAAATGAAGTTACTCTGCAGTGATTGCCTCATATATTTACTCTTATTAAGTTTTATTTTGTTTTTCTAACTTTAGATATAACTGGCAAGTCATGATTGTTAGGATGTCAGATTAATTTTCTAGAAAAATTCATGGCAATGTGTATTGATTTGTTTTAATAATGACATGAAATTACCCCCAAGTAGCCCTCAGAGTAGTTTGAGGTAATAAAGATCTTGATAAACTATGTTTCTACATGTATCTGAATGTATATGTGTATATAAATAAATTTGTATTAAAAATGTGGAAATATCATGGTTTAAAAATATGTAAAATGGGATCTAACCGTATATTTATAATAAAACTTTTAATGCTATTATAATGTAAACTTCATTTCCTACCAGAAGAATCCATAATGACACACCAACTTAATCAAGTTTTGAACTTTTTACTATCAGAGTTATTCTATCTGTAAAATTATGTCTATTTTTTCTTCCATAATTGGAACATTATGAGTATACAATACACTAAGATTTTCTAATGTACAAAATTAGCGTTATCTACTTAAGGTATTAAAAAGTACATTGGGGAGGGTAAGTACTATGATGAGCGCTGTGAATTGTGTGAGACTGATGAATCACAGACCTGTACCCCTGAAACAAATAATACATTATATGTTAATTAAAAAAATTTAAAAAAATACAATAATATATCTATCTTCAATGTTATTTTACATATTTCCAGAAAAAACTAAAGGGATGAAACAGAAGACAGATTCTTAATATTTGTTAAATGAGAGTGATTGTCACTTGATATTCCAGTTTGGAAATTTTATTTTATTTTATTTTTAGGATTTTATTTATTTATTTGAGAGAGAGAGTGTGTACACAGGAGCAGGGGACTTGGGGAGCAGTAGCGAGGGGGGCAGAGGGAGAGGGAGAAGCAGACTCCCTGCTGAGCAGGAGCCCAACCCTGGGCTTGATCCCAGGACCCCTAGATCATGACCTGAACTGAAGGCAGACACTCAACCGACTGAGCCAGCCAGGAACCCTTCTAGTTTGGAAATTTTAAAACAACACTCAATTAAAAAAATTAATAGTAGAAACCCAATAGCTTTCTATAATAATTTTTAACTCAAGATTTTAAAGAACCTTTATATTTATGAGTCTTATAATACCCTTGAGAATTCTATAGACGTAGATATTACCAACTACCCTTAGGTATGAAAGATTAAAATGATTTGTTCAATGACCCAACATTAAGGAGGAAGCTGAAACTAACAACCCAATTTCTTTTTCTTTTCCTAACAAATACTTTACCTGATTGATTGAGCTATTTTTTTAAAGTAGCATTTCTGAAGGACACTTATTTTCCTGATTAGTAATAGTGATTTTGCTGATTTGCTTTTAAAAAGAAGATGTCTTCTACCGTCTATATTTTATTTCCGTTTAACGTTTGGAGATCTATTTGTTTTGAATTCAGTTTTGAAGTTTTCCAAGAAAACTTACTTCTTATGATTTATTGTCCTTTTTTCTATATCTATGACAAAGTATTAAAAGGCTGTTATGATATCAATATTAATAGCAATGTGTTGATAGAAATGAATATAATATAGAATACCTAAATAAGGAAATTATATTTTTATTTAATAAAAGTTTAAGAGAAATTAACAAATTAACCAATTTATAAAACCAAAAACTATATTTTCAACTTTCAAATAGATTATAAGAATATGCCCAATATTTGAGATTTCTCTTAATGTGAAAGATAAATGGGATGAACTTGAATTACTTGATCTCTGAAGATTTTAAGCTTTCTCTGATTTTCAAACCTAATATTTAGAAGTAAAATAGTAATTCATTTGAGTCAACACTGAAGGTCAAAACATAACCCAGTTTCTCTTGAATCAAAAGATGTTTACAATAATATGTTTTCTGTAGCAAAGCCTTTTGTGGTTGATGCTAATTACGTTTTTCACTTCAAAGTCTTTAAAAGGAATATAGGTACAAATAGACTTAATAAATATTTATTAGGTGAAAGAATTGAGGAAAGTCTCTGGGTTTGGAAAAATGTGTATATATAAAATACCAGTAACATCTTCATTATGGATTTTTAACTTCAGCTGAATACAGAGCATCCTGTCTTCCTATATTACTGAATCAAGTCTTGAAATTATATACACCAAGCAAATAATGCCATAGAGAATATGTAGCATTAACATTTTAATTAAAATACAAAGTGATAATCCACATGATGCTGTAGCTAAGCATTTGATGATCTCCAATTATATTAGTAGTAACATTTTCATTTGCTAACTAAATAACTGGGTAATTAAAAACATGTAATTAAAGCAAAGTCATATCCTAACTTATGAAGTCAATGAAAACAAAAGAGCATAGTAAAACCTTACTGAAAAATAATTACTATGCCATTATAATGAGATACGTTTTTACCAATATATCTTACAAGGAAAATAAAAGTCAAACTTTGCCCAACGCTGCCTTTTCAAGATACTCTAGAAGGTCAGGTGATAAAGTAAGTCCTGAATCATAAACACAATACAGAATGATTTTATCCCTGTGAGTTTTTTGCCAGTCCAAAGTTATTGTGAATGGCAAAGGGTGAAAGATAATATTGGAAACAGTAAAGAATACAAAAGAAACAAAACAAAAGAAACAGTAAAGTATACAAAAAGTTTGTATACTTACAAACTTTTAAAGATTAAGGCCAGACTCTCACTTTGTTACTCAGTAACAATTAATTACAGGGCACAAGTATATTTTTTGCTACCTGCATTGTTACCACATTTCTCGCCAAATGGAAGTGGGCAGAATCTTTTAGATGTAGTCCAATTGGAGCCCAATATGAAGGATGGTGTAGATCAAGGTACCACTGTTCTTGAAAGAGGAAAAGGCCTGAATGTACATAAGCAATCATGAAGAAAGGAGTCCAAGAGGAGCCTTTATGTCAGAGTTCAAGGACAATAAGAGTCATATTTTGCCTGGTGAACTTGATTGACAAGTGGGCCACTTAGCCAAAAAAAATAAAAAAATAAAAAGCAAAAAACCCAACACCCCCAAACCAGCACATGATCCAATCATACCAATGAATACAGGGACTTTTCAGTCATCTCTTTAAAAATGAACTCTTCCTTATATTTATTTATGAAACACTATGAATGGTATCAGCAATACTTTTCCTCTTTCTTTGTGGCTGACACAAATTAACTCTCCAGTCTACCAACAGAGCTTGAAATGTCACAGTCCCTTTTAGAGTGACACAGACCTCTTCCTCCTTCTGGCAAAGTCCTCTACATGAATGAAGTTGGAGAGAGCCTTAGAGAGGTGACTATCTGATGTCTCCGTGCTGCTCCCAAAGTCATAGTTCTTGATGCAAGGGCACAAGCAGTGCACGATGGCCCGGCGGATGTAGCTGTCAAAGATATAGTAAATGAAAGGGTTGACACAGCTGTTGGCAAATGCCAAAGGCCCACTCACCTCCATGCCCAGCTGGAGAGAAGCCGAGGAAAAGTAGACTTCTTGCTGCAGCCCAGAGACAATGGCCAGGAGCTTGAAAGTATTGAAGGGCAGCCAGGAGAAGACAAAGGCTGCCACGACAATCAAGATGATCTTTATGGATTTCCTCAGCTTTCTGTTATGTTTTCCTGACTGTTGGTAATGTGCACACAGCTTCCTTGTGATGCAACAGTAGCAGGTCACAATGCTCACCAAAGGGACAAAGAAGGTAAAAATTAAGGCCACCAGGGCCCAAGTCAGTTTCATTGATGTAGCCCTCTTCTCTGCACAGTATGGCTTATCATCAATCAGGGTGAGTTCCCTGGACAGAAGAGTAGGCAAACCTAAAAGGCAGGAGATAAACCAGACGCCGGCACAGACTCCATATGCACAATCTCTCCTCCTGAATTTCCTGGATATGGCTGGACACACGATGGCCAGGTAGCGGTCAACACTCATGCAGGTGAGCAAGAAGACACTGCAGTGCATGTTGACTGAGATCATGTAGGAGCTGCCTTTGCACAGGAAGGAGCCTGTCCTCCACAGTCCTAAAGATGCTTCTTTATCCACCCAGAGAGGCAACGTGACAAGAAAAATAAAGTCAGACGCGGCCAGGTTGATGATGAAGATGTCAATCAGTCTTCGGCTGCCCCGTTTGAAATGCAAGGCACTCATGAGGACGAGGTTCCCCAACACTCCAGTCAGGAACACAGCTGTGTAAAAGACCGGAAGGAAGGCCGACATATAAGGAACATGGGAGTGGGTGTCCTCAAGATCAGGATTTTTGCTGGTAACATAGAAATAATCCAAATAAACTGAGGTTGCTTCTGGGTCCATTGCAAAGGATCAGCTGCCAAACCTGGTATTTCTTTATTTTTGTATAAATTTTCAAAATCACAAGGTGGCTTCTTTTATATAGTGGCTACCTCTTCCCCACCACCCCACCCCTTAAAAGATCTTGGGACAAGCATAAAAACAGAGATTAAAAAAATGCAGTTTCTACCAATCCTCAGAAAGGGCCTACAAGGAACACCACCCTGATTGGTGTTTGGTGGTTGTGGTTGTGGTTTTCTTTATTTGCATTTACCCTGGAGACTGGGGTGCTTTTTGACTTCTGTCTTGAAGATATTGTTTGTTTCTTTAAATCCAGAAATTAAAAAACACACTAACTTTTTCCCCTTACCTACTTTAAAAGATAGCCTTTGTTTTTCTGACACTGACAATCCTTTTGATCTTTCTATTACACATACAAGGTATCACTTTCTTTTAGACTCTTAAGGTGATGATGACAAGGTAGTCCTTTTATTTACATCGAAGTGAGGAAAATAGTCTTTCACTGCAGAAAGAGTGAATTAATAATTCCCCAAATCATACCAGTCCACATCTGCAGCAAACATAATGATTCCAATTAGGGTATGAGATTCTTTCCACATATTTGGCTCTCTCAGTTCATACATAATTAATCTTGTTACATTAAGTAAGTTTTTAAAAATCCTCTAGAAACTGGGAACATGCCTTGTGCTGTTTTTATTATTATGTGTAAAAATTTTCCACTGTCATTAGCACAGTACCTTGCACATGGTAGGCACTTTGGAAATGCTAGTTTATTTGAATTAATTAGGAAAACTCTTGGTTTCGTGGTCCAGTATAATTAGCAAGTATGTATTCAGTGGGGTTCAACTGTAGGCATTTTTGTTAGTTATGTAGCTTACAGGCACAGGTTTAAAAATTGCTATTTTTACGCTCTTATCTGCTATTGTAATTCAACCAATCAAGTTCCCTTTTGTTAGAGTTAAAATCCTCGATTTGGAGATCTGCTCCCTACTAATCTTCAAATAACTATCCTTCAGCAGACTCTAGGTCCCATCCGATCTTCTCTTCTTCACACCTCGTAGCAGTGATTTTTTTTAGCTTTTGAACTATGACTTTTTTTTTTTTTTTTTTTTTTCCGAGTAACTCCACACATCAGTGAGCCTCACTCTGGGGATTATTGACCTAGCAAGAGACAGACCTCTAGTAAGTGACATTATAAGGGAGTTGCTGGTTTAGGCATGATAAAAGAAAGATTTGGGGTTCCTTCAAAACACTTGAGAAACAGGCTAACATCAGAAGGACGCTATCCTATTTTCTCTCACCTATTCCTTTTTATGTTAGGAAAACTATAATGAAATACAAATTCTGAAACCAACTCCATTTATTTCCATTTTTTTACTGGCCCACGTAGCTCAAGACTCTTTCCTTTTCTCTTTCCCTTCACCTCATTTCATTGCCAAAGTTCCAGTTTTGGGTTGATATTACTATTGCATCAAAAAATATATGCCAGCGGATAAAAACACCGTTGTTAAACATATAAAGTCCCTTCTACTGAATTTTTATTTCTCCCATAATTAACATATTGAAAAGAGTGGTCTTGCTCTTTTTCCTGATGTGTTCTAATGTTACAGCGGTCTTAGGTGTGTGTGTCTAGGGCAGGGAAGGATGAGGGTTCCCCTGATCTGGGGCAGCCCCAGCAAGTCAGTTGGAATTTGATTTATGACTTGACTCTACCTCCTTTTGTGTCCCTGGCAGCTCTGAGTTGCTCATGGGGGGGCGTATCCTTCCCTAAGTATAGGCTGCAGATGAGAGAAACTAATTAATGCTTTGACACTTCTGGGAAATCTTTCCCACTGAGTAAGCCTTAAATATTTAATAGAATAATTCGTTTTGTCAAATAGTTTGAAGTAGGACAATATTTACTTGCTAAGGATTGGTGGAGTAAACATAGAATATTGAAACACCATATCTATATATGTCTCTCTACATAACTATTTTTCTTGTGTCTCAAGAATTCCACAGAAAAGTGTCATAAAATGGAAAAAAGTTCATGCTCATACTCTAGAGGAAAACGTCTGGCTTATATTTATTCTGCAGGCCTTAAATTTTCTTTCAGCATTCAAAAGTTGTTGGCTTGGTGTAAACTCTCTCAAATAAATCTGACTTCCTCACTAAATTCTGAAGCAGCTATAGACCAAATGTTTTGCTTTATCATAATATAGGCACTTTGGAATATGATAGTAGTAGAATGTTGCAATGTGAGAATATCTACCATGTATCAAAACTATCCTGGGCTCCAAGTCAGGAAACAAATTGTTTTGAGGCAAAAAGGGAACAAATAGCATTAGTACTGCACTTTTAATAACTCAGAGTGCAAAGCTATTATGACAGAACCCACAATAAAAGCCAACTAGGTAAAGTAGGGGAAGTCATCATTCTAAATAAGCTTAGAGCAACGGCCATTTTTAGAACTTTGAATGCTTTTCGAAATAAACATGAGGATAACAAGACCAAAACTCAGAAACAACACTGGATATCATAAGCCTCCAAAAAGGCAGAAAGAACAAAGTGATGACAAAAAAAAAAACAAACAGTAAGATGTAAATATTAATAACTGAATGACAGCACACATGCCCACTTTTAAGAATTGTATTTCCAGGAAAAAAAAAAGCTCAACTTTCCTTTATTTTATTAACAGGTACATAGATACACTTTATATTCAACTTTACATGTTATGCTTTCCATCCCTGGCAGAGATAATTGCTTCCACATTTGTGTTCTCTAAGAACTTTTACAATACTGCTTATTAAGTTCTTATTAGCTCATTTCACATAGTTGTTTTGGTGTCTGACCTGCTGAGCTGATCACGAGCAACTTGAAGGGAGAGACCATCCATTATCTCTTCATTGTCTCTAGCATAGGAGTTACCCAACTAAAATCTTTTTTGGACTCTCAAATCCATTGTTTTGAACCAGTGGATGTCAGGTCACATTTCCCCATTAGAATCACCTGGGGTGACTCCCAAATTGTAGCTTTCTGAACCCTGTCTCAGATCTACTGAGTCAGAATCATTTGGAGTGTACTCCAAGACATTATACTGAACAAGCCTCCGAGGTGATACTTAAACACACACTAAAGTTTAGAATCATGTTCTAATTTATATATCTTAACCAACTTTATATGTTAGGCTTCATTACTATTTTGGCTTTCTTTCAAATTACCTCTAAACTTGAACTTCTGATGGGGGGGATGGGGTAATTGGGTGGTGGGCATTAAGGAGGGCACATGATGGGATGAGCATTGGTTGTTCTATGCAACTGATGAATTATTGAACTCTACATCTGAAACTAATGATGTACTATATGTTGGCCAACTGAATTTAAACAAAAAAAACCTCGAACTTCTTAGCAATTTTCTAGCCTGGATCTCACAAAATTTTCAGAATTAATTTAGACTTCTGGGCCCTCCCTATTTTGCATCTCATTTCCTGAGATATATGCAGAATTGTGTCAAATGTTGAAGACGGGGAAAGAGTAAGGTGTTGTTCACTGAGATACCTGCTCAAGTGAATAAATTATCCGTCACACAGCCTTAGCTGTGATTTGTGGACTGTGCTTCCTAGGTCGGCTAAGGGTTTCTTGTGAGTACAGCCAACTGTAACTGGCATTACTGCGTATTACATCTGCTTTTTCCCTGTCAATCACTCTGACCCCCATATTAGTTAGGGATTAATCAGATTATATAGCAAATAGCACAGCAGAAAGAAATCTCTATGCACATGCTCTACTGATACGGTCCTGAATAAGTGACAAAGACTACGAAGCAAAGTATTTGGTTTTCATTGATCTTACTGGTCAGTGATTATATATTCATTTGTTTGAAACATTCTCTTACTTGAGTATCAATCATAAGGGGTATAACCATTTGAACAGGCCAGTTTAACAGATCTGTTTATATTCTAAGAGTCAGTGATTTTTTTTATTTGGACAGTTATTGGTGAGGGTAGTGTAATGTAAAGTAATATATCATGTCAGACTAAGTGGCATGGATTTGCTCTTATCTGGGTCCTCCCCCACTTCAATTATTAGATTATTTCCTTTGGTATCCCATATTGACATAAACAAAAGTGATGTTCCTATTTTAGGCACATGTACTTTAGGCTTCTTCCTAATAGTTGATTTAACCTAGATTTAGGTTGTGCATCACAAAAATTGTGTTTATTTATATTGGCATCCTCCGTACCCAGCACAATGTCTGGCGTACAACAGATTGCCAATTAATATTTGTAGATCTGGACTGAATTCTGCTCGAATTTTTTGTTATTTCCAGTGAATAGGGACATTTCACAAACTTCTTAGACAGCTTTCATTTTCCATGATTACTGTTTATCGTTGAAACAGCAAAGGCCTGTGTTACTGTATCTTTTCTAATCAGAAGCATAAAGCCTTCCTCTTTTCCTTTATCCATCTGCATTTCCCACTATCTCTGTCTTCTGGTACATCACCTAGGCTGGAGGTGTGGAATATATGAATTTCCTAATGAAACTTAAAGGTGTGGCTCTTTGACAACCATATTTTAGAGTGATGTTACTCTTCTTCCAGCAGAATTATGAATCATAAATTTTAGAGCTGCAAGTGATATTACTGATCATAATTATCCATTTTATGAACGAGGACACTGGGACTCAGAAAGAATCACTTACTAAAGACTCACATTGATATTGTGATGATATTAAAATAGAGGACAGTTTAAACTTAAACTTATCACCTGCATTTGGTCCATTCACTGTCCTTCAGAACCATGGATATCTAAACAACTATAATTTGCTACTCTGTGTAGCATTTGACAGGAATTGCTAAAAGGAAAGCCATTTTAGATGCACTTTTCTATCTGCCTTGTCCTTGATTAATTTCGCCATTGTTCCCAATAGTGAATTGGTACAAGGAAGTTCAAAGATTGATACATTTTTCTGAGGAAGGCTGTGACTGGAACCCACAGCTTGCATATATTTCTATTTTTCCCCTTTTTGCATTCCAAAGTTTATAAGGAAAACAACCAGGACAAAATTATATGAGAAAAACATAATGTAGATATATCTTTCATAAGATAATTTTTAGTTTCTAAAAAATAATATTTAAGTACATTAGGAATTTGGTATTGTGGGGAATTCTCACACAAGGAGTCATCACATAAACACAAAATATAAACAAGTTATAATACCTGCATATTTAGATTTTCAGTTATTGGGTTTAATTAAAATGTACTGTAACCATAACCCCTTCCTGGTAAAACTAGAACCATCATTAACAAATTAAGCCAGAGGTCTAGTTCAAGTTTATTTTTAAATCTAAATTTCATAATCTGTACTTGGTTGCACTAAATCATCCTTAACACTTGTGAAAATATGTCAGGCCAGCTACTGTTTCCCAAAGAGCAGAGTAAGGAATGGAAACAGAAATTTAACTCCAGGGGCACCTGGGTGGCTCAGCCATTAAGCATCTGCCTTTGGCTCAGGTCATGATCCCAGGGTCCTGGGATTGAGCCCCAGCATCGGGCTCCCTGCTCAGCGGGGAGCCTGCTTCTCCCTCTCCCACTCCCCTTGCTTGTGTTCCCTCTCTTGCTGTCTCTCTCTGTCAAATACATAAATAAAATCTTAAAAAAAAAAGAAATTTAACTCCATTAATTTTTAAGGATTTATTTTGCCCACACAACAAGCAAGCACCCAAAACAGAAAACAGAAAACACCCAAAATGCAGAGACAAAGAAGAAGTGGTACTGGTGTCATGAGGCAGTTCAAGTCCTCTGTGCTGAGCGGGCAAGATCTTCAAAACCTCAAACACACACACTCTTCCAGGTCCATACTAAATCGTGAACGAAATGTGTCTTGTGTGTTTTCTAAGCATTCTGCAGACTTGATGGATGCAAGTGTCATCCTCCTTTACAGGTTTCCCCAGAAACACCTACCTCCTGAATCATGAAGATTTATGTATGCTCTGAGTCCAGCCTGGGAATCTGGTCATGGCAAGTCTTTCCTAGTAAACTGCAGTTGACCCAGAGGTTCAAAAACCTCCTGAAGTGAGCAGGACGCTTACCTCTATAAATGGCTTATTTCCAGCTTCAAGGGAATCAGAAGTTTTAGATGCTGTTTATACTGACTCTAACAAAACATTATAGATATTCAACAGATATTTGCAAATACTAAAATTTAATGATTGTTTAATATATGCCCCAGGCCCTGGGCTGGACAGATTATATGCGTTTTTTCATTTAATCCTCACAATGGTCACTTGGGATAGGGAATATTATCAACATTCTTATTTTGGAGAAAAGAAAACTGAGATTTAAGAGGTTAACTAAGTTGTCTAATGTCACAAAACTAGTCAGTGCACCCCATTATTTAAGCTTGATAAGTCAGTTATTCACCCTGGGCTCAGCTTCCTTGACTATGAATTGAGGTGTTGTCTTTCTCTTCCTTTTTCAGATTTCCCTTTTACCTGGGTTTATTTGCCATGTGATTTCATGACAGAGGTAGTTCTGGAGGTAGGGGATTTCTAAAGAAGGCCAATGGATGAAGATATTGCCTGGTGCATAAATGAATTTAGGAGTCAAATTGCACATTAACAATTTGCCTGTGTACTTCCACCACATTGTCTAGTTGGTGCCTGACAAAATTCTCCTTTGATCAGGTATTCTACATGAAAATCCAGTCATATTTTAATGTTATATTTGGCTATTACCTTATTTTATTTATGTACTGGATATGAATATCAGTTTGCCAACTCAGGCGAAAGAAATAGAACTATAGAGAAACAGATACCATGCCTTCAATCAGTCAGGGTGGTAGAAACTTAATATCAACTTTGAGCTAAATTCCAAGGTATCTGGGGATGGCATAGAGTCTGAGAGCTTTTCTTGTCCTTGAGTTAGCTGTCTCTGTAGGTCTCTGTTGAGAAATCCATCATTTACTGGTCTTAGGTATGTTCATGGGTCCACACACATGAGTGCAAAGATGTCTCTGCTCTCTGTCAATGAATTTCTGTGCAATATTTGAAGGCTTAGAGTCATTCTGTTACTGCTGTGAACACATGGCCATCTTTGAATTCTGAGGCTGTCCATTACCTTATTTGCTCAAGGCCATGTTCCCCCAAATTCAGTGTTTTTCACACTACATAAACAATTTTTAAAATTCACGTTTTTTGACATATCTGGTATCCTCAGCATTATTATAAATTAGTACTTTAATTAACTGGAATTGATTTTAAAATGAAACTTGACCCAATAAATAGAAAATTAGTATCACTTATCATAAAGAAAAAGCAGCCACTAACATAAATTATATGAAACCCAAACAATGTCATTACATTCTACATGGATACCGTCAAGTTACATCCTTCTCAGTCTAAAATTAAGCAATAAAACCAGAAAGACTAGCTGCTTCAATGGGAGTGAGGTTGTGAGAGAGGAAATAAATAGGTTAATATTTCAAAAGTATAATCCCATTGCTGTTGACATGTTTAGAGGTAGGATGTGTGACAGGGAAAGCACAGGACTAGAAAACCTGTTATATAAGTCACAATCAATGACTAGCCGTGACCAGAGACAGGTCACCTTACTTTGCGGACCTTTGCTCCTTCCTTCATAAAATATACGATTCCATCAGCACTTCCTTTCCCTCCAGAGTTGAACTACAACCCCCACAATGCACCGCGCGCGGTGCCAGAAATGCGGTCCGCCGCCTCCCGCAGCTTTCCCTCTGTCCCTCCTACAACTCCCATAAGCCCCCTCGGCTCCGGGCCTAGGCCGGGCCACGGGTGGAGGCGGAGGCGGAGGCGCGGGAGTTATGGAGGGGGCGGGATCTGCAGGGAAGTGCGTCAGAGAAGGCGCGGGGAGAGTAGGGTGCTGTGGTCGGAGCTTGAGGGTGAAGCTGGCGGAGCAGGAGGATGGGCGGTGAGTGAGCGGGGTCGGCGTCGCTGGGAGGGGGTCGCGTAGCTGTTGGACGTTTCCAGCAGTTTGAAGAGGGGCCCCTATCCGGGAGGGCCTGGGGCCGGGCCGGTTTCGAGCCGCAGCGCTGCGGCGGGGTTTTTGCTTCGGTCGAGTGGTCTGGGGAGGGGCCTGGTCCGGTACCTGGGGCCCCTGGCCTGGGGCGGCGCAGGAAGGCAGACCCCGGCCCCAGCTTGCCTCGACCTCCCCGGGCTCGGTAGTGCGCCCTGCGAGGTGACAGCGCCAGTTGTCCGGCCTGGCAAACAGCCACTCAGGGTGCCGGGACCTTTTAAGGTCATTTGAGAGCACCAGGTTGAAAGAGGATTAGAAAAAAATAAGAATACAAAACCAACTTCTGGAGTTATTGTTAATCACTGTAATTGCCCTGATCTCTTCTGTGTCACACTTCCTGTCTTCCAAACTCAGCAACCCCAGTTTGCGAGCCTGTTGTCGTGCGCCTTTGTAAGGTGTTTGGTACGGTCACGGTTTATACTTGCAGTATTTGACTCAGCTTGATCCGCCTTGAGTCATTTTACTGCGGCCATTTACTACTGCCGTTGAGCCCTGTCCACGCCTGGGGAGTGTTCATATTTTGTCTAATTCAGTTTTTTTCTGGCTGAGGAAGAATCATTTAGTTTGCAGATGAGAAGATTCAAAAGTGTAAGGAATGGGGAGAGTAGATAGGAGTGGAGAATTTGGCAGCGTAGGGGAGTTTTCCTTAGCTTCAGTAGATTAGGAGCAGATTGCTATCTAGCATTATTGTATGTTGCTGTTCTCTTTGCTCTTCTGCGCACCCGAACAACCTTTCTGTCTGGGTTAACAAACATCTCAACTCTGCCTTCCAAATAGCTCCTGACTCTTAACCTTGTTTTTAGAAGGTTTTCCTCGTCAGAGGAATCTGGGAGGAGCCAATTTTCTCTGCTTGCTTTTCCTATGCCCTTTTCACCCTCAAACCCAGAACACTTAATACTCTGCAGCTGGAATAAAAATTCAGTCTGTAATTAAAAATTTATGTATGGTACACTGCTGACTGAGCATGTCTGTTGTTTGTATCTGTAATGTGTATGTCCATTTCAGTGTTGTCTGTTTTAGTGTGCAGGTGATAGACTAGAGAACAAGACCTCTGTCTCCGTAGCATCCTGGGTATGTGAGCATTCAATCAGTACTTTCATGATAATGAATTTTACTTTGAACTTAAGAACATGCTTGCCTTTATTTTTATTCTTTAATGATTATACATTACTTTAAGGGTCAAGGGTGGGGAATAGGATAAAGGGTGATTTTGAGAGAATTCCTTTCAAAATAATCTATGTCCTTGAAGTCTAACTTTCTTCTTTCTCCAACTTTTAAACAGAGCAGTCTGAATGCCAGAATGGATAACCGTTTTGCTACAGCGTTTGTAATTGCTTGTGTGCTTAGCCTCATTTCCACCATCTACATGGCAGCCTCAATTGGCACAGACTTCTGGTATGAATATCGAAGTCCAGTTCAAGAAAATTCCAGTGATTTGAACAAAAGCATCTGGACTGACTTCGCTAGTGATGAGGCAGATGAAAAGACTTATAATGATGCACTTTTCCGATTTAATGGCACAATGGGATTGTGGAGACGTTGTATCACTATACCTCAAAACACACACTGGTATAGCCCACCAGAAAGGACAGGTATTTCTCTTATTTTAACTTCTGTCTACTTTACCTGCTCAATAATCAACAAAGTTATGTGATGATGACCCAATGATGTATAAGCAGGTTCGTGGGTTTTTACTCTCCAAAGAGATAAATCTACGTGTTTCTTCTCTCTCTACCACCTTCTCTACCCAATTTCTATGAATTACCATGATACTCGTCAGTATTGGTTGGATAAGTTACTGTTCTTACTGCGTGAAAGCATTTTAAATCTTTGTACTTAGTAAATTCTTTTTATTAATCTCACATATGTCATGAGGAAATAATTGGAAAAGTCCATTGGAAGACTTTAAATATTTGGTAACTGGTAAAAGAGTTAGTGTCCAAATCAAACCAACAAATATGAATTGATAGTCTTTTTCTGTGTCAGCTGTGTTTTGGTAGTTACTATCATTTGCCCTGTAAATCTTAGAGGATATAATTTGACCAACACTACATTAAAACCTGTGCATATTTGAGTCTGTGATAGAGTGTAGGTTAAAAATATGAATTACAGAAATAAAAAAAATAAGAAATTGTCTGATTTATTTTGCAAGCATTCTTAACATTAAAACATTTTAATTTCCAGTTCTTAACATGGAAACTTTAGAGCTCTAAGGAACAACTTTACAATTTGTTTCTATTTACGACTACTTCTCTTGACCACTTAGTGGGAAGCACTGTGTTCAGAAAACAGCACAACAATTACCATACATCAAAAGGACAATCGTTGTGATTATATAATGGAAAAAAGAAAGTAGGTGGGGGGGTGAGGCTGGGGGGATTGGTTGAAATTATAAAGTGTTCAGTTCTACTTCGGAGAGCATGGGTGCCCTTGATGTTTGAATCTTACCAATCATTTATCATTCATTCAACAAATATTTATTACGTGACTCCATATTCCGTATAGTACATCAGGGAAAAATATAAATATCTTTAGTCCTGGGGAGCTAACATTCTAATAAGGGGTGGAGGCAGTAAACTGAATAAATAAGTATAATGGTATAAACAATAGTTAATTATATCGTATGTTAAAGGATGATGCATGCTATGAGAAAATGCAGCAAAATAAAGGGATTTGGAACATGTAGGGAAGGGGATATTGAGGGACATAAGTTATGATGTTTAATAGTGTAGGCAGGATAGGCTTCAACAAGAAGATGTCACTTTAGTAAAGACTTGATGTAGGTGAAGGAGTTGACTATATGGAAAACTGCAGGGGGACTCTTTTAAGTTGGAAGGAACAACAACTGCAAGGGCCTCATGGTGGGAGCATGCCTGAAATATTCAGGGACCAGCAAGGAAGCCACTGGGCTGCAGTGGAGGGGGAGAGAGGGAGAGTTGAAAATGCTGTCAGAAATTACTCTGGGAGTAGGGCAAACTTTGCAGGATTTTGTAGGCATGATGAGGGCTTCGGGTCTTTACTCTGAATGTGTTGGAGCATTGTGGAGCTTTGAGCAGAGGAGAAATGATCTGCTCACCTAGACAGATGTATTGAAAACAGGCTGCAGACAAAGGTGGAAGCCAGGAGGCTGTTGCACTAATTCTTGTGAGAAATGTTTGTGACTTAGACCATGGTGGTAGCACTGAGCAGTGGCTGGGTTTTAGATAGGTTTTGAACTCACTAGGATTTCCTGGTGGGCTGCATGTGGGCAACAATGACTAAAGTTTCTGGTCTGAGGAACTAGAAGGATGGAATTGTAATTACCTGAGATGGGAAGATGGCTAGAGGAGTAGATTTGGCAGAGAAAATCAAAGTTCCCATTTATTTAAGTCTTTGTCTTCTCCTCCTTCCTAGTCTTTTTGCATATCTATTCTCATTCATTTTATGCTCCTATTTTTTTTTTCCCCCTTCCTTGTGCCCCTGTCTTAAGCCTCCTGCTGAGAACCACTGGCATCCATTGGGCATCAGTGAATCCAGTGTGTCACTCAAGGCCAAAGAGGTTGCTCTCCTCTGGGAACATCTTTCAATATCACTTTTTATTTCAGAGAATAATTACTGAAAGGGGTTTTTGTTAAATGTTTATAATTAAAACAACAAGCAGTCATTGTTATTCGTGTTCCAGAGTCATTTGATGTGGTCACAAAATGCATGAGTTTCACGCTAAATGAGCAGTTCATGGAGAAATTTGTTGATCCTGGAAACCACAATAGTGGGATTGATCTGCTTCGGACCTGTGAGTACATTGATCTCAGCCGTACATTTGGGGGAAAAAGGAAATAAATTTGCCATTTATTGATCTCTGTTATTGGAACAAGATGAGTCAGTACATTGCATCAACTTGGAATAAGATCTCTGATGGTTTCCCAGTGAACTCTGTTCTGTGGATAATGTATTTTAAAGTTAGATACATCCTTACCAGATTGCAAATACGAAGTTGAGAGAAGCAGCGAATACATTGAATGACAGAATCTAGACCTCCCCAAAAGATGTTATTAGTGGGCCCTTTTAAAGAGTAAATTTAATAAGGATAAATAATAAATTCCTGTATTTGAGATAAGCATTTCAGTTACCTGAGTTCAGATAGGGATATGTGAAAAAAGTTGACTACAAGCTCTTTACGAGTCAAGGGTCAGGGCTACCAAAAATGTTAATCCAGTTTTATACAGTATAACAAAAGTATAGATATCAAAAACAAATGAAAACATTTCTTAGGAGCATTCTATTCGATGGTCAGACTACCTAGGAAATACTGTCTTCATATTTGGACCTGATATTCAGGCCATAGAGACTTACTGGAGCTTGCCATAAAATGACCATGTCATGAGAGGAAGCACTGAATAAATGGCAAGTAGAGTTGACCCTTGAATAATGCAGGGGTTAGGAGCACCGCCCTTTTCACACAGTCAAAATCCACGTATAACTTTTGACTCCCCCAGAACATAACCACTAACAGCCTACAGTTGATCAGAATCCTTACCAATAACATAAAACAGTCAATTGAGACACTTTTTGTATATGTATTATATGCTGTATTCTTACGAAAAGAGAAAAGAGAATGTTACTAAGAAAATCATAAGAGAAAATACATTTACAATACTGCTCTATTAAAAATCTGCATGTATGTCAGCCTGCACAGTTAAACCCGTGTTATTCAAGGTATTCAATTTTGTATTGCAAATATATAAGAAAAAGTTTATTACTAACAGAGTTTGAAGGGAAGTTGGAGAAAAGATTTTCATGTAGTTCCAAAAGGTAAAACTAGCACTAGAGGGTAGAATTTGGTTTAGAGTTGATATTAATACATTACTAATAATTAAAATAATGTAAAAATGGAAGGGGATGCTTTTTAAAGTCATCAGCTTTCTTCCCATGTTGTTGAGGGAATTTATGATAATTATAACTGCCATTTATTGAGTTCAGAGATCCTCCGCTTTGTGCTTTATGTATATTCTCTCAACAGGTCTTTTATAATCAACATTCATTTACTTCTGTTCCTGCCTTGAGATCCTATAAGGATGTAGATTCATTTGTATGTGGAGCCAGAAGGTTTTGCTTCAAAAGCTGGCTCTACCACATACTGTGTTACCTTGTACAGGTTATTTATACCTCTTGCCTTAGTTCCCTCATTTATAAAATGGAGATAATAAGTACCTCCTTCATAGGGATTTGGGGAGGATTAATACACAAAGCATGTGTAGAACAGTGCCTGACATACAGTGAGCCCTCAGTAATTGTTGACTGTTAGTGTCCTTTTACTTTAATCAGGTAGCATCCTTTCGAACAAAGTGCTTTAGAAAAGAAACCCCAATATTAAAGTATTCCTTTCTCACTTTTTTTTTATTTTAAAGGTTTTATTTATTTATTTGACAGAGAGAGACATAGTGAGAGCAGGAACACAAGCGGGGGAGTGGGAGAGGGAGAAGCAGGCTTCTCAGGGAACAGGGAGCCGGATGTGGGGCTCGATCCCAGGACCCTGGGATTATGACCTGAGCCGAAGGCAGACGCTTAACGACTGAGCCACCCAGTCGCCCCCTTTTCTCACTTTTTTAAAAAAGCTTTTAAGGAGAGAGAAAGGGAGAGAGGTAGTATGAGCGGGGGAGTGGGGCAGAGGGAGAAAGAGAATCTTAAGCAGACTCCCTGCTGAGCGTGGAGCCTAGCACAGGGCTTTGATCTCAGGACCCTGAGATCACCACCTGCGCAGAAACCAAGAGTGGGATGTTCAACTGACTGTGCTATCCAGGGGCCCCTCCTTTCTCACTTTTTTGAGAAAAGATCTAATAAGTCCATGAATGAAATTACTATTGTGAAAAAACTGTCTGAAATCGTAGTAACATGTCTTTTTTTCTCTTTTTCAAAATCAGATCTTTGGCGTTGCCAGTTCCTTTTACCTTTTGTTAGTCTAGGTTTGATGTGCTTTGGGGCTGTGATTGGACTTTGTGCTTGCATTTGCCGGAGTTTGTATCCCACCATTGCCACAGGCATTCTCCATCTCCTTGCAGGTGAGTCTTGTCATTATACTTACCTTTTATCTTCTTCCTGTTTCCATAGAGACAAAGAGTCGTAGTTCTTAAACCATTCATACATTGTTGCCCTGTCCTCTTGCCTGAAAATCTCTTACTATGCTCTTATCTAGTTATGTTTTGTTTTCCTCCAAGGTCTCTGTACCCTGGGCTCAGTGAGTTGTTATGTTGCTGGAATTGAGCTACTCCACCAGAAGCTAGAGCTGCCTGAGAACGTGTCTGGTGAATTTGGATGGTCCTTCTGCCTGGCTTGCGTCTCAGCTCCCTTACAGTTCATGGCTTCTGCTCTCTTCATCTGGGCTGCTCATACCAACCGGAAAGAGTACACCTTAATGAAGGCATATCGTGTGGCATGAGTGGGAAGCTGCCTGCTTTGCAATTGCCATTTTAATTATTTTTCAATATTAATATTTCCCCTTGTTTTCCTCTCATTTTTTTAATTTAATTTTTTTCTTTGTGGATATACCATTTTATCCTGAAAATCCATTCTATTTATTCAGACAGTTGTTTCTTAATACCACTAAAATTTATATGGATTATTCTGAATGATTCCATCTTTTAAACAAACTAATCTAGGTTCAGAGTCCAGACAGCAAGAGATGAGTAGACACTTGGCATAAATTTGTGAAAGAAAACTGATAGTGGGAAATTGACCCAAACCCATCTACTGATATCTGTTAGACTTTTCAGTAAATAACTATCTCTGTTGAACTAGAAACTCTTTTTAGTGTCTCTGAGAAACCTCTCATCTTTGTCAGAATTTATGGTCACTTCGCTACTGTAGATAGCCAGTCAGCCAGAGCATTAGTGCTATTTTCAAAGACTAAAGCTATATAAAATAAAGAGATTATCTAAGATCCTTTTCCCCAAATATTGGCGTATAGTTTTATTCAAGATGAAATATGGCATCTGTTTAACCAAACTGTGTCTGTCTACAAGAAAGGAAGTGAAAAATACAGTGTTTACTTGAAATTTTAACTTTGTAACTGCAGGAATTCCAATTCAGCCAGACAAGAGAGTTAACCTTATTTTACTTTACCTTTTTTTTTTTTTTTTTTTTTTTTTTTTTTTTTTTTTTAGCTCTCAATATGTCAGGAGGATTTTCAGTACAACTAAACCATTTTGGATTTTTGCTCCTTGCCTCTTCACACATCAGGCTTATTAAGAGTGCTTTCTTTTTAACACTACTTTGGGGTCACAGAATAAAATTTTCCAACTGCTATCTATTTATTCCAGCTCAGTACCATGAAGAAGATTCCACCATAATGACCCTCTGGAGCTAGGAAAACTACCACAAGACCTAAAGCTTTGGCTAGTCATTAACTTCCAACTATGGTCTTTATTTCTTGTGGTGAAATGATGTGCCTTTCCTTGCCTAAATCCCTTCCTGGTGTGTATCAACATTATTTAACATCTTCTAATTCAATCATTTTTTATAAATATGTCTATAAACATTGAACTTTAAAAAATCTTATTTATTTATTCCATTACTGTAGCACTTGACAGATTTTAAAAAATGTAACTTAGTAATTTCTTACAATATCCTAAATCTGTCTTTTTTTAAAAAATAAAAAATGAGAAGAAAATTGTGTATAGTGTCTGAGTTGATTTAAATCTCAATATTTTAGGTTAAAGAAGTACAGGATTCTGAACAAGCATTTCTGTGGTTCTTTGGAAAATGCCTTGTTTCTGGGGTCTCTGTTTTATCTTCCAAAAAATATGGGAACCCCTTGCCCCCATTAGAAAATAAGAGCCTCTTTATCCCTTATGTTTCAGAGTTTTAAAAACATGTTTTCAAAGTAGTTTTGTGATCTCTATGTGTCATATTTAGTGTGGCTAGATTTTTAAAAAGTCGTATAATGGCTGTGGATATTTATGTTCTGTAGCACAGAAATAATCAAGTCCGCTTCTGACTTAAAACAAAGCCAACACTACTCTGCACCTGATTATTGCCTATGCAGTTGCTGCTTACTCGCTTTTCCAGCTTTCCTCACTTGAAGTTTCATTGTCTTTCAGCAACTTCTGTGGAAGGTAGAAAAGCTAAGTAGTCATACAAAACACTTGGGCATGGGGTTTTAAAATTATTGACTGGGGCGCCTGGGTGGCTCAGTTGGTTAAGCGACTGCCTTCGGCTCAGGTCATGATCCTGGAGTCCCGGGATCGAGTCCCGCATCGGGCTCCCCGCTCAGTGGGGAGTGTGCTTCTCCCTCTGACCCTCTTCCCTCTCGTGCTCTCTCTCATTCTCTCTCTCTCTCTCTCTCTCTCTCTCTCAAATAAATAAATAAAATCTTTAAAAAAAATAAATTATTGACCAACATGACATTTTTGTATTGGGAACATATTTTGGAAAACATCCTTGCCTATTGTCACCCCAAAGTTGTGACTGTCGGTCCAACAGCAGTCTTTAATATGCGCTGTGGATACTCAGTCACTACTGGACCTTGTGAGTCCCAGCCTCACTGGTAGCATCCTGAAGCATGGAAAGCCAGCACCATAAACCCTGGTGTTGCATATGTGTTGGGATTGGTAATTCAAGCACATTTCAAAATAGCTGCAGTCATCCTCTCGGGAAGACTTTTTTCTTGGAAACATATAGGGCTGTATTGTTTCATTTGATGTGAAAATTAGTTTTTCAGCTCTCTCTCGTTTCTAATCTGGTAGATCCATATGAAATTGCTGATCTTTGACCATTTTTGTTTAAAACTAATAAAAAATCAGTGGCAAGTAAAGTTTTGTTAATCTCTTTTCACCTAATCTTTGAAAGCAACCCCCAAAGTTAAAACTTAATTTTCAGATTTTTCAGAACATGAGTTTTGTGGCAATTTTAAGAAACATGTTTTAAAATCTTAATTTTATGGTTCCTCATCTCATTAAATGATGTGAATAAATATCTTTTATATCCTTTTCGGCAAAAGATTCAAAAATTTTTAGAGATGGCCATAAAAACAGTAAAAGTTGACACAATAAAAAGGGCAAAATAATCCTAGAAGAATTTATTTGTTCAGTTAACACCGCACCTACTATGTATGTCATGATACTCAAGGGTCTCAATAACTTAATAATCTAGTAATAGTAATGTGTTAACGTTTGCCTGCTTAAAGTATTTCTCTCTGTGTGTGTGTGTGTGTGTGTGTGTTGGGGTGGGGGAAGGGAAAGAGCGGGTAAGTCACTTAAAGGTGGACTGATTAGTCACACCAGGGAGAAAAACGAGATGAGCGTAGAACAGATCAATTTAGTTTGTTTATCCATTCTAGAGACCACCAAATTGCAGCCTAGCACTATTTAAAACAGATCCAGTCATGTTCAACTGACTATGAGAAGATAGTGTGAGGGCATTTTAAAAAATAATCCTCATGTGAACTTTCACCAGAAATGAAAACAGCCTATTGAATTAACCTGATTTTGCCTGTTAGAACACTTTTTGAGATTTCCTAGCAGATGAATGGGCTCAGCTTTGAAGAGGCAAATTATAATTTCACAAGCCTGATGGAGCTCTGTGCTGACCGCCATGGGTGGAGTCTTGTCCTTTCAGCCCTCTACTCACAAGGGAATAATGATTCATCCTTTGAAAAGAGAGGAATAAAAGAAACACATCTGTGTATAGGGATTATTTTTCTATTGCTCATCAGGTGTTCCAACAGACGATTTTCCCTTGGATCCAATTATGATGGTGCTGGCACCTTGCGAATTCATTATATGAGACTTAAATTGCAAAAAGAATAAATTAGATTATTTGCTCTATGGAAGAAATTGCCATAAGTCCTTTAATTCCTCTTCAGTGCTAAAAATTCTTTTAGCAAAGTTAATATGTAATTTGACATATTAACATTTACACACTTTCTGCAAACTTACATAAAGTGAGATCCAGTTTATATTACTTTCTACCTTTGCAGCATTTTCAAAATACGAAATAAGGAGAAAAAGGTAATTTTTTCTGTTTTGTCTTCACCTTTTAAAATACTCGAGTTGTTGGGTAATGCATCACCTTTCATCTCTCACTCAGTGTCTCGGTGTGAACTTGACCCCAGCTCTCCTTCAGCCTTTCCGCCCCTCTCAGTCTTCTGTCTAGACTTCTGTTCTTGTTGCTGTCTATGCCGCTTGTATTGTCACTGCTATGTTCAGGAGCGACTAGGACTCCCATGTTCCCATAACCTCCCACGGCCCCTTCCTTCACAATCCGTAGGCTTAAGGCTTATCTCCATAGACTGTGCTCTCCAGTTTTCTTATTCTCAGTCTCAAGACACCAAGGATGGCTGTTCACAAATATTAAACTCATTCTGTTTAAAACGTTATGCTCTTTGACTTTAGCTGCTCAACAATTTAAACCATCTTTGACTGTTGATTTATTACTACTCCCTACCACACATTCTCCAAATCTCTACAAAAGTTAGTTGTTGGAAACCCTTACTCTTCTTCCTCAACTTACGTAGGGGGAGTTTTATGTTCTTTTTCGTGAGGAAATACTGGAATGAACGCTTCCAGTTTCTCTAGTCATTTTTTACTCCTCCCTAAAAAAGAAGGAATATATTATGATTGGAGATATTGCTAGGATTATGGCATCCACAAAAAGCAGCACAGTGTGTGATGGTTAAGTATCTAGCTCAGGAGACATTCTGGAATACTAAATTTGTAATCCCAGGTCTGTCACTTAGCCTTTCCAAGCCCCACTTTCCCCATCTGTGGAATGCTATGATTATCATACCTGCCTCATACAGTTGCAATGAGCATTATGTAAATTGCTGAACATAAAGTAGTCAGTCAAAAAATGCTAGTTATTTAAATAAAAATCTTTTTTTTAAAAAAGAGGGGGCACCTGGGTGGCTCAGTTGGTTAAGCGTCTGCCTTCAGCTCAGGTCATGATCCCAGGGTCCTGGGATCGAGCCCCACATCAGGCTCCTTGCTCAGCAGGGAGTCTGCTTCTCCCTCTCATACTCCCCCTGCTTGTGTTCCCTCTCTCGCTGTGTCTCTCTCTGTCAAATAAATAAATAAAAATCTTTAAAAAAAATGCTAGTTATGACTGGCTGCATGAAGAGGGGATGAGGTCACCAAGCCTATAAAGCAGTGGTTCTCAACCTCAGCTGCACATTGGAATTGCCTGGAGAATTTTAAAAAATATTTGTGCCCCAGAGATTTTCTGATTTATTCCGTCTGGGGTGTGGCCAGGTCACTATGATTTTTTAAAATCTTTCAAAGTGATTCTGTGGGTAACCATGTTTGAAAACTGTATTTGAAACTACGTTTAAAAGCAAGAAATGGGATTCCCTCTCTCCTAGGCAGACTGTTAGAAAGTTGAGAGTGGGCTCTGTCAGGTAAACAGACCTGGTACAGTGCCTGCTTTCTCCAAGCCCTTTTTTTTCTTGTACTTTCCAGCACTCTCTTCTGCTGATACCTGGCTCTTTGAGACAGGCCCCAATCCATCCCACCACTGCTGGTTGGAGATGTGTACGAAGAGTGTGCCTGCAGATCCAATACACCCCTCCTGTGGCTCATCCTAAGGTTCAAATTTGGCAAGAGGTATAGGGAAACTCATTTGTTTTGGCTTCAATTCCAAATTACTTTCTTTAATCTGGTCCTTTCAGGGACCCTGTACTTTGGAGTGGTTAGGCCTTGATAAATAAACTGAATACTTTGACCCCTGTCTGCTTATCAATTCATTGCATTCCTACTGTTTTGGTTAGAATCACACAGGACAGAGGCATGAATGATTGACATTAGCCTCTACATAAACCAGAAGTGCTTGAGAATGGATGTAGAAAATGAGGATAAAATATTATCTGCCTCGACAGGTTACCGTGACAGTTAAATAGATCCTGAAATGCAAGAGCTTAATAAACGGTAGGTATTCGTTTCTGGAGGCCAACACGGCACACAGGGCGGAGGCAGCCTTTGCCTGTCCTGTGTGGTCAGGCTCTAGGATGTGCAGGAGTTGGAGCTGCTGTGTGGCTTGTCCTGTGACTTCTGTCCAGCAGGGATTAGGGCTGGGGCTGGTGCTACATTAGCGGGGAGAATCCAGTTTCCAGGTTCCAGTTTCTAACAGACAGTGCTTCATTCACTACATGGGCTTTTTAGCCATCCTTGCATCTCAAAGTGGAAGAATGTTTAAAGCTTCTGTTTTTATCTTTTGTCTCAAACAAAAGATCCCACTAATGTGGGATCTTTGGTTTTTCAATGATTTTGCTAAGCATCAGTTGGTGATTTAAGATTAGCTGCCTCAAAAATCTGTCTTTATCTTGTTTAAATCCACATCCATTGAGGGAACAGGAAGAACTTGGATTTCCATGGCTTATTCTCAGGCTCCTAAAATCAACTGCTACCACCTGCGATGCAGTTTGATTCGGATGGTTCATTTTAAGAAATAAGCATGGCAACGGATTTCCGGAACACACACCATAGGTCCAGCCTCTGGGTCTTAGTCGTGAGCAGTTATAATAAGTTGCAGAGTGGCACTTTTCTTGTTGCCCTGGACCTAAAGGAGCATTCAAGGGCATGTAAGACGAGAAATTAACCAAAAAAATTCTAGAAAGACTTCAAACACTTAGGGCTATAAACCCCTTCTAGGCCTTACTTAGAGGTGTCAGAACAAATTTAACATCCCAACTCTGCAACTATCACCCCCTTCCTTGAAATAAGAAGATGAGAAAAGGGAAGAGGCCTGGGTGTCTAAGTTGAGAACATTGTTGCCTTCTCCTCTCCTCCACAGCAGGGAGGTATGGACTTCCTCTGCATGCTGCACACCATTCTAGGCAGACGAGCAGTGCTACCCTCTGGTTCATTTAAGACTTTCCCATCCAAAGAACTGCCTTGGATTTAGACAGATCTACTGAAAATCCCAGCTCTCCATTTTACTGCTTGAGAATCTTTGCCAATTTAAACAATTTTTTTTACATCTCAGTGGGATAAAAATGTCTATCTTCATGTTTGTTATGAGGCTTGAATAATACATGCTGAACACTTAGCATGGTGTCCAGCACATCTTAGGATTTCAAGAAATGGTAACCATAATTAATCTGCAGATGATTTCAGATCCCCAGCCTCGCCTTCTCTCCCAGGCTCTAGGTCTAAGCTTTCTAAATGCCTTCAAGACAGCTCCATTTGAATATTTTCATGATACCTAAAACTTAATATGCTCAGATTTAAACTCATCTTTCTTCTCATAATTTCTCCAGTTCCCATTTTCTTTATGTTTCTTCCATCACCTAGAGTTTTAAAGGTGAAAACATCTTCAACTCCTCTTGTTTCTGTGCCTAATACATCCAGTCGGTTATCCAGACTTTTTGATTCTACTCCCATGATATTTATGTCACTAAAACCCTCCTAAGCCACCCAGGTTCAGGCTACTGGATGACAGAAGCCTCTCTGCTGGTCTCCTCTCTGCAGGTTCTCTCCTGTAATCCGTTTTACACACCCTGCCAGTCCAATTCGCAAAAGCATAGATTTGATCACATCAACCTTTTATTTAAAAACTTTCAGTGAGGGCGCCTGGGTGGCTCAGTTGGTTAAGCGACTGCCTTCGGCTCAGGTCATGATCCTGGAGTCCCTGCATCGAGTCCCACATCGGGCTCCCTGCTCGGCAGGGAGTCTGCTTCTCCCTCTGACCCTACCCCCATGTCATGTGCTTTCTCTCTCTCTAATAAATAAAATCTTTAAAAAATAAAATAAAATAAAAACTTTCAATGAGGGGCGCCTGGGGGGTTCAGTCAGTTAAGTGTCTGCCTTGGGCTCAGGTCATGGCTCGGGATCCTGGGATGGACTGAGCCCTGTGTCAGGCTCTCTACTCAGTGGGAAGTCTGCTTCTCCCTCTCCCCTCCTCCCTGCTCATTTTCTCTCTCTCTCTCTCTCTCAAATGAATAAATAAAATCTTTAAAAGAAAACATTCAGGTAAATACCCAGGAGTGCAGTTGCTGGGGAGCCTCCACACTGTTTTCCAAAGTGGCTGTACCAACTTGCATTCCCACCAACAGTATAAGAGGGTTCCCCCTTTCTCCACAACCTCTCCAACAGTTATTGTTTCTTTCCCTGACCATTTTTGCCATTCTAACTGGTGTAAGGTGGTATCTCAATGTGGTTTTGATTTGAATTTCCCTGATGGCTAATGATGATGAACATTTTTTCCATGTGTCTGTTAGCCATTTGTATGTCTTCTTCAGAGAAGTGTCTTTTCATGTCTTCTGCCCATTTTTTGACTTATTTGTTTTTTAGATGTTGAGTTTGAGAAGTTCTTTATAGATCTTGGATACCAGCCCTTTATCTGTAGTGTCATTTGCAAATATCTTCTCCCATTCCCTGCCTTGCCTCTTTGTTTTGTTGACTGTTTCCTTTACTGTGCAGAAGCTTTTTATCTTAATGAAGTCCCAAAAGTTCATTTTCGCTTTTGTTTCACTACCTTTTGGAGATGTATCTTGAAAGAAGTTGCTGTGGCCGATGTCAAAGAGGTTACTGTCTATGTTCTCAAAGACACAGATGTAGTGAAAAGAAGAGCCATATGCACCCCAATGTTCATAGCAGCAATGTCCGCAATAGCCAAACTGTGGAAAAAGCCGAGATGCCCTTCAACAGACGAATGGATAAAGAAGATGTGGTCCATATATACAATGGAATATTACTCAGCCATCAGAAAGGATGAATACCCAACTTTTACATCAACATGGATGGGACTGTATGAGATTATGCCAAGTGAAAAAAGTCAAGCAGAGAAATTCACTTATCATATGGTTTCACTTATTTGTGGAAGATAAGGAATAGCACGGAGGACATTAGGAGAAGGAAGGGAAAAGGAAGGGGGAAATCGGAGGGAGAGATGAACTGTGAGAGATTATGGACTCTGAGAAACAAACAGGGTTTTAGAGAGGAGGGGGTGGGGAGATGGGTTAGCCTGGTGATGGGTATTAAGGAGGGCACGTAGTGCATGGAGCACTGGGTGTTATACGAGAACAATGGATCGTGGATCACCACATCAAAAACTAATGATGTATTGTATAGCGACTAACATAACATAATAATACAAAATAAATAAATAAATAAAAGAAAACTTTCAATGATCCCCCATTACTTATAGAAACAATCTAGAATAGTCTAGATTTAGTCTCCCATCCAAGTTCTAGCACTAGCTACTTCTATCTTTGCAGTGTTTTCTGTTCCTCTCTTTTGGCTTTGGTCAAACTCACTATTTCTTGTTCCCAGTTTGTGCTTTCTTAGGTCCATGCTTCTTATTATACTGCCTTTATTTCTGGAATACTATTCTCCACATATTCAAATCCTGTCCATATCACTTTATTGAAATTACAGTTTCAAAAATCATAACCATTTCTTTACCAAGTAGGATAATTTAAAGCTCATCTAAAATATTTATTCTTTTGAACTTTGCAAACCTAGAAGAGAGCCCAGGCAGTAATTTCTCTGACATTGGCCATAGCAACATTTTTCTAGAAATGTTTCCTAAGGCAAGGGAAACAAAACCAAATTACACTGAGTAACTTCTTTCTTGTGACTTTGGTCACTTTCTTTCTTTCTTTCTTTTTTTAAAGACGAGAAGCATTAGGGTTTTTTTTTTTTAAAGATTTTATTTATTTATTTGAGAGAGAGAGAGAGATAGAGAGAGAAAGAGAAACAGCATGAGAGGGGAGAGGGTCAGAGGGAGAAACAGGCTCCCCACTGAGCCGGGGGCCTGATGTGGGACTCGATCCCAGGATCCTGGGATCATGACCTGAGCCAAAGGCAATCGCTTAACCAGCTGAGCCACCCAGGCGCCCAATGACTTTGGTCACTTTCTACCTTGCATAACACTGGTTAATATGCATTAATCTTCTGTACTAGAACTTATTGCTTATTTATTCTTTGTATCTCCCAACATCTTCCACATTGCCTTGCAAAGAGTAGTCACTCAAGAAATAAGAGGTTTCTGAGTGATAATCCTTGAAATTATTAGAAAGTCCCATTGTAAAATATATGCTTGAAATTACATTATCTAGGAAAGAATTAGAATCAATAGACAAGAGCTCAAGTTTAACACTTTGGAGGGAATGCTCTGTAACAGGTTCTGCAAGGTAACTTTGAGATTTCTAGATTTAGCCTTCCCTCTCTTACCTAGAAGAGGATGTGGGTATAGTTCTTTGCCAGTTGTGATGGCAAGTGGACAATTTAAGTTAATCACTTAGGCTTTTGTGATTTTTTGCATATTTCATAGGAAGAGCTTACTCTAGAAAATGTTTAAAGTTTTTATCAACTTGATTAGAAGAGAACAATTCAGAACTATATTAAACATTGATGAAAAATTGAAGATGACACAAACAAATGGAAAGATATTCCATGCTCATGGATTGGAAGAAAAATATTGTTAAAATGCCCATACTGTCCAATCTATAGAATTAATGCAATCCCTATCAAAATACCAACAGCATTTTTTCACAGAACTAGAACAAATAATCCTAAAATTTGTATGGAACCACAAGAGACGCCAAATAACCAAAGCCATCTTGAAAAAGAACAAGACTGGGGGTATTACAATCCCAGATTTCAAGATATACTACAAAACTGTAATAATCAAGACAGTAGGGTACTGGCACAAAAATAGACATATAGATCTATGGAACAGAATAGAGAGCCCAGAAATAAACCTACATTTATATGGTCGATTAACCTTTGACAAAGGAAGCAAAATATGCAATAGGAAAAAGACAGTTACTTTTTTTTAAATTTTTTTATTGTTATGTTAATCACCATATATTACATAATTTGTTTTGGTGTACTGTTCCATGATTCATTGTTTGTTCATAACACCCAGTGCTCCATGCAGAATGTGCCCTCCTCAATACCCATCACCAGGCTAACCCATCCCCCCACCCTCCTCCCCTCCAGAAACCTCAGTTTGTTTTTCAGAGTCCATCATCTCTCCTGGTTCGTCTCCCCCTCTGACTTACTCCCCTTCATTCTTCCTCTCCTGCTATCTTCTTCTTTTTCTTTTTTCTTAAAATATGTTGCGTTATTTGTTTCAGAAGTACAGATCTGTGATTCAACAGTCTTACACAATTCACAGCGTTCACTGTAGCACATATCTTCCCCAATGTCCATCACCCAGCCACCCCATCCCTCCCACCCCCGACCACTCCAGCAACCCTCAGTTTGTTCCTGAGATTAAGAATTCCTCATATCAGTGAGGTCATAGGATACATGTCTTTCTCTGATTGACTTATTTCACTCAGCATAACACCCTCCAGTTCCATCCACGTCGTTGCAAATGGCAAGATCTCATTCCTTTTGATGGCTGCATAATATTCCATTGTGTATATATACCACATCTTCTTTATCCATTCATCTGTCGATGGACATCTTGGCTCTTTCCACAGTTTGGCTATTGTGGACATTGCTGCTATAAACATTGGGGTGCACGTACCCCTTTGGGTCCCTACATTTGTATCTTTGGGGTAAATACCCAGTAGTGCAATTGCTGGATCGAATGGTAGCTCTAATTTCAACTGTTTGAGGAACCTCCATACTGTTTTCCAGAGGGGTTGCACCAGCTTGCATTCCCACCAACAGTGTAGGAGGGTTCCCCTTTCTCCACATCCCCGCCAACATCTGTCATTTCCTGACTTGTTAATTGTAGCCATTCTGACGGGTGTGAGGTGATATCTCATTGAGGTTTTGATTTGGATTTCCCTGATGCCGAGCGATGTTGAGCACTTTTTCATGTGTCTGTTGGCCATTTGGATGAAAAGACAGTTACTTTAATAAATGGTGCTGGAAAAACTGGACAGCTGCATGTAAAAGAATAAACTGAGGAACTTTCTTACATCATATACAAAAACAAATTCAAAATGGATTAAAGATCTAAATGTGAGACCTGAAACCATAAAAAACCTAGAAGGGAGCACAGGCAGTAACTTTCTGACATTGGCCATAGCAATGTTTTTCTAGAAATGTTTCCTAAGGCAAGGGAAACAAAACCAAATCAAACTATTGGGACCACATAAAAACAAAAAGCTTCTAACTGAGGGTTCTAGAGGGGAGGGGGCTGGGGGGATGGGTTAGCCTGGTGATGGGTATTGAAGAGGGCACATACTGCATGGAGCACTGGGTGTTATATGCAAACAATGAATCATGGAACACTACATCAAAAACTAATGATGTAATGTATGGTGATTAATGTAACAAAAAAAAGAACCTTCCACACTTAGTCCTTACCTAAGAAGTGCATTAAAGTTTTTACCAACTACAAGTCCAAAAATAAATAAATAAATAAATAATAAAAAGCTTCTGCACAGGAAAAGAAATAGCAAAACAAAAAGACAACCTATTGAATGGAAGAATATATTTGGAAATGACATATCTGATAAGAGATTAATATCTAAAATATATAAGGAACTTATACAACTGAACACCCAAAAAAAACCAAATAATCTGATTAAAAATGGGCAGATGACATGAATAGACATTCCTCCAAAGAAGACATATAGAAGGCCAACATACACAGTATGGAGGTTCCTCAGAAAATTAAAAATAAAATTACCATATGATCCAGTAATTTCACTACTGGGTATTTACCCAAAGAATATGAAAACACTAATTCAAAAAGAAATATGCACCCCTATGGTTATTGCAGCATTATTTATAATAGCCAGATAACGGAAGGAACACAGTGCCCATCCATAAATGAATGGATAAAGATGTAGCATGTGTAAACACACACACACACACACACACACACACAGGAATATTACTCAGCCATAAAAAGGAATGAAATCTTGCCATTTGCAACAACATGGATGGATCTAGAGGGTATAATGCTAAGTAAAATAAGTCAGAGAAAGACAAATGCCATATGATTTCACTTATATGTGGAAATTAAGAAACAAAACAAATGAGCACAGAAAAAAGAGACAAACAAAAGAACAGACTTAAACACAGAGAACAAATTGGTGGTTAACAATGGGGAGGTGGGTGGAGGAAGGGTGAAATAGGTAAAGGGGATTAAGAATATACTTGTTGTAATGAGCACTGAATAATGTACAGAATTGTTGAATCATTATATTGTACACCTGAAACTAATACAACAGTGTATGTTAATTATAATGGAATTAAAATTTTTAAAAAGTAATGGAGCCTGGTGCCACCTAATGTTAAAGAAATGTCATCACCAGTAGTATACAGATTGGCTCTAAGAGCCACCTGTTGAAAAAGCTGAGGAATAATGACTATTCAGTCAACAAATTTTGGGAGAAAGTTAATTGCCCAAAAAGCCCTTTTCAATTCCACTACTAGTTTTCATGAACAAATTGTTATTTATATTGTAATGTTTACTGTATGTTACTGTAATATTTTCCTTTTGTGAGATACTATCAAAACACATAGGGCGCCTGGGTGGCTCTGTTGGTTAAGCGACTGCCTTTGGCTCAGGTCATGATCCTGGAGTCCCGGGATCGAGGCCCACATCGGGCTCCCTGCTCAGCGGGGAGTCTACTTCTCCCTCTGACCCTCTTCCCTCTCGTGCTCTCTATCTCTCATTCTCTCTGTCCCTCAAATAAATAAATAAAATCTTAAAAAAAAACAAACACATATTCAATAATAACACATGAATAAAAAAATCATAACGCTGTTGGAGAAGTTTGATGGAGTCAATCTTTATCTATCCTTATCTATATTTAAACTATAAAAAAATTTCAGAACTCAACACTGTTGGAGAAGTTTGATGGAGTCCCTCCTTATCTATATTTAAACTATGAAGTAAAGTTCAATCCTTATCTATATTTAAACTATGAAGTAAAGTTCTACAATGAAATCAGGGCATTGTTAATAAAGTTACAAGTTTAATAGGTAAATCAAGGGGAGTATGAGAACTTTAATGGATGTGAAAATGAAATGCCTCATTTCAAAGGCATATTCATCAAGAGGTAAATTTTCATAAGGAGGAAATTTCATCATATATTTCCAATCAGGATCTGTTCTCAAAGAACTCTGCCCAATATTATGCCATTCTCTCTTGATTACTAAAATAGTACTCATCTTAATAGATATTTAATAAACAATGATTTATTTCCTTCAAAGGAAATTAGTCAGTTATTTGGCTCAACAAATAATTTTTATGGTTTCCTAAATTGCTCTTGATAATTAATTTATTTATCAGCAATCTTTTCATTTTGTCCCATTATTCTTAGGATACCTTCCAAGACCCTAAAATGGCCTTACACTCTCGCTGGCAATTTTCATTCTTCAAACAAACTGACTTTTGATTTTTTTTCAATGGGCCATACCTACAGTAGTTTAAAAACATGACCCTATAATTCTTTGATCACCCTCCGATTGAAAGGTGTGTTTTCTGTCCCCTTCCCATGAATCTGGGCTAACTTGTATTGCTTTGACCAATAGAGTTTGATTTAAATAATACAATGAGATCATAAAAGGTCATGTGGCTTTAGATTGGTTCTCTTGAAACAATTGGTTTTAGAATACTCACTTGTGGAACATTCCCTCTCAGAACCTACCTGCCATGCTGTGAAGCCCAGGCCACATGGAGAGACCTGTAACCCTACGAGCCTCCAATCAAGAACCACTCAGCTAAGCCTAATCAATCTCAAAACTGTAAGAGATAAAAATAATTTGTTGTTTTTGGCTGCTACATTTTGGGGTCGTTTGTTATGCAGTCACAGTATCTAGAATAATCTCCTTTCCCACCACAGGCTTCCAAAAGGATTTTTTCTCTTCCTGAATGGCTTTCTCTGACCCCCCATTCCATGCTCTCCCACTTTTCTGCATGGCTAACTCCTATTGATTTTCCTAATCAAGCTTAATATTTACTTATTGAGCAAATTTTCTCTGACCATCTATCTTGGGCTCTTTCTCCCTCTTATTATTTCACACACTCTCCACAACGTGAAGTTCTTGAATGTGGTAGTAAAGTCCAAGTTGGGGAGTGATTCTACATGTCATCACTCCTTTTAAACTCCATGGATCCAATCATCCCATACCTTAATATAAGGGAAGAAATAATAATGAAGTCCTTTTGAGAGGGACATGAAAAAAGTTCAGTCCAGTCTGATAATCCAGGTCAGTTAGTGAAATATTAAAACTAAAATGCCATTCAAAGTTGAAACTGTCTCTTTTAGCTTAGGCTTGTCTCTGGCTGGGAGGGGAGGGGACTTAGTCGGCTTCTCTCTGCCCTCGGTCACTTTCTCCTTCATGGACAGAGACTTTCTGGCTCTCTGTGGTCAAACCGTGGGAAGAGTAGGTTAGGGAGAAGGACAGTATAATGTGGCTGGTACCATTGTCATCAGACGTTGGGACATGTAGCTCAAGCACAATTATTGGTTCTTTCTCTTTTAAAAGCCATTTTGGGAAGTTTCTCAGAGACCCTCCCTCTGCAGACCTTCAGGCTATATTACTTTTTTTTAAAATTTTTATTTATTTTTAAAATTTTTATTGTTATGTTAATCACCATACATTACATCATTAGTTTTTGATGTATGTTCCATGATTTGTTGTTTGTGTATAGCACCCAGTGCTCCATGCAGAACGTGCCCTCTTTAATACCCATCACCAAGCTAACCCATCCCCCCACCCCCCTCCCCTCTAGAACCCTCAGTTTGTTTTTCAGAGTCCATTGTCTCTCATGGTTCGTCTCCCTCTCCGATTTCACCCCCTTCATTCTTCCCCTCCTGCTATCTTCTTCTTCTTCTTCTTCTTCTTTTTTTTTTTTAACATATATTGTATTATTTGTTTCAGAGGTACAGATCTGTGATTCAACAGTCTTGCACAATTCACAGCGCTCAACAAAAGCCCAGAGCCAGATCGCTTCCTAGGGGAATTCTACCAAACATTTAAAGAAGAATTAATACCTATTCTTCTGAAACTGTTCCAAAAAATAGAAATGGAAGGAAAACTTCCAAACTCGTTTTATGAGGCCACCATTACCTTGATCCCAAAACCAGACAAAGACCCCATCAAAAAGGAGAATTACAGACCAATATCCTTGATGAACATGGATGCAAAAATTCTCACCAAAATACGAGGCAATAGGATACAACAGTACATTAAAAGGATTATTCACCACGACCAAGTGGGATTTATCCTTGGGCTGCAAGTTTGGTTCAACATCCACAAATCAATCAACGTGATACAATACAATAACAAAAGAAAGAACAAGAATCATATGACCCTCTCAATAGATGCAGAAAAAGCATTTGACAAAGTACAGCATTCTTTCTTGATCAAAACTCTTCAGAGTATAGGGATAGAGGGTACAAACCTCAATATCATAAAAGCCACCTATGAAAAACCCACAGCGAATTTCATTCTCAAGGGGAAAAACAGAGTTTTCCCCCTAAGGTCAGGAACGCGGCAGGGATGTCCACTCTCACCACTGCTATTCAACATAGTATTAGAAGTCCTAGCCACAGCAATCAGACAACAAAAAGAA
This sequence comes from Callorhinus ursinus, assembly GCF_003265705.2. Taxonomy (NCBI): domain Eukaryota; kingdom Metazoa; phylum Chordata; class Mammalia; order Carnivora; family Otariidae; genus Callorhinus; species Callorhinus ursinus. The sequence continues at coordinate 37,414,614 of NW_027397063.1, read as the reverse complement.
ATAAAAGGCATCCAAATCGGCAAAGAAGAAGTCAAACTCTCACTCTTTGCAGATGATATGATACTTTTTGTGGAAAACCCAAAAGACTCCACCCCAAAACTGCTAGAACTCATACAGGAATTCAGTAAAGTAGCAGGATATATTACTTTTAACAAATGAAATCAATGTCTCTCCTTTAGCTGTGTGCTTACCACTCCCCCTTCAGTCCCTGGGTTCCTGGTAGGGTGATTTCTCTCTGTTGGGGTCATATTGCTCTCAGGTTGTTCAGAAGCTCTCTCTCATTCTCTCTCTCTCTCTCTTTTTTTAACCAGGACTCCAGGTCAGCTCCTGTAAGAGAGACATTTGGAGGCATTTAGTCCCCAAGAAACAAGAACAGCTAAGTCCCTTTCAACTCAACTCATGCTTCAGGCTCATCTGGCCAACCCCTTTTATTGTCAGACTTTTCAAGTATGAGTCAAATATTCTTCCACAGATTTCTCAAATGCCAGGGGGCACATGGTAAGCTCCCTCAGTAAAACCCTTCTCTACTGGCAAGCTCCCTCCTCACCACAGTGGGTGGGACTTGGGGAAAACCTGTAAGAAAACCTCTCCCCAGAGGTGTCTCTCTCCTAGTTTTCAAACTCTGATTAATCCCAAAGTGTTTATGTATCTTTGTGGAGAGCGAGACCCTGAAAGTCCCAAGATAGGTTTTTCGACCTACTTTCTGCAAATCCTGCACGGGGGTCTAATATCTCAATTTGGAATGTGGAGCTTCTGATTAAACTGAGATGACAGTGTAAGTTATATTTAAATACTGTTAAACACTGAATTGTAATAATTTTTGTTTATCATCTTCCTCCCCTGGGTTAGTTAAAACCCACAAGAACAGGAATCTTGTCTGACTTCCCTCATAGTACACCACTGTTTAGCACAGTGCACACTAATTGGTGAAATGCTCAATGAGTACTTATTGAATAAATAAGCAAGTTATGCAGTTGACTTTTCACCCTGTATGAACTAATCTTTTAAGTCTGGTTATCCACAATCCTCATTTTTCAGATGTAACCATGTAGGTATACATATAATTATTAAGTTGTGTGCTTCACTGTTTCCTCTCATCAGTCCTCAAATGAATAAAAGTTATTTTCTTGGTGCACATTGCCTCAGGAGGAGAGTAATAAATCTTCTATCTTGAAAGTGAGTATTTCTCTCTAAGGAGGGGCTACATATTTAATTATGAAATTAGTTAAGTAGAAGAAACAAATGAGAGGGGAAGCATTGTGGAGAATGAAGTTCTATTGGTCTACTTTTAGTCAATTATATTGAATACACTATAAATATCCTGTACCGTTTCTTTCCTTTTTAAATAGCCTGCATGAGATACATTTCTAGGGAGGAGGGATTGTGCCTATATAATTCTTTTTACTGTATGTAGCCCTGTGTCATTTCCTGCACTAACGGGAGCTCAGTACGTGCTTTCCTGGGGTCGGCAGGAAGAAAGATGGCTCACTGTACAGGAGGGGCTGAGGAGGACACTGGAGAGCAGTAAAAAGGAGGACAGCCCTCAGGCTACTGGGGAAATTATGTCAACAACTTCCTCTCTTCGGTGGTCATAGCTTGCTTCTGCAAGAATTCTTGTCATAATAAATTTCAATATTACATTTGTTTCTTGTGATGAGTTGAAGAGAGTGCTCAGATGATGTGTCCTTTTGAGAGTCACACTTCCAGTGTAGCCAACATAAAACTAAGAAGATAATTTGTTTCAGGGACCCCAGGAAGAAGCAGACTTTTAGTTTTGCTTCTTCCTGTCCAAGGCTGCCCCTGGCCTTCCAGGAATCACACGTTTGGGGTGTTACCTGGCTTTTGGTATGTGAGAATAATGGCTTCCTAGGTTTGTGCCTCATTCCCCTGGACTGTTTTCTTCTGAATCACTGCCAAAATACCTATTGAATTGATTTGTGCTGTTGGGATAATGAGTCATAACTTCCAGGTAAGTTATTTCCATTTTAACACCTGGACTTCTAAGACCTTATTCTTAATTTTTTTCTTATCTTTCTCCCTTCTTGCTTGCCTTTCTTTCTTCCTTAATATAGTCTTTGAATACCTCAGCTGGTGCCAGGCATTGCAATAAGCCCTGGGAATGCACACCACACCTCTGCCCTCTTGGAAGTCATGTGGAATGTGGGCTGCCACTAAAAACAGAACACAAATCATTTTCTCTAATGTGGAAACATAACATATTTCATTTTTGAGTCCATGAACAATACTCTTCATGAATTAATTGTGCTATTGCTTGCTCATTTGGCAGGAAATATAAAATCTATTCACTGTATTTGTCCCAATATTCTAATCGTGGAATATGTCATTGCTATAAAAATGGAAACATACTTTGACTAGGAGAATAGCTTGGAGCCCCTCCAGTTACATTACTCTGACATTCATAGAGTTAGTCTAGGAGTGGTCTCCCAGGGACGAATAAATCAATTTTCTCTGCCCTGTTGAACCCAGTTGTGGTCACCTCAAGTAACTCTTTTAGTCTAGGTTCAAGTTTATGGCAAATATGCTAAACATATGTCCCACAGCCTCCTTTGAGAGGACATTCCTGTAAGCCTAAGTGCCTGCCTAGCCTGCCCATCAGTGTCACAGCCCAAAGGCGGTTCTTTTCTCACGTTCCCTCTTTGCTTTTATGAAGAATTAGTTCCACACAGATGTATAGTTCTGCTTTAAAAAATTCCCCGTGTTTTTTTCTCTTCACAGAAAGGTGTGGACTTTTATCTCAGTCAGTTTTCCTTTATTTCACATGTGGTCTTTTATCCTTACCTTCTAAAGTATTAAAAAAAAATGTGTCTGTAAGTAATATCAGCGTATAATGATTCATTTCTCCAAAATTAGCATACTAATTTGATAATGCACTCTTTCCCACATTAGCATTTGGCTTTCCTTTCTTTATGAAAGAGAATTGCCTTGTGAACATGTTAAACAAGACTAACTAGTCTTGTGTCTGTCTCCTGGGGTTGGTATTGACTCAGCAGCAAAAACAAACATAAAAGTATAATGCAAAAAGTTGAAGATAATTTAAACTAAGTAAAATAATAAGTTCCAGTTAATAAAAGGAAAACATATATTTACTTAAAATGAGTTATATTGACTTTGTTCCATCATATTTCTATCAATTTCATACCTATACCTCCTGCCCGATAAAACTGAAACAATTAAAAAAAATAATGTATTGTTCAACAGTTAACTGTCTACTATGTAAGATTTTCCTTTTGAAAAACAAACTTATTTAGATTATTTATTTATCGTTAGTTATTTTTGCTTTTTAAATCACCCACTATATATCTGACTACATATTAATTAATCAGTGAATTAATAAATTCTCCCTTGTGGGCCTTTTTGGTTATTTCTCTTCTTTTTAATGTTTTCACTATAAAAACTGAGCTGAAACAGTGGGAAATTATAACAGCCTATTTTATAGTTTATAATAGCAAGTTGGCAAATGTTTTTACTGTAATAAGTATTGAAATAATTAAGTATGATGAGAGGCAGTATTTTTTAATGCAAAATTACCCATTCAAATGTTCAAAGGGGACAGGTAGGTGGCATAAAAAGAACTAATTGTTGCCAGATCGCCCAACTTTTAAAAAGAAGTTAAAATTTGCTTTTATAAATGTTCTCCTGGTTTTTAAATCTTGGCAATTAATTTTTAAAAAGTACTATGCTCTTCTGCACTGTCTGGGCTAAACTAAAACAATTCTGTGCAACCCCTGGAGGATATTTGGGACTTCCTGTGTGGTAAGTGAGAACGTGGGTTTTGTAGTTAGCTGGGGGTTCAGTTCACAAATACTACTGTGAGGTATTGATCAAGGGACTAAACCATACTGGGCTTTATTTTCTTGCATGTCACATGGGGATAATAATTGTACCTCTCTCTTAGTATTTTGGCTTACTCAGGGGATAGAAGTGAGGGAAGATCTGAGGAGCCCAGAAACTGAAGAGCCAAACTCAGAGTTCACTGCTTCACTTTTTGTTTCAAAACAACCATCTTACATTTATTCCGGGGAAAACAAATTTTACAAAGAACAAGCGAGTCAAGCAGTCCTTAACATTCCGTCTCTGAACTCAGCCCTTGGTGTATCCTCACTCCTGTTCTCTTATCTTTCTCAATTCTCCTAAACCCTTATAATCTGTGTAAGCTGGGATGGCCAACACACTGTATCTCATTCCACACGTTCTTACAATGTGATGCTGATGCTTTTCCCATCAAGGGGTCTCTGCCCCCTCTCCTTGAATGTAAGTAAAATGCTGTTACTGTCTCGGTGATGAAAGATAGCAGAAGTGCCATTATGTGTCGTCCAAAATCGGACCTTCAAAGTGCCATGCACCTCTGCCTTGTTCTTTTGGGACACTCATTCTTGGAACTCAGTAGCCCTGCTGTAAGGAATCTCAGATGTATTTGTTTCTTGGGACTGCCATAACAAAGTATCGCAAGAGGAGTGGCTTAGAAACAACAGTAATTTATCATCTCACTAATATGGAGCCTAGAAGTTTGAAATCAAGGTGTTGGTGGGGCCACGCTCCCTCTGAAACCTGTAGAGAAGAATCATTCCTTGCCTCTTCCTAGCTTCTGGTGGTTTGCTGGCATTTTTGGATATTCTTTGGCTCATAGCTCTATCACTCCAACCCTCCATCTTCGCATGACATTCTCCGTTTGTCTCTCTGCATTGTCTTCCTTCTGCATATCTGTCTCTGTGTCCAAATTTCCCCTTTTATATAAGACACCAGTCACATTGGATTCAGGCCCACCCATATGACCTCATTTTAACTTGATTACCTAATTAAAGATCTCATTTCCAAGTAAGGTCACATTCTGAGGTACTGGCAGTTAGGACATCAACAAATCTTCTTAGGGGCACAATTCAACCTGTAACAAGGGGTCACAAGTAGGCACCCCATGTTGACTGAGATCCCATCTGGCAGCCAGCACGATGGCCAGTCATGTAAGTGGAAAAACCTTTCAGATGATTCCAGGCCCAGGCATCATCTGACTGCAACTATGTATACTAAGTGAGAATTTGCCTAGGTGAGTACAGTCAACCCCTCAACCATGGGACGTCATAATATAATGACTATTATTGTGTTGAGTTACTGAGTTTAAGGGCCATATAGCAATAACTAACTGGAGCGTAAGTCACAGTGAGATAGAAAGGAAGTTTTCTTTCCACAGGGGCCAATATGTCCCGTAGTTGCAATATTTTATAGGACCTGTGGCAGGATCGGGCCCTGTCTGCCTTCTGCCTAAGCCAGCTCTGGCATTTTTCAAGATGAACATCATAAAGCCTTACCTTTTTTAGATACCCGAAGCCTATCTCTCACCTTTTGCCAACAATTCCTTCACTCCCTGTATGCAACACTTACCTTTCTTTAGGTCCTGCCTTGGCAAATATGGTGCATATTCTCTTGCTACTTCTTGTAATGGGACACTTTTCTCAAGGAGTTTCTGTTATTTTTGGTGGACACAGAAGCCAAAAGAAGCTTGGAATTTCAGTCAAAGCTAACAGATCTTTCCCAAAAATGCTAACTTAGTTTTCAACCATAAACATTAGAAGTGGAAAGGAACAAAATGTTGATGCTGAATGTAATATATTGTTACCATTGTTTTCAAATTTATCTTTTATTTTTATCAAAATAATTCATATGCAGAATTTGGAAACCATATTATTTTACGTGGCTTAAAGTGAAAAAAGATATCTATAACCGGACTATAATTCCTGCCTTCCCCAACCGTCAGCCACGTCAACTCTTTTAACTGTTTTTCTGGATTTCTAAACAAACATAGGAGAAAATCTGGATGCCTTTGGGGTTGGCAGTGACTTTTTAGATATAATGCCAGTGGCATGATCCATAAAGGAAGAACTGATAAGCTGAACTTCATTAAAAATAATATTTCTGCTTGCAAGATACAGATGATTTCTATTTTTTCCCAAGATTTTTAAGTTCAAGTTAGATAACATATAGTATAGTATTGGTTTCAAGAGTAGAATTTAGTGATTCATCACTTAAATATAACTAACCCATATAAAAATCCATGCTCATCACAAGTGTCCTCCTTAATGTTAATCCCCCACTTAGCCTTTCCCCCCACCCACTCCCCTCCAGCACCCCTCAGTTTGTTCCCTATAGTTAAGAGTCTGTTATGGTTTGCTTCCCTCTCTGTTTTTATCTTATTTTATTTTTCCTTCACTTCCCCTATGTCCATCTGTTTTGTTTCTTAAATTCCATGTATGCATGAAGTCATGTGGTATTTGTCTTTCTCTGACTGACTTATTTCAGTTAGCATAATACACTCTAGTTCCATCCACATCATTACAAATGGCAAGATTTCATGGTTTTGATGGTTGAGTAATAGTCCATTGTATATGTATACCCCTTCTTTATCAATTTATCAGTTGATGAACATTTGGGCTCTTTCCATGACTTGGCTATTGTTGATAGTGCTACTATAAACATTGGGGTGCATGTGCCCTTTGAATCAATATTTTTGCTTCCTTTGGATAGCTACCTAATAGTGCAATTGCTGGATCTGCTGGATCTTAAGGTAGTTCTATTTTTAACTTTTTAAGAAACCTCCATACTGTTTTCCAGAGTATGGCTGCACCAGCTTGCATTCCCACCAACAGTGCAATATGGTTCCCCTTTCTCCTTTCTCAGCATCCTCACCAACATTTGTTGTTTCCTGAGTTAATTTTAGCCATTCTGAGTGGTGTGAGATGGTATCTCATTATGGTTGATTTGTATTTCCCTGATGATGAGACATGTTGAGCATCTTTTCATATGTCTATTAGCCATCTGTATGTCTTCTTTAGAGAAATGGCTGTTCACATCTTCTGCCTATTTCTTAACTGGATTATTCATTTTTTGGGTGTTGAGTTTGATAAATTCTTTATAAATTCTTTATAGATTTTGGATACTAGCCCTTTTTCTGATATATCATTGCAAATATCTTCTATTCCGTAGGTTGCCTTTTAGTTATGTTGATTGTTTCTTTTGCTGTGCAGAAGCTTTTTATCTTGGTGAAGTCCCAATATATCATTTTTGCTTTTGTTTCCCTTGCCTCCAGAGACATGTCTAGTTCAAAGTTGCTACAGCCAATGTCAAAGAGGTTGCTGCCCATGTTCTCCTCTAGGATTCTGATGGTTTCCTGTCTCACACTTAGGTCTTTCATCCATTTTGAATTTATTTTTGTGTATGGAGTAAGAAAGTGGTCCAGTTTCATTCTTCTATACGTTGCTCTCCAGTTTTCCCAACACCATTTGTTGAAGAGACTGTCTTGTTTCCATTAGATATTCTTTCCTGCTTTGTCAAAGATTAGTTGGCCATATAGTTGTAGGTCCATTTCTGGGTTTTCTATTTTGTTCCTTTGATCTATGTGTCTGTTTTTGTGCCAGTACCATACTGTCTTATTGATTACAGCTCTGTAATACAGCTTGAAGTCCAAAATTGTGATGCCTCCAGCTTTGGTTTTCTTTTTCAACATTCCTTTGGCTATTCAAGGTCTTTTCTGTTTCCATACAAATTTTAGGATTGTTTATTCTAGATCTGTGAAAAATGCTGGTGGTATTTTGAAAGAGATTGCAATGAATGTGTAGATTGCTTTGGGTAGTTTAGACATTTTAACAATATTTGTTCGTGCAATCCATGTGCATGGAATGCTTTTCCATTTCTCTGTGTCTTCTTCAATTTCTTTTATAAGTATTCTATAGTTTTCAGATTATAGATCTTTTACCTCTTTGGTTAGGTTTATTCCTAGGTATCTTATGGGCTTTGTTACAATTATAAATGGCATGGATTCCTTGATTTATCTTTCTGTTGCTTCATTATTGGTGTATAGAAATGCAACAGATTTCTGTACATTGATTTTATATCCTGTGACTTTGCTGAATTCATATATCAGTTCTAGCAAGTTTTGGATGGAAAGTAATGGATTTTCTACACAGAGTATCATGTTGTCTGCAAAGACTGAAAGTTTGACTTCTTCCTTACTGATTTGGGTGCCTTTTATTTCTTTTTGTTGTCTGATTGCTGAGGCTAGGACTTCCAATAGTACTACGTTGAACAATAGTGGTGATAGCAGACATCCCCGTCATGTACCTGACCTTAGGGGAAAAGCTCTGTTTTTCCCATTGAGGATAATATTAGCTGTTGGTCTTTCATATATAGCCTTTATGATGTTGAGGTATGTTCCTTCTATCTCTACTTTCTTGAGGGTTTTTTATCAAGAAAGAATGTTGTGTTTTGTCACATGTTTTTTTCTGCATCTATTGACAGGATCATAAGGTTTTTATCCTTTCTTTTATTAATGTAATGTATAAGTTGATTGATTTACAGATATTGGACCACCCTGCAGCCCAGGAATAAATCCCACTTGATCCTGGTGAATAATTCTTGTACTGTTGGATTCAATTTGCTAGTATCTTGTTGAGAATTTTTGCATTCATGTTCATCAGGAATATTGGTCTGTAATTGTCCTTTTCAGTGGGCTCTTTGGTTTTGGAATCAAGGTAATGCTGGTCTATAGAATGAGATTGGAAGTTTTCCTTCCATTTCTATTTTTTGGAACAGTTTGAGAAGAATAAGCATCAATTCTTTAAATATTCGGTAGAATTCCCCTGGGAAGCCATATGGCCCTGGACTCTTGTTCATCGGGAGATTTTTTGATTACTGATTCAATTTCTTTGCTGGTTACGAGTCTGTTCAAATTTTCTATTTCTTCCTGTTTCAGTTTTGGTAGATTCTATATTTCTAGGGCTTTATCCATTTCTTCCAGATTGCCCAATTTGTTGGCATATAATTGCTCATAATATTCTCTCTCTTTTTTTTAGATTTTATTTTATTTATTTGAGAGAGAGACAATGAGAGAGAGAAAGAGCATGAGAAGGGAGAGGGTCAGAAGGAGAAGCAGACTCCCCATTTAGTAGGGAGCCTGATGTGGGATTCAATCCTGGGACTCCAGGATCATGACCTGAGTCGAAAGCAGTCACTTAACCAACAGAGCCACCCAGGTGCCCGCTCATAATATTCTCTTATAATTGTTTGTATTTCTGAGGTGCTGATTGTGATCTCTCCTCTTTCATTCATGATTTTATTTATTTGGGTCCTTTCTCTTTCCTTTTTGATAAGTCTAGCTAGGCGTTTATCAATTTTGTTAATTCTTTCAAAGAACCAGCTCTTAGTCCATTGATCTGTTCTACTTTTTTTTTTTAATTTCTATACCATTTATTTCTGCTCTAATTTTTACTATTCCCCTTCTTCTGCTGGTGTTAGGCTTTATTTACTGTTGTTTTTTCAGCTCCTTTAGGTGTAAGGTTAGGTTGTGTATTTGAGACTTTTCTTGCTTCTTGAGGAAGGCTGTATTGCTATATATTTCCCTCTTATGACCATCTTTGCTGCATCCCAAAGGTTTTGGATTGTCGTGTGTCCATTTTCATTTGCTTCCATGTATTTTTTATTTCTTCTTTAATTTTCTGGTTAGCCCATTCATTCCTGAGTTGGATGTTCTTTAACTTCTATGTATTTGTGGTGTTTCCAAACTTTTTCTCGTGGTTAACTTCAAGTTTCGTAGCATTGTGGTCAGAAAATATGCATGGTATGATCTCAGTTGTTTTGTACTGGTTGAGGTCTGGTTTGTGATGCAGTATGTGATTTATTCTGGGGAATGTTCTATGTGCACCCCAAAAGAATGTTTATTCTGCTGCTTTAGGATGAAATGCTGTAAATATATCTGTTAAGTCCATCTGCTCCAGTGTGTCATTCAAAGCCCTTGTTTCCTAGTTGATCTTCTGCTTGGATGATCTATCCATTGTTGTAAACGGGGTGTTAAAGTCCCCTACTTTTATTGTATTATTATCAATGAGTTTCTTTAAGTTTGTTATTAATTGATTTATATATTTAGCTGCTTCCAAATTAGGGGCATAAATATTTATAATTGTAAGATTCACTTTTTGGATACTTCATCTCTTTTTAGAAATAAAAAAGTCTTTGTTTTAAAATCTAGTTTGTCTGATATAAATATGGCTACTCCAGCTTTCCTTTGATGTTCATTAGCATGGGATAAATCGTTCTCCATCCACTCACTTTCAGTCTGGAGGTGTCATTGTGTCTAAAATGAGTAGGCATATAGCAGGCACCTATAAGCAGCATATAGCTGGGTCTTGTTTTTTATCCATTCTGATACCCTATATATTTTTTTTAAGATTTTTAAAAATTTATTTATTTTAGAGAGAGCACAATGTAAGGAGGGGCAGAGGGAGAAGGAGAGAGAGAATCTCAAGCAGACTCTCTGCTGAGCATGGAGCCTGACAAGGGGCTTGATCTCACGACCCTGAGATCATGACCTGAGCTGAAATCAAGAGTCAGAAACTTAACTGACTGAACCACCCAGGCACCTTGATACTCTATATCTTTTGATTGGAGTATTTGAGTCCATTTCCATTCAGAGTAATTATTGTTAGATATGAATTTAGTGCCATTGTATTACCTGTAAAGTCACTATTCCTGTAGATTATCTCTGTTCCTTTCTAGTCTTTGTTGCTTTTTGTATCTCATTCTTGCTCAGAGTCCCCTATTAATATTTTTTGCAAAACTGGTTTAGTGTTCAGAAACTCCTTTAGTTTTTGCTTCTCTTGGAAACTCTTTATCTCTACTTCTATTCTGAATAACAGCCTTGGTGGGTAAAGTATTCTTGGCTGCATATTTTTCCCATTTAGCACATTGAATATATCACGCCACTTTCTTCTGGCCTGCCAAATTTCTGTGGATAGGTCTGCTGCAAACTTTATGTGTCTAACCTTGTAGGTTAAGGACCTTTTGTCCCCAGCTGCTTTCAGAATTCTCTATCTTTGTATTTTGCAAGTTTCATTATGATAGGTCTTGTTGACCAGTTTTTGTTGATTTTGAAGACAGTTCTCTGTGCCTTTTGGACTTGAATGACTGTTCCTTTCCCAGATTAAGGAAGTTCTCAGCTATAATTTATTCAGATTATCCTTCTGCCCTCTTTTCCTGCTGTTCTTCTGGGACTCCTATGATATGGATAATATTGTGCTTCATGGACTTGTTGAGTTTCCTGAGTCTATATTCATGATCTAATAGTTTTCTTTCCCTCTTCTTTTCAGCTTCATTATTTTCCATAATTTTATCTTCTATATCACTTATTCATTCCTCTACTTCCATCCTCATTGTGATTACATCCAGTTGGTTTTGCAGCTCAGTTGTAGCATTTTTTTTTATTACAGCCTGACTAGTTTTTAGGTTTATTACTACTGCAGCAGGGTTTCTCTCGTGTCTTTTATGCTTCTTTCAAACCCAGCTAGTATTCTTATCACTGTTGTTCTAAATACTTGTTCGAATATATTGTTTATATCTGTTTGGAGGAAATCCTTGGCTGTGATTTCTTTGTGATTTGTTTTGGAAGAGGTAGAAATCCTTCTTCTTGTCATTTTGTCTAGGTTCTGTCTTTTGCATGTTATGAAAGCCTGTTAAGTTTCCTTCTCCTAAGAGTAATGCTATAATAAGAAGTTTCTCTCCAGGGCCTGGTACAACAGCAAGTGTTTCTGGTGTATTGTGTTTTGGCTGTTCTTTCCCAGAGATCAGTCCTCTGTGAATTTCCTCCTTGCTTTTAGTGGGGAGTGTTTGGATCTTTAACTAGGTGTGTTTTGGGCTTTGTTTGTTAAAATAAGCCTGGGGGGGAAAGTTTGATCCAAAAAGGAAAAAAGGAAAAGGAACAAACAAAACAAAAACAAACAGAAACAAAAATCTATAAACCTGATTCCAAAGAAAAAGAAAGAAGAAAGAAAGACAGAAAAAAAACAAAGCCTGGTCCTATTTCCACCAGAACTGAATCTGATGCTTTGGAGCACTCTATGATCAGTAGACTTGGTACATGCAGGGGGCTTGTGTTGGTTCTCTGGAGGAGAGGTGTGCTGCGCTGGCTCACAGTCAGACCTGTCCTAGTAAAGGTGCCCTGCAGGGCACAGGGGGGCAGAGTTTGGTGTAAGCTGCTCCAGCGTCTGCTGGGGGAGCTGTGTTGCTCGCTGAAGTCTGACGGTGCTGGTGGGCAGGTGGGGGAGGGAGAAGGTGGTATCACCTGGCTTTCTTGTTGTGGGGAGGGGATTTTGCCTCCTGGCTACTCAGGAAGCCCTCACAGAAAAGTGAACAGTCCCCCTTCCTGTGTCCCAGGCTTCCATCAGATCCCCACCCTCAACTTACCTGTGCCTGGGCCATTAGCTTGCCTGGCACCCCAGTTATCCTGTGTTTATTTCTGGGTGGTTTGTATTTAAAACTCCAAATCTTAAACGACCTGGCAAGGTGTGGACCTGCTCCCCTCCTCCTGAAGAGAGTCTTAAAGCACTGTGTCTGGCGCTGTTCTGTCCCAGAAAAGCAGTCACAGGCTGTGCAGGTGCCTGGAGTCATGGTGAAGCACAGCAAAAAGCTGCAACCAGGTTATCTGTCCTCTGCATGGGCCTCTCTCCCCTGCTGTTGAACGGTCGCTCAATGGTGCCTGGAGGGTCTTTTGTCCTTTGAATGGCAATATACACTCTTCCAAATGTACTCCAAAAAGGGGAACATTCTCTCCCAGTGTGACCCAGGATATCCCTACATGGCACTGTCCGCTCCTGGGCCTCTACCTTCCTTCTCCCCAGGAGCACCACTGCCCAGTGAATGGCACAGACTTCTGACTTGACTCCAGTGAATGGCACAGACTTCTAAAGCCTCAGAATTTAAGCTCCACTGTTTGCACAAGCCTGTGATAGTTTCTCTCAAATCCCCAGTCAGTGGTTTTAGGGGAGTGTTTTCCTTGTGTGAACCAACGTGTTGTTTTCTCTCCCTCTCTCCTCCTCTCTCTTCTCTCTGCAACAAGGGCTCTTTCCCCTCTGCAACACTGCAGCTTCTCTCTCCCCTAATTCATGTCTCCACACCTTGTAACTACCATGATCTTTCCCTCTAATTGTGCAGATTGTTCTCTTAATTCTGAGATCCATTTCCTAGGTGTTCAAAATGATTTGATGTTGAACTACCAGTGCTTGAAGGACAAGGCAAGCCCAGGGTCCCCTACTACCCTGCCATCTTAACTCTTCCATACAATTTCTTTTTGTGTGAGTTTTGACAGACTGTGTGTTTCATTAAACTGGTCCATTTGATCTAAGTTATCAGATTTATAGGCATAGAGTTGCTCATAATATTTCTTTATTGTCCTTTTAATGTCCATGAGACAAGTTTAATTTTTAAGAGTTTGAATAGTTAACCAGGAAGTATTTCCTTAAGAAATCCTTTAAAACATATTGTCTTAAAATATTTTAAAACATTTATGTAACATAAAATTGTTACATATATTTTTAAAATTATCTTTAAAATTAACTTTTCTTAAGTTTTGAAAGTTGTTTGTCCATTAACTACAAGATCCATAGGATAGTAGTAAATTTTTGATGTTACATGTATGATGTAAATGTTTGTATTAAAATAGAACTTACACTTTTTTACTGTTTTTTAATTTTAATTTTTATTAACATATAATGTATTATTTGAGTCGGGGGTACAGGTCTGTGATTCATCAATCTTACATAATTCACAATGTTCACCATAACACATACCCTCCCCAACGTCCATCACCCAGCCACCCCATCCCTCCCACCCCACTCCACTCCAGCAACCCTCAGTTTGTTTCCTGAGATTAAGAGACTCATGTTTGTCTCCCTCTTGGTTTCATCTTGTCTTAGTTTTCCTTCCCTTTCCCTATGATCCTCTGTCTTGTTTCTCAAATTCCTCATATCAGTGAGATCATATGATTCTTGTCTTTCTCTGATTGACTTATTTGGCTTAGCATAATACCCTCTAGCTGCATTCATGTTGTTGCAAATGGCAAGATTTCATTTTTTTGATGGCTGCATAATATTGTATATATATATACCACTTCTTTATCCATTCGTCTGTTGATAGACATCTAGGCTCTTTCCATAGCTTGGCTATTATGGATATTGCTGCTATAAACATTGGGGTGCAGAAGATTCTTCAGATCACTACATTTGTATCTTTGGGGTAAATACCCAGTAGTGCAATTACTGGGTTCTACGGTAGCTCTATTTTCAACTTTTGAGGAACCTCCATACTGTTTTCCAGAATGGCTGCACCTGTTTGCATTCCCACCAACAGTGTAGGAGAGTTCTCTTTTCTCCACATCCTCACCAACACCTGTCATTTCCTGACTTGTTAATTTTAGCCATTGTGACTGGTGTGAGGTGGTTTCTCACTGAGGTTTTGATTTGTATTTCCCTGATGCTGAGTGATGTTGAGTACTTTTTCATGTGTCTGTTGGCCATTTGGATGTCTTCTTTGCAGAAATGTCTGTTCATGTCTTCTGCCCATTTCTTGATTGGGTTATTTGTTCTTTGGGTGTTGAGTTTGATAAGTTCTTTATCCATTTTGGATACTAGCCCTTTATCTGATATGTCATTTGCAAATATCTTCTCCCACTCTTGTCAGTTGTCTTTTGGTTTTGTTGACTGTTTCCTTTGCTGTGCAAAAGCTTTTTATCTTGATGAAGTCCCAATAGTTCATTTTTGCCCTTGCTTCCCTTGCCTTTGGTGATGTGTCTAGGAAGAAGTTGTTGCAGTTGAGGTCGAAGAGGTTGCTGCCTGTGTTCTCCTCAAGGATTTTGATGGGCTCCTGTCTCATGTTTAGGTCTTTCAACCGTTTTGAGTCTGTTTTTGTGTGTGGTATAAGGAAATGGTCCAGTTTCATTCTGCATGTGGCTGTCCAATTTTCCCAACATCATTTGAAGAGACTATATTTTTTCCATTGGACATTTTTTCCTGCTTTGTCGAAGATTAGTTGATCATAGAGTTGAGGGTCCATTTCTGGGCTCTTTATTCTGTTCCCTTGATCTATGTGTCTGTTTTTGTGCCAGTACCATACTGTCTTGATGATTACAGTGTTGTAATAGAGCTTGAAGTCTGGAAATGTGATGCCACCAGCTTTGGTTTTCTTTTTCAGCATTCCTCTGGCTATTCGGGGTCTTTTCTGGTTCCATTTACATTTTAGGATTATTTGTTCCATTTCTTTGAAAAAAGTGGATGGTATTTTGATAGGGATTGCATTAAATGTGTAGATTGCTCAAGGTAGCACAGACATTTTCACAATATTTGTTCTTCCAATCCATGAGCATGGAACGTTTTTCCATTTCTTTGTGTCTTCCTCAATTTCTTTCATGAGTATTCTGTAGTTTTCTGAGTACAGATTCTTTGCCTCTTTGGTTAGATTTATTCCTAGGTATCTTATGATTTGGGGTGTAATTGTAAATGGGATTGACTCCTTAATTTCTCTTTCTTCTGTCTTGTTGGTGTATAGAAATGCCACTGATTTCTGTGAATTGATTTTATATCCTAACACTTTACTCAATTCCTGTATGAGTTCTAGCAGTTTTGGGGTGGAGTCTTTTGGGTTTTCCACATAAAGTATCATATCATCCACAAAGAGTGAGAGTTTGACTTCTTCTTTGCTGATCTGGATGACTTTGATTTCTTTTTGTTGTCTGATTGCTGAGGCCAGGACATCCAGTACTATGTTGAATAGCAGTGGTGATAGTGGACATCCCTGCCATGTTCCTGAACTTAGGGGAAAAGCTCTCAGTTTTTCCCCATTGAGAATGATATTTGCTGTGGGTTTTTCATAGAAGGCTTTTGTGATGTTGAGGTATATACCCTCTATCCCTACATTGTGAAGAGTTTTAACCAAGAAAGCATGCTGTACATTGTCATGTGTTTTTTCTCCATCTATTGAGAGGATCTCATAGTTCTTTTCCTTTCTTTTATTAATGTAGTGTATCACACTGATTGATTTTCAGATGTTGAACCAACTTTGCAGCCCAGGAATAAATCCCACGTGGTCATGGTGAATAATCCTTTTAATGTACTGTTGGATCCTATTGGCTAGTATTTGGTGAGAATTTTTGCATCCATGTTCATCAGGAATATTTGTCTGTAGTTCTCCTTTCATAAGGGGTCTTTGGGTTTGGGATCAAGGTAATGCTCGTCTCATAAAATGAGTTCAGAAGTTTTGCTTCCATTTCTATTTTTTTTGGAACAGTTTCATAAGAATAGGTATTAATTCTTCTTTAAATTAAATGTTTGGTAGAATTCCCCTGGGAAACTATCTGACCCTGGGGTCTTGTTTGTTGGGAAATTGTTGATTACTGCTTCAATTTCCTTACTGTTTATGGGTCTGTTCAGGTTTTCTATTTCTTCCTGGTTCAGTTTTGGTAGTTTATACATCTCTAGGAATGCATCCATTTCTTCCAGATTGTCTAATTTGCTGGCATAAAGTTGCTCAGAATATGTTCTTATAATTGTTTGTATTTCTTTGATGTTGGTTGTGATCTCTCTTCTTTCATTCATGATTTTATTTATTTGGGTCCTTTCTCTTTTCTTTTTGATAAGTCTGGCCAGGGGTTTATCAATCTTATTCTCTCAAAGAACCAGCTCCTAGTTTCGTTGATCTGTTCTACTGTTCTTTTGGTTTCTATTTCATTGATTTGTGCTCTGATCTTTTTTATTTCTCTTTTCCTGTTGGGTTTAGGCTTTATTTGCTGTTCTTTCTCCAGCTCCTTTAGGTGTAGGGTTAGGTTGTATATTTGAGATCTTTCTTGTTTCTTGAGCAAGGCTTGTATTGCTATATACTTTCCTCTTAGGACAGCTTTTGCTGTATCCCAAAGATTTTGAGCAGTTGTGTTTTCATTTTCATTTTTTTCCATGAATTTTTTTAATTCTTCTTTAATTTTCTGGTTGACCCATTCATTCTTTAGTAGGATGCTCTTTAACCTCCATGTATTTGAGTTCTTTCTGACTTTCCTCTTGTGATTGAGTTCTAGTTTCAAAGCATTGTGATCTGAAAATATGCAGGGGATGATTCCAATATTTTGGTACCACTGAGACCTGGTTTGTGACCCAGGATGTGATATATTCTGGAGAATGTTCCATGGGCACTAGAGAAGAATGTGTATTCTGTTGCTTTGGGATGGAATGATCTGAATATATCTGTGAAATCCATCTGGTCCAGTGTGTCATTTAAAGCCTTTATTTCCTTGTTGACCTTTTGCTTAGATGATCTGTCCATTTCAGTGAGGTGGGTGTTAAAGTCCCCTACTCTTATTGTATTATTGTTGATGTGTTTCTTTGATTTTGTTATTAATTGGCTTATATAATTGGCTGCTCCCATGTTAGGGGCATAGATATTTAAAATTGTTAGATTGTCTTGTTGGACAGACCCTTTAAGTATGATGTAGAGTTCTTCCTCATCTCTTATTATAGTCTTTGGTTTAAAATCTAGTTTGTCTTATATAAGGATTGCCACCCTAGCTTACTTTTGATGTCCATTAGCATGGTAAATTGTTTTCCACCCCCTCACTTTCAATCTGGAGGTGACTTTGGGTCTAAAATGAGTCTTTTGCAGACAGCATATCAATGGGTCTTTTTTTTTTTAATACAATCTGATACCCTGTTTCTTTTGATTGGGACATTTAGCCCATTTACATTCAGGGTAACTATTGAAAGATATGAATTTAGTGCCATTGTATTGCCTGTAAGGTGACTATTATTGTATATTGTCTCTGTTCCTTTCTGGTCTATGTTACTTTTAGGCTCTCTCTTTGCTTAGAAGACCCCTTTCAATATTTCTTGTAGGGCTGGTTCGGTGTTCGTAAATTCTTTAGTTTTTGTTTGTCCTGGAAGCTTTTTATCTCTCCTTCTATTTTCAATGACAGCCTAGCTGGATATAGTATTCTTGGCTGCATATTTTTCTCCTTTAGTGCCCTGAATATATCATGCCTGTCCTTTCTGGCCTGCCAGGTCTCTGTGCATAGGTCTGCTGCCAATCTAATGTTTCTACTGTTGTAGGTTACAGACCTCTTGTCCCAAGCTGCTTTCAGGACTTTCTCTGTCTCTGAAACTTGAGAGTTTCACTATTAGATGTTGGGTTGTTTACCTATTTTTATTGATTTTGAGGGGGGTTCTCTGTGCCTCCTGGATTTTGATGCTTGTTTCCTTCCCCAAATTAGGGAAGCTTTCCAATACAATTTGCTCCAATATACCTTCTGCCTTTCTTTCCCTTTCTTCTTCTTCTGGGATACCAATTATTCTAATATTGTGTCATCTTTTAGTATCACTTATCTCTCGAATTCTCCCCTTGTGATCCAGTAGTTGTTTATCTCTTTTTCTCAGCTTCTTTTTTCTCCATCATTTGGTCTTCTATATCACTAATTTTCTCTTCTGCCTCATTTATTCTAGCAGTTAGAGCCTCCATTTTTTATTGTACTTCATTAATAGTCTTTTTGATTTCAACTTGGTTAGATTTATTTCTCTTATTTTTCCAGAAAGGGATTCTCTAGTATCTTCTATGCTTTTTTCAAGCCCAGCTACTATTTATAATTGTCACTCTGAACTCTAGTTCTGACATCTTACTAATGTCCATATTGATTAGGTCCCTGGCAGTCAGTACTGCCTCTTGTTCTTTTTTTTTTTTTTGAGGTGATTTTTTTTCTGTCTTGTCATTTTGTCCAGAGAAGAATAGATGAATGAGAGAACAAAATGCTAAAAGAGTAACAAAAACCCCAGAAAAATATACACTAAACAAATCAGAAGAGACCTGAAACCAGAGGGAAAAGAAAGGAAAAAAAAATATATGATCAGGCTGGTGAATAAAACAGAGCCACACACTAAATTTTGGGTGTATTTTGGTCTGTTAGAAGAAATTGTGTCTCAAAATTTTAAAGAAAGAAAAACTTACATACATAGAAAAATAAGGGTAAATACAATGAAGGGATGGAATATGACTATAAAGATGAAAATTAAAAAAGATTTTTAAAAAGGAATTGATAAGATAAGAAGTTGATTGAAAAAAGAATGAAAAAAATTAAAGAAAAAAAAGGAGAGAATGTGATCAGGCAAGAGACGAGGACAAAGTCATACATGATTTAGGGTGTATTTTGGTCTGTTAGAAGAAACTGTATCCCAAAATGTCAAAGAAAGAAAAACTGATATATATAGAAAAAAATAAGGTTAAATACAATGAAGGAATAGATATGAGTGTAAAAATGAAAATTAAAAAAATTTTAGAAAAGGAATTGATGTTAGTTGAAAAAGGAAAGAAGAAAAATTCAACTAAACAAATAGAAAAAAATAAAGAAAATTTAAAAAATTAACTTTGAAAGACTAAAGAATCATGGGATAAAAAGCCATGAATTCTATGTGCTGTATTCTAGCTCTGGGGTTTTGCAGTTCTCATTGTTTGGTAAACTTGGTTTTGGCTGATGTTCTTGCTGATCTTCTGGGGGAGGGGCCTGTTTCAGTGAGTCTCAAATGTCTATTCCCTGAAGTGGAATTACCCCACCCTTGCCAGGGACAGGCTAAGAAATCGGCTTGGGTTTGCTCTCAGGAGCTTTTATTCCTTGAAAGCTTTCCATGCAGTTTTGGAGGTCAGGACTTAAAATGGCAGCCTCCCAATCTCTGGCCCTGGAAGAACCGAGTGAGTGGGGCCCCACTCCTCAGTGCGTCCTCAGAGAAAAACAGTCAATCATTCCTGTCTCACCAGTCTCCCAGCCGCACTCCGCGCTTACCTGGCCTGTGACTGAACATTTCTATCTCTGGCACAGGACCCTGTTTGGAGTCTCCAAACCCAGCAGATTCCTGCAGTGGGCTTCCATGCCACTCCTCCCAGGGGAGAAAGGGGAGTCTCCCCAATTCTGCTGCTTGCTGGGTCCCTGCTTGAAGAGCAGTGGCCTAACTGTGCTGCAGATCACAGTTTATGGCAACCTGTAGCTGAGAGCCCTCTCCTTGGCTCTGTCTTTGCTGCCAGCTTCCCCGCTCCAATACCTGGGAGCTCTGCCACACTCAGGTACCTATAGGTGTTTCTGTGACTCCTAGGGTCCTGAGACTACACTGTCCCAGTAAGGGTTCCAACCCCCACTTAGCCACTGGAGTGATGTCCCTCAGTGGAGCAGACTTCTAACAATTCTGATTTTGTGTTCCAATGCTCTGTCACTTGCCGGTAGCCGGCTTCCCCGCCCATGGTCTATCTTCCTGAATATTGCCTCGGATTCACTTCCCCGCATGTCCTACCTTCCAGAAAGTGGTCGCTTTTCTGTTCGTAGAATTGCTACTATTCTTTTCTTTGATATCCTGTTGAGTTTGTAGGTGTTCTGAATGGTTTGATAACTATCTAGCTGAATTCCTGGGACCAGACGAAATTTAGGTGTACTCCTCCTCCGCCATCTTGCTCCTCCCCTCATGTTCTTTTACTTTTCCCTTTTCTTTTACTACGTTCTTTTACTTATGTCTTATGAGCTATAGAAGATGGCACTAAGTTAGGACTTTATTAAGTGTACACACATTAAAATATTTTGAATAAATATAGTTACTGTGGTATATTGTATGTTTATATTGTTTTGCATCACAGCATACTTCCTTTACTACCTCATGTACCCAGTCTGGTGCTACAGACATCTTTTTTTTTTTTTTTTAAGATTTTATTTATTTATTTGACAGAGAGAGAGACAGCAAGAGAGGGAACACAAGCGGGGGAATGGAAGAGGGAGAAGCAGCCTTCCTGCTGAGCAGGGAGCCTGATGCAGGGCTCAATCCCAGGACCCTGGGATCATGACCTGAGCTGAAGGCAGACAGATGCTTAACGACTGAGCCACCCAGGTACCCCTGCTGCTATAGACATCTTAACAAATACTTTTTCAAGGAATGAAATAACCCAATCCACCAGCAAATTTACCTTCTTTGAAAAATAAACAGAAAAATTATGTCTTTATTTAGTTAAAATTTTGTTTTATAAATAGATTAAAGAAAATGTTAAAGTAATGGATACAATTCATTATATTAGTTTTAAATTTCTGAAAGCCATACAAGATGCAGGGACATCCAAGTATGCAAGGAGATATTTTATTTGCTCTGAT
Organism: Callorhinus ursinus; assembly: GCF_003265705.2. Classification (NCBI taxonomy): domain Eukaryota; kingdom Metazoa; phylum Chordata; class Mammalia; order Carnivora; family Otariidae; genus Callorhinus; species Callorhinus ursinus. Next base: position 37,393,631 of record NW_027397063.1, on the reverse strand, counting down.
GTAGGAAGAATTATCCACTAAAACGTAGGGTTTTTTTTTCTCCCCTGCACACAGCCCAAATATAGTCCCATCTTGACAGATTATAAATATAACCTGAGAGTTATAATATTAAACTGAATTAAAGTTTTAACAGTAAGTATGATTTCTAGAGTTGAATGGGCTATAGATATTACATTCTGCTTCTCTGATACTTAATCAGCATCACTTATGAAGCAATATTTAAATTCATGTGGTGAAATTGGTTCATTGATAAAGCAGACCTGCACCAGGAAGCATTGTCTACTTCAGAGTAATTTTTCTGGGCTGGGAATGGGTATTAAGTGAGGATTAATATAATCGTAATTATAGACCATTTGGTCTATAAAGGGGAGGTAAATGACTTGCATAGAGGTGTATGTATAGAATAAATATTCTTCATGTAACCATGTAAACATTATTCAAATTCAATGTGAAACACTTTTGAGAAAGATGCAATAGACTTCATATAGTTGATGAATGTGCTCTTGGAGAACTACTTGTAGGAAATGTAAAGTCCCATTGACAAATAGGACCTGATAGAGTTAGGACAATTAAAAAGTCATAATAAAAGAGAAAAATAAAAACAAATTCAATGGATAAGAATTTGTACAATAAAAATTAGGAGGGACCCTTGGGAAAATTGGTGGAGACTGACATTTTACAAAATTGCTCCATTATTAATATTCATTATCATTATTCCTTGAGTTCAAAAGTTAAGTAAAGGTTGTATCTAGTTATCATACTTTATTCTTCTGGAAAATAAGGCCAAGAAAAACACTTGACACTTGATTCATTATTTGTAAAATTAGTACACATTTGTGGTTATAACTAAATTTTGGTTAAGTGTAAGATAACATTTATTTCCCTAAGTTTTTGTTTTGTTTTTTAAAGTAGAGTCCTAAACAAACATCTTTTCCCTGCTTACTGTGGAATATTGGCCAAGATTTTAAAAGGATTAATTTTATGAGACTTTTCTTCCTATATCCAGCAGTACTTAGGTGAAAACAGTCTGTGATTCTATTCTGCCCAGTGATCATTTCTGACATTTCAGATAATAGCTTGTACAGCTCAGATTTATTACTTTGAGAAAGGTTAGACCATAGCAATGTCAATCTCACTTGCTTTTTTCCCTAAGCATAACCTTGAAAATCCAGACAGGAAGAATAGATTGAGAAAGCCTCACTTTTAAGGACGGTTCCAAAGTCTGAATATACTTCATAAAATTAGATTTGGGCAGCATGTATGATAAGGTAAGAGCTAGGTATCACCCTAGAAATAAAGATGTAGTGAGCTGAGGAATAAAAGGAAAGTCAGGGAAAATAATTAGTGTTTGCTGAGATGGTGTTCTGTGACTTACATTCCCAGGGAGGTGTTCTGGGAATGAGATGAGGAGACAATTGAATGGCCATTGAAGTTTAGAGAAATATGGCAAGAGGAACCTTCCAGAGGGGCCCATGATAACTTTCACACATTGAACCCATACTTCATGTCATCAGAAGTCTAAAAAAGATGCCCTTCAGCCTTTTTGTAGACCTTTCCTTCAGCTAGGTGCTGAGGTATATCAATTACCCAAATACCGGTTTTTCCATCTTCTTAAATATCCTAGATGGAGAGGTCAAGAGAATTTACTCAGAAATTAGCGGAGGGAGAGAGCAAGAGAAATCAAGACAGCAGACTTGACAGAAGCCTTGTGAAATTAAAAAAAAAATGTTTTAGGTGAAATCATGCTTCCACGTCTAGCCTGGGGACTGGAAATAAACATAGAAATCAAAACTGATGGTGGCACCAAGAGATAATCAGAAAGTCAAAGAGGATCAAACATCTCAAAGGGATATAACAGGGACAGAGCTCAATCTGTAACATGACACCATTTTTAAAAAAGATTTTATTTATTTGACAGAGAGTGAGAGTGAGCATGAGCTGGGGAGAAGGAGTGGGGGAAGCAGGCTCCCCACTGAGCGGGGACCCCAACACTTCATCCCAGGACCCTGAGATCTTGACCTGATCTGAAGGCAAATGCTTAACTAACTGAGCCACCCAGGCACCACAACATGACACCATTTTAATGCCATATCAGACAAGTACCTATACATTTAGATGCACTCAAGGAAGGATGGTGGTAGGGTTGGGCAAATACTAAATTGATGAGGTTTAAATTAGAAACAACAAGGGGCACCTGGGTGGCTCAGTCGGTTTAGCCTCTGACTCTTGGTTTGGGCTCAGGTTGTGAGCTCAGGGTCCTGAGATGGAGCCCTGAATTGGGGTCCAAACTCAATGTGGAGTCTGCTTGAGATTCTTTTCTCCTCCCCTTCCCCTCTGCTTCTCCCCCCACTTGTGTGTTCTGTCTCTAAAATAAACAAATAAATAAAATCTTAAAAAAATAAAATAAAAACAACCAAGAAAATCTTGAAATGTATCAATTTCAAATCTTGAAATGTCAATTATATGGAATTAGCTAGATTAGATTTTTTGTAGGTTACAAATGGAAACAAAGTGATTATAAGTTTATATTCATGATTTAGGGGATTGGAAATACTGCATTTATGTTCCCACAACTTTTTCTAAATAGACTCAACCTGTTGATTTTTCATGTGAAGTCCGCTTCAGTGGCTGGCTAGCCTGGACCAGAGCTGGGGCCAGACCCAACAATTGCCTTTTGGGAATTTAGATGTGACCTCAGAGCATTAAGAGAAGACGTAGAAGGGGGGATTTTTCTTTTTCATATGGGTTCTCCTTGATCCAGAAGTTAGTCATTAAAATCATGACAATGTTCTATTAATTAAGAAGATGGAAAAGCTGGTATTTTGGTCACTGATATATCCCAGAACCTAGAGTAGTGCTTCCACATAGCAAGGTCTCAATAAATCTATGTTGAATAAATAAATGAAAAGTAATTCTTTCATTTTGTTACATTAAAATCATTTAATTCTAAAAAATAAATAAAATCTTTAATTCTACTTACATTCCACAACTTCAGGTTTTGCAATGGTGAAAAGAAAAAAAAAAGGAATTATTGTAAATAAGCCCTACCCACAACTCAACAATCATACACCTTCATGTCTATATATAATATAGTATTGTCCTCATTGTTGAACCCTTTCCTCACCTTTCAAGAAGGAGAATAGAGAAGTTGAATGTAGCTCACTGACAATGGAGGCTCTTCAAATCTTACATGAAGTTTGACTACTTGCCTGGAACTTTGTGTTATGGCATCTTTATGAGTGTACATATGGGAGTAAATAACTCTTTCTGAAGATAACTACTCTTGAAGTTGACATTCTGTGCCTAATTATGCAACTCCCTTGGAACTTTAACTTGGAAATATAATACTCACTTTTATTTGACACCTTCATTTTCTTACTACCTCTATCCTAACAATAGTGTCCCCCACAATGCTATTAAAACTGCTTCCTCAAATTTACTTGCTTCAACTTTGTCTCTCATGGTTGTGAGTGATTTCATTGGTTGAAGGTTCACATGCCCTTAAAGTCTTTTAGCCTAACTGGAGTACTCATGCTCCAAGCTATTAACATGGACTGGCTGTAGATGTTAAATAGAATTCTCCTGTAGGGCACCTGGGTGGCTCCGTCGTTAAGCGTCTGCCTTCGGCTCAGGTCATGATCCCAGGGTCCTGGGATCGAGTCCCACATTGGGCTCCCTGTTCAGCTGGGAGCCTGCTTCTCCCTCTCCCACTCCCCTGCTTGTGTTCCTGCTCTTGCTGTGTCTCTCCCTGTCAAATAAATAAATAAAATCTTTTATAAAAAAAAAGAATTCTCCTTTATACGTACAACTGATAGTTTTGTTGTTTTCCTTTTGGGGGCTGATAATCCCAATCCCTGATGCAAACATAGTCCATGAGCATGACAACATGCTAAACTGTTTCTTGAATGAATTACAAGTTTGGTTTTGATTTTTGTTATTTTGAATTAAGATTCATCACAGTTTTCTCTTTCCTGTATATTTTCTCCCATATATATCGCTTCCTAAATTGATTCCATTATGATATATTTCAATATTTTACATGTAATTGGTGTATTTTCTCTGTGTAATTTCACTTGGAAGTATTTTCCACTTTTAAATCACTGTTACAGTAGATGTCATTTGTTTCCAACTTTCATGAAATCTTTTTTTCTTCAGAAATTTTCTTAAGACAGTTATTACTTCCTTATGTCTCAAGCTATAAATAAAAGGATTTAGTAAGGTAACTACTATTGTAAACAAAATAGCAGCTGGTATATCTCTATTGCCTTCTTCAAGCAAATTTGGTCTAATGTACATGAAAAAAAGAGATCCATAGAATAATGAAACAGATAAAAAGTGGGATGCACAGGTAGAAAAGGCTTTGACCCTTCCTTCTTTGGATTTCATTTTGAAAGTAGTAAAGAGAATGTGGAAGTAAGATATTAAGACACTGCCTATGGTGAAAACTTGAATTGAACCTGAAAAGATAAATAGTACCAGTTCATTGACATAAGGGTCAGCACAGGAGAGTCTGTATAAAGGAAAAATATCACAATAAAAGTGGTTAATGTGATTAGATCCACAGAAAGCTAACCTAAATAGAAGCCCTACGTGAATCATGGAATGCAGATTTCCAGCTATGAAGGCTCCTGTCGTCATCTGAATGCAGAGTTTCTTTGACATCATGATGTGGTACTGCAGTGGGCTGCATATGGCCACATAGTGATCATAGGCCATTGCTGCCAGGAGAAAGCAGCTCGTAGTTTCAACAGTGCAAAGGAAATAAAATTGCGCCATACATTCATAGAAGGAAACCATTCTGTTCTCAGAAAAGAAGTTCCCTAACATCTTAGGAGTGATGGCACAGGCACAGCAAGAATCCACAATAGCCAGGTTGCCCAGAAACATGTACATTGGTGTGTGAAGATGATGCTCTTTTGAAATCAGTATCACCAGGCCAAGATTCCCCACCATGGTAATCAGATAGATAGATGGCAAAGAACACCACCAACAGAAGGCTCTTCAACTCTGGGTGATCTGTAAATCCTGTGAGGAAAAACTCACTTTTCATGGTATGATTTTCTTCAGCCATTCCTGACTTCTCTGTTGAGAAAAAAATTATGGAGAAATAAGGTACTAATTTGTAATATGCCCAATTTGACTGCTAAGCTAACTGATTCAGAAGGACGAGAAGCATATTATATAAGGCTTTTCATAGGTTGTGTGGGACATGGCACATGCCCAGTTCTGTGGTAGTATCAATCTCCTGAAGCTATTACATGTGTAGCTACTCTTTTAACATTCTTCCAGCATATTTTCAAGAAAAATATCAGATTATATGCACAGGGATGGCTTTTGAGGTCTTAAGAGGAATATTCAGTGCAAAAAACTTCTCTATATGGTTAGGTAAAGCTGATTCATAATTCAAGTGTCAGCAATTAGCATCAGTGTTCCCAAACAATTTCAGTTATTGTATACGTACTGATAAACAATGATGTTGAGAAAACTATTTCATACACTCATGTTCAAAACAGCATTATTCACAATAGCGAAAGCTGGAAACAACCCAAATGTCCATTGATGAATGAATGGATGAACAAAATGTGGTATATATGTACAATGAAATATTATTCAACCTTAAAAAGGAATGAAATTCTGACACATGTTAAAACATGGGTGAACCTTGAAGATGTTATGTTATGTGAAATAAACTAGACACAAAAGGACAAATATTGTATGATTCCACCTACATGAATTGAAGTCATCAAATTCATAGAGACAAAAAGTAGAATGATAGTTGTCAGCAAGAGGGAGGAAATGGATGGTTATTGTTTAATATGTATGGAGTTTCATTTTGGCATGGTAAAAAAATTCTGGAAATAGTGATGGTGGTTACAAAACAATATAAATATACTTAATGTCACTAAACTATATACTAAAATATGGTTAAAATTTTCTTATGTGTATTTTATCACCATAAAAAATTTTTTAAAAGATTATTTTCATTTGCAAATTCTTTTTTTTTAAGATTTTATTTATTTATTTGATACAGAGAGAGAGAGGGAGAGACCAATCACAAGCATGAGGAGTGGCGGATAGGGGAGAAGCAGGCTCCCTGCTGAGCAGGGAGCCCGATGTGGGGCCCTATCCTAGGACCTTGGGATCATGACCTGAGCCAAAAGCAGCTGCTTAACCGACTGAGCCACCCAGGTGTCCCTTCATTTGCAAATTCTTAGCAATTTACTATCATCAATGATAGTAGAATATATATTTAAAAATAAAATGCTTTTTTGGAAAAAAGTAGTGCTATTTATGAGGTTTTTAAAACCCTGGAGGTTGGGAAGGGAAAGTGATGTGGTTGGAAGCAGGCAGGAGAGAGAGGAAGAGGGAAAAGGAAAAATGAGGCTGTATGTGAAATCTTCCAGGTTATTTATAATACTATTTATGCATTCAATGTAAAGTTATTTATATATGCATAAGAAATTTAAATGCTATCAGAAGAAATTGGAGAAATATTAAGGGTTAAAAATTGATAATTATATAACTATATGTCAAAAACATCATGAATAAAATCAAATGTCAAATGCAAACTGGCAAATTATTGCAATAAATATGATAATGTTTCTATAGTTTTATTCTAGAAATAGCTTATAGAAATCAGCAGGAATAATCACTAAAAAAAAGAAAAAGGAAAGGAACAGAAAAATCTCAAAGGAAATACAATTTTAACAAAATAAAAGTTTTATTTCATTATTAATCAAAAAAATCATTTTAAGTTATGAAAGCAAATTAATTTTGGTTATCAAAATAGAATTTTTTAAAAAAGAAATGACAATTTATTGTTATCTAAAATACAGTGAGATGGGAACCCAAATGCATGCTTAGTAGAAGTATAAATTGGTGCAATCATTGGAAAATAATTAGGTAATAAGTTAACGAAACTCTTAACTGTTCATGCCCTGTGACCAGTAGCTATGAGTCTCGCAGGAAGAAATAGTTATCGTGGATCACTACATCAAAAACTAATGATGTATTGTATGGTGCCTAACATAACATAATAAAATTAAATTAAATTAAAAAAAGAAATTAGAACGTCAGATAAAGACTTACATATAATGATGTCCATTGTAAAGTTATAATAGTGAAAAATTCAAAACACCTAAATGGTAAACATTTGCTCAGTATGATTAGGTAAGTGTGAATATCCATATTATGGTATATTGTGCAATCATTATTTAATATTTAATATAATGATAAAATAGACATGACAAAACATGTGAAAAATAAAATATAATGTTCATATACAGAATAATCCTAATTTAGAAATAAATACTTACTATGAATATGAAGGAAAGGCAACACAGAAACACGTCAAAATGTTAATACTGGTTTTCTCTGTGCAATGGGAATTATAGGTCACTTTTTTCTTTATATTTTCCTCTATTTCAAATTTTCTCCAATGAATATTACTTTTATAATCAGAATAAAAAGAAATTTTTTTATTTATTTATTTGACAGAGAGAGAGAGCAGAAGCAGGGGAAGGGGCAGGCAGTGGGACAGGGAGAAGCAGGCTCCCCGCGGAGCAGGGAGCCTGATGCAGGGCTCAATCCCAGGACGCTGGGATCATGACCTGAGCCGAAGGCAGTCGCTTAACCAACTGAATCATGTAGGCTCTCCAGAATACAAAATTTTTATTAAATAAATTCAATGATATGCTCTAGGTCTGCTGTTTTATAACTTATTACCCCTCAATAATCATTAGGGATCTAATTAATGTTTACTGCACTTTACAGTTCTATTGTGGATAACATCACAATGGATGTATTGAGGAAGTATCTGCTCCATCTCTGTGATCATGACATTTATGGTTATAAATAATAATAATTTGCTGGCAATCTTGCATGTATCTAGAGTCATTCAGGAAGATACTCATATCTTGTGGTAATGTATTCTTAAGGAAACTTGTCTCTATGTAAAGCAATGACTGTTTGGTGTCAAGTTTTACTCTTTTCAGTGTCAAGTATTTCCATGATATATTAAGCTTTTATAATTTGTTAAATTTTGAGTATTTTTTAGAAATATCAGTCAGTGATTTATCCCTTACATTTTTCCTTATTAACAGAGTTCTAATTTACTGAAGAATACTTTATTTCAATCTACTTTTGCTTATTTTAGTTAATTCAAGAATCATTTGTTCATTGACGTGGTATTTACTTAATGCCTGCTCTGTGCTACATACTTTCTTAGATCAATTGATCCTCTGGACATTTCCACATTGATAGTTTTCTGGATATTCATTGACCATAACCACACTTGTATTCCAGGAACAGAGGAAAGGCATTTTGGAGAGATATAAGATCTTTTCCCTTTTGCCTTCCTGAAAATATTATTAACTTTTAAATCTCAGACTAATTTGGATTGATTCCTTTAGGAACAGTATTTAAAAAAAGAACATTTGAAGTCTCTATATTTTGAATTAGTTTTTCATTAAATGACTTACTTTTGGAAACCTGTTGTCTAAAAATGAATATTTCAAACCTATATAATTTGAATAATTTTTTCAATAAATGCCTTACACTTACCAGCTTGAAGTTACATAAAATAGTAAGATTTCCTTTAGTTTTCCTAGTTGATTATAATTAGTCAGACAGAAGTAAGTCTTACACTGATATTTTATTTCTCTAAGAATCAAAAGAGAAACTAGAAAGTTCCCTCAAATTACATCAAGGTTTTAAAACAATGGCTTAAAATTACAGCTGATCCTTGAACAACACAGACTTGAACTGTGCAGGTCCACTTAAGCATGGATTTTTTTTCCATACAGTATAGTAATGTAAATGTGTTTTCTCTTCCTCATGATTTTCCTAGTATATTTTCTTTTCTCTAGCTGACTTATTGTAAGAATACAGTATAACATAAAAAATTTGTGCTAATCGACTGTTTATGTTGTCAGAAAGGCTTCTAGTGAGCAGTTCTGGTTAACTACTACTATTAGTAGTTAAGATTTGGGAGTCAAAAGTTATATGTGGATTTTCAATTATACATGGGGTCAGCATCCTTAGCATCCACATTGTTCAAGGGTTAACTGTATATTACTTTCTCATATGATTTGTTTAATATATAGGGAATGTCCAACACAGTTTAAATATCATTTCATTATAGAAACTAATAATCTATTTCATCTGTTGTTATAAGTTATATTGCAAACCATATTACTTAAAGAAGTTTCAAAAATACTGTTAATGTTTTCTGTTATTACTATAAAAGTACACCTTTACTTATTTATTTTTGGTAAATTTAGGCTTCTCTTAAATTCAGAAGTGATACAAATGAATTATAGTCATTTGTCTAATTCTTACACAATAGACTTTACATTAAAGACTTAAAAGAACTTAAAAGATTGAAAGATAAGAATTGCAACCAAAAAACCTTAAAGAATTTAAAGAAATGTTTCTGGGGGTTAATATTTCCATTAAAAAAATTTTTAAATACTCACTCACCTGGATTTCCCTGTTAAGAGTTTTATAAAAGCTAGTTAGTTGTCTGGTGCTGATTTTTAAAGTAGATCCAGAAATAAAACTCTATCCTTTTGAATGGTTAGGGAAATATTTCTACCAACAGGTCAGTGATAATATTTATGTCATTAACAGAGAATGGTTTAAATATTTAAATAATTCTGAGGGGATTTACTTGGCATTGACATCAAGTACAGCCTGAGAGACCTAATTTTTTAAACATTACAGACATACTGAATGGGAATAATTAAATGTATCCTTTGAGACCTGGAGAGTAAAACAAATGCCCATTTCCAAAACAAATTTTCAGGGCTATATTTTGATTTCAATTTATTTGCATTTGTACCATTTATCCTTATCATCAATCTGAATATAGAATCCTAAGTGGAAAGAAAAAATTCCCACTGGATTGGTCAGTAAAGGCTTATAGAAGAAGTGGAAACTAAGCTAAGATTTGTTGCCACAGAGAGAAGGTGTGGAGTGAGTAGGGGTTGTAAAGTGATGCCTTTTCCACCTTTTTAAAAAATCAATAAACAACTTCTAGAATCTTCTTTTGAAAATATATTCATAATGTGTTTAATCTTACATCTTAGTTACTAGAATAAACTTTAATTTTTTCTTGCAAATCCAGAAGCAGCTTCTTAAAAAGCTCCTTTCCTCAAACTACTCCCTTATTTAGGACTCTCCCATCATTTACAGTGTAATGAATCCCCATTGCCCATCAACCTCAATTACAATTTGTTTGGTTAATTACTTATCTTGATTGTCCTAATTCTTTATCATTTAAGCTTGTTTTCTCTCTATATATTCTGCACTGCCCGTGTACCATTGCTATGCCAAGCACTTCTCTTCATGGTTCTCTGAATAAGTCACTTTCATTCTTCATTTTGTGCCTTTTGCCTCATCTGTATTATGTCCACCATTTTCTTTCATCTGTGAAAATCCTATCCTCTTTTAATCTTCAGACCAAACGTCCATATAGCTTTCTTAGGATAAACTCATCTGTTTTCTTCCCAACTTCTTAAGTTCTTATTACCCATATAATACTTCCCAAGTTTCAGTATTTGCCTTGTACTCTACCCTGGCATTTCATAGGTTAACTCTGACTTCTCTCCACTTGATTACAACCTCACTAACATCAGGGTCATGAATATTTCCTGAGACATACCCTAAGAACACAACAAAGAACAAAGCAGAAAAAAAAAATCCCTCCCCTCAGAATTTAAATTCTAGAGCAGTGTGATTGTTTCAGGTGAGGACCACATTTCTCTGACAATGTAGAACTAGGTGTGTGCCAGTATGGCAGCATGAGGGAGCTTCCTCCTATAATGAGAGCTTGGTAAGAAATGATGGGGGAAGAGACTCTACCAAAGGAACTGTGGAAGAATGGCAAATGTTGCTTGTAGCTTACTACTTTTTTTTTTAAGATTTTATTTATTTATTTATTTGAGGGAGAGAAACAGAGAGAGAACACAGGAGTGGGGGGAGGGACAGAGAGACAAGCAGACTCCCAACGTGGGGCTCCATCCCAGGACCCTGGGATCATGACCTGAGCCAAAGGCAGATGCTTAATCGACTGAACCAAGCAGGTTCCACTCCCCACTACTCCATTCTTAACCTATGAAACAATGTGGGGTCAGTGAAAGATTCATGGAGTCAGTGCAAAGAATCGTGCAGCTCACTAATTATTAATATACTTTTTTCTTACAAGTTTATGAAAAATTTTATCCTTACTTAAAACTTTTGGAACATCTTCATGTTCAGTGCCACAAATGTTAGGGGCCATTTATTGCTCCATTTATTCATACATTCATGCGATAAATACTTTCTAGTGCCTATTATGAGCCATCATAATTATAGATTCTCTTCTCATGGAACTTACTTTCTAAGAGGAGAGTGGGGAAGCAGATACATACATAAATAAGAAAAATAGCAAAAATTAGTCAGTGCTATGCTGAGGGTAAAACTGATTAATGTGAAAAAGCCTGGCTGGGAGTTACTTTAGATCAGATGGTTTGAAAAGCTCTGTTGGAAAAAGTTAGCAGTCAATCTGAGACAGGAGTAGTGAGAAGCCAGCCACAGCAGTCTGGGAAAGAGCATGATAGGTACAGAGAAGGTAGTGAAAATTCCTAAAGGCAGAAATAAGATTGTCTGTTTGAAGAGCCCATAAAAGCCAGATTAAAGTAGTTGGTGATGGGATTGAAGAGTTGATCTTGTAGGGTTTGTAACACAGAGTATAGAGTTTTCATTTCATTTTTCAGTACAATGAGAAGTCTTGGGAGGGTGTATTAGCTTTCAATTGTTGCTGTAACAAGTTGCTACAAACAGTAATTTAAAATAACACAAATTTATTCTTTTACAGTTCTGGAGGTTAGAAGTCCTAAATGAGTCCCAGTGGTCTAAAATTAGAGTGTCAATATCCCTTATGGAGGCTATAGAGGAGAAGCTTTCTAGCTTCTGGAGTCTGCATGCATTTCTTGCCTCATGGCCCCTTTCCATTTCAAAGCCTGAAATGGCCAGTCAAATCTTTTTTACATTGTATCACTATGATTCTGACTCTTCTGATTTGTTTCAACATTTAAAAAATTACATTGGGCTCACCTGGATAATCCAGGGTTATTTAATTTCCCTTTGTATGTAGTGTAACATATTCACAATTTCCAAAGATTAAGATAGAAGACATCTTTGGTGAGTCATTGTTCTTCCTACCAAACCAGAGTTTTTCAAGCAGGGAAATGGCATTACCTTATTGACATTTTATTGACAAAGACTCTATCAGTCTTTCAGAAAATGGATCATAAAAGATGAGAGTGGATGTGGGGAGACCAGCTAGGAGGATATGGCAGTAGTTCAGAATTAGGATGGTAGTCATGGACATGGAGGAATGTAGATGGATTTGGATTGTGTTTTGGTGATGAGTCAATAGGATTTGCTGATGATTTGGATATGAGAGGGAGATGTGAGGGGGTTAAAGGGCTAACAAGGAAAATGCCTAGATTTTTTTGCCTTGAGCATCTAAGGGGAAGATGGTAGAATTTATTGAATTGAAGGCCATGAGTAGAAATACTTTCTTGGTGGGGATGTGAGGGTAAAAATATGAGTTTTGTTTTCTCAGTGTTATGTTTGAGATGCATATCAATTATCCAAGCAGAGATGTCAAAAAGGCAATTGAGTATGAAAGATAAGGTTGAAGATTAGGAGTCATTGGTATATGGATATTTAAAGCCTTGGAACTGAGTGAGATCATCTAGGAAGAGTGGGAAGGCAGAGAGAAGGGTGATCAAGAGAGAGCTCTTTGGGACTTTCTGCTTTGGATTAAACCAGATTATCTAGCATACAAAATGCCCAGTGGGTATAAAGTGCACTGATGTTGAAATTATAGGAAGTATCCTAAAAATGATGGGGTCAGAATGCCAAATTAAGGAGCTTGAATCTCATTTAGTAGGCCCTGATTAAATTTGTCAAGGGGCTGACTATCAAAACTGAGTTTTAGAAAAACAATTCTGTGTGTGACTCATTGCTTCATTCTGTATGCTACATTTTGAATATTGATATGGCAAGGATAATAAATTAATCAACGAGTGTTTGGGTGCCCCTTATGTACCATCTAAGATTACAGCTGTGGAATAAAGATGAGTTTAAATTAAGATTTTTATATGTAAAAAAGTGAATACAACAAAAAGACCCAAATTAATGTGATGAATGTTGTTTTGCTTTTCTAGTCATGTTTTACTCATCATCAAAAGTTGGTAGTGCTTGTTATAATGCCAAGCATAGTGCTAATAAGCAATGGTAATTCACAGCAGGATAAGACCTAATTCCTCTCTGCTGTGACTTACCGTACTGAGGAGGCAGTCATGTAAACAATTAGAATGCAAAGTGATAGATTCTATAGTATAATCATACATTCAGAACAGATGGGAGTGACTTAATTTACCTGGGCATGTTAAAAAGGTTTTCTATAGGAAAACTGTCCTTTTACAAATAAAATAATACTTTAGAGATCAACTGTCTATGTGGGAAGAGCAAATCTCTACAGCCTCCTTTCTCTAGATTCTCATTTTCTCCCTGGGGAGGTAGTCACCACTGCTGTCAAACCCTTGGTGGCCACAAGAAGACATTCTTCTCCCATTCACTCTGGCCCAAATGATTCCCTGTAGCACAGAAATTATGAAGGATCAGTTGTACCTGTCTTGACTAGACTTGGAGATAACCAATGGGAAACAAAACATATTAATATACAACTAGAAGAGCAGTTCTCAACCCTCTCTCCCCACTGAGAAAGCAAATTGGGAGATGATGTTGATATGCCTCTGGACTTCCTCCAGTAATGAGCAATTGCCAGCTGGCTAGCTATGATTCCTCTTTATTTTCTCACATTCAAGATGGTATATTATAATGCAAAGGAGTAAGAAAGGTATTACTGAGGTAATCTGGAATTTACTCTAATTATATTTTAAAAAATAAAAATATAAATCATATTAAACTATGGTACTTTATTATAAACTCTTGTGATTCATCTCATCACTGATTGTGACAGATCAGGGTGTTTTGATAGTCTGAAGCCTGCTGATCTTGATAATCTGGTTTACATGAGTGAGTTGCTCATCTTGTATTTATGGTTTCCTATAGCAAAGCCTCCTTACTTATTTCCAGATTTAAAAGGCAGATGTTGTCTTTTCTTCATTACCTGGAAGTTCAGACATGGCTCATCCCCAAGAGATCTATTTCTAAAAATGTGAGAGACAAAAGAGCAAGCAAGAGTGCCACTCCTATTTTCTTAATCCAAGGGCTTACCTCTTCCCCCTGTGGTCAACACTGCATGTCCAACCCTTCACGGGGAGCTTCCAACCTTAACCACAAGAATATAGACATATCCTCAACTGAGCAATCATATTAAAATATCCTCCAGTTAAGCCCAGCATCTCTATAAGAAACAAACATAGACAACAAAAAATGATAGGGGGTGTTTTATTATAGATTACCCAAGGAGAAGCCATTTGATCCTAGCCTTGAAAGATATGTAGACATTTTCTTGGCAGGAAAGGTTGGAAAGGGAAAGCTAAGCAAAGTATGAGAGTCATGAAATCTCATGAAGTAATGGAAGAATAGAAGTAGCTCCAAGTCTGGCTGCAGTATGGGTGTAAATAGAGAATTTGGTAGTCATAATTCTGTTATAAGAGATTACTTAATGGTTGATCAGTTTTGACATCCTCTGTCTGAAGTAAATACTGAATGAATCAGCTATTTATGATAAATTAACTGCTCAGAAGTTCTTAAGTCATTCAGTACATACCAGACAGGATCTCTGAATTTGTTGTTGTCAAAGTCAGACTTCCTTAGACAGATGTAGGAATTGAAAGATAGAAAGTAGTGGATTAAGCTGTACTCAGTAGAGAAATCCATAACTGGAGATACAGAAGAACTTGCCCTTTCTTCCTTCCTCCCTCCCTCCCTTCCTTCCTTTGTTCTTTCATATATTGACATATTTATTTTGTATAATTGTATTCTAATATAGTGTATGTCTATTTTATGCCAGCCACAATGCTAGGCACTATGGTTAAGCAATAAACAAAAGCAGATATGGTACTGCCTCCCCTCTCTGTACAGAATTGGGAAGAAGTTATGGGAGAAAGACATTAACCAAATAATCACCTAAATTAATTTAAAATTACAACTTCACTATTGCAAAGGTCAGATTATTGGAGATATGAGACATAATAGAGAAGCTGAAAGGCAGTATAATATAGTAGTTAACCCCCTGGGCTTTGGAACCAGAGTGCCTAATTTTGAATCTTGGCTATGGCACTTTCTAACTGATTTTGGGAAAATTAGTTAACTTCTCTGTGGCTCAATTTCCACATCAGAAAAATGGATATTACAATGGATTATAGTCTGAAAATGGGGACTTAAAGAGGTAGTTTTGAAGATTTAATGAATTACGTTTAAGACAGTATAAGAGATCCCAGTATCTAGCAAGAGCTCACTAAATGTTACATGTTGTCATCACTCATCACCAGTACCACCAGCACTGTCATTACCGGTAGTGGTTTGGGAAGTGGGGGGGAATGATGGAAAGATTTCCTTGAAGAAATGATACTGAGCTGAATTCTGGAGACTAAACAGAATTTCCCAGGAAAAGGTAGAGTGGGTGAGATGTGAGGAAAACATACACAAAGCCCCTATTTCTGGAGGGAGCATGACAATTTCAAGGTAATGAAAGAGGGTCAGTGAAACAAAGAGAGTTGGGGGAAATGGTGCAAAAGAGGGTGGAGAGGTGGGCGGGGGGGACCCACATTATAAGATAGTAAAAAGTATGAAATTAATTTTAGTAATATATACTCTATTTAATTCAATACACCTAAAATATTATCATTTCAACACATAATCCATATAAAATTATTAAGAAAGTATTTTACCTTATTTTCCTTCTAAGCCTTCAAAATTTGGTGTGATTTTTACATTTATAGCATGTCATAATTCAGACTATATACATTTCAAGTACTCACTAGCCATGTGTTGAGGGACTACAATTGGAAAGCATGGGTCTAGGGTGGGGAGAGAGAAGAAGAGAGGAGAGGGAGCTAAAGGGAGTGGAGGGGAGTTGGTGCAGTGTAGTAAAAGCCAAGGAAATAGTGTTCCTTAAAAAAAAAAGTGAGTGATCAAAAGATTCAACTGACCAGACTTTCCCATTGTAAAAGGTATTTTTTCCCCCCTAAAGCTGCGTAGTTCTGCTCTATTTTGGAAAACCTTAATTGCCCTCACTGTCACCTCTTTAGTTCTTCTCCCATTTCTCTCAATTTTTAGCACCACGCTTCTTAAAAAGCATTCTACACCTGCTGTTTTCATTAACTCTCTTAAGTTGTCTATAACCCAGATCTCATTCCCATCATTTTGTAAGAACTGCACTCCCCAGTGACCTGACGATTGAGTCCAATTATCTTTCCAGAGCCTTTGTTCTCTCTGACGTCTCAAAAATATTTGAAAATTTAACCATTTTATCATTCTTAACACTGTTTCCATCTCAACAGAAGCATTTTTTAAGTTCCATTTCTGACCCTTTCTTCTCTCTCAGAAATTAGTAACTCACAGCTGGATGCTGCTGGCTTCCAAATCTTCATCTACAGCCACTCTCCCCACACAACTGATGCCTGTGGGGTATTTCCATAATATCCAATCATGCCTCAAACTCACCACAATTGAAAAGGAAATTACTTGTACCAAGAAAGAGCTTTCCCTAGTAACTCCCCCAGGTTGTCACAGAATGTAGGAGATGGGAGAGGAAAAGTATCCCTGAGGAAACAACACGTAAGCTGAAGCCAGTTTCTTGGGATGAGCAGTGAGCTAGTCTAACGTGGTCACTGCCCTCATGGGGCTTATCATCTCATGGTAGAGTAGAGAGAGTCATTACATCTGTACTAAGTGCTATGATGAAAATTACATATAATACAGGTCTCATCCTAGTCTGGGGGTAGAAGTTGGGAAAATTTCCCAGAGAAAACAGCAAGTAAGCTGAAGCCTTGGCAACATGTGAATTAACCAGATAATAGGGGAAGAAGTGAGACAAATGGCATTTATGCCATAGATAGTATTTGCAGGCTCTAAGTTGGGAAGTAGCCTGGCGTACTCTGGGAACTGAGAAACCAGGGCATGTATAGCACAGTAAATTAAGGGGGTAGCAGGGGTAAATGAGGCTAGAATGGGAGTCAGGGGTCAGATACCACAGGACCTCATAGTCCAGGGTCAATATTCTCAAGTGTATCCTAAGAGCAAAAGGGAGACATTCAGCATCTCCAGGTTCAAATCTTCAGGATCATCTATGACACTGCCATTGTCTTCACTTTCCATATCCAATTTGTTATCAAGTTGCCATCAAATTCCATGGATTCTTAAAAGGTCTCTTATGTCACTCAGTACTATGTCCTATGATTCTCAGTTCATACGTTTCAGACTCTGCACAGGGGGTCACAACCTGGAGATCAATAAGATCAACTTTAAACAAATTCTTTTTTCATATTTTGTTTAATTTGTAAAATTAAACTGACCATACATTATGAGATGGTACTATCCCTCAGATATTAATTGATTGGGTCCTGTGGCATTGTAAAGCAGGGTGTTGCTTACAGCAAATAGGTGGTCAGGAATGAAACATAACACTGAGCTGGTACTATAGAAAAATGTTAAAATTTTATCTCATGGAAATGTAAGAGAACTTGGCCACACCAGTGAACAGTTCTTTCAAGATAGGAACACTGTATGAAGGACAACCAGTAATAGTTTTCATTACTAGTGGATACTTTTATAGACACTATGAAACCTTATTACACTAATATACTAATTTTGTTTTATTATTGTTGTCTGGTTTAGTGCTTTTGTGTCTTTTCATTTTTTAGAGCATGCTGCTAAAATCATTAATGTCTGTGTATGACTTGGTTCATTTTAATTTTAACTGGTTAGCTGAGGAGATTTCCATAAATTAATAATACCCAGTGAAATTTTTAGTAAATCTGAATGTCCTCACTAGAGACTTTATTAAAAGTTTGGCGTTTAGAGACTGGGAATTAGATAAGTTCCATAACTGCAAATAGGTTTTGTTTTGTTTTCAAACAATGCACAATGGACATTATTAGGAAATAGATAGGGATTTCCAGTAAAGATACATTAGTGTGATGAATGAGAAGAGACTTTGTGTTGAGGCAGCCCTTTGGGCCAGAGACATCATTAGCAAGAAGGGCTGAGTTCATTTTTCAAAGATCACACTTTCATTGTATGAAACAAAAAACCTTAGAAAATATCTCCTGAAGGCTGATAATCAATCTTTTTATTAAAGAAAATGACAACACTCCAATGTCAGGAAAACCACACTAGTGGCCCACACCTTTCAGCTTTAAACTGATAACGGCTTCTCCAGTAAAGGACTTTGAAGTGTTATTGGCCTGAATTTCTCCTGGCACCATCAAACCACACTACTCTCGTGAACAAATATTTCTTGCCATCCTTCTCTTATAAAACGTTGTGAGAGCTTCTAACTACAAAAGCCTCAGTAAGAGTAGTAACAGTTCTGGGGCGGGTGGCTGGCTCAGTCGGTAGAGCACACAACTGCTGATCTCGGGATTATAAATTCAAGCTCCACCTTGGGTGTAGCGTTTACCTACAAATAATAATAATAAAAATAACAGTTCTATTCTCTCCTTTGTTCTCCTACCTAGTCTCTCTTCAAATTGTGTAAGTGTATGTGGATGTTCCTAGGCTCATTAAAGTTGGTTGCTCAACCTCATCTCTTACTACCTAGGTTCCTGCTGGAGTTCTGAATGGGCCCAGAATCAAAGCACTTCCAGAGAAGGTGAAGTAGGATGATTATGACTGGCCATTTCAAGCCCTCAGTGTTTGGGAGAAATAGACTGACTCCTCTTTCGTTGAATGAGCACTACACTCACTCCACCACATTGACTCAAGCTGGTTTTCAAACCCGGGATCAGGTGCTGAATCAAGCCAACCTGACTTGTCCAGATATGTTCATCTGACACTGCCATGAGAACATTAAGTGAAGGTAGTTTTATGGACACAGAAAATAAGATCAAATTCTCCAGTTCTTTATGAGTTTATATTTATCAAAATGAAAGTTTTTTATTATACAATTACTACTTTTATACACACTCAGAAAGAATGAAAAAAAGACAAAAATCAGAAACATATAAAAGGAAATTTAAAAAATACACACACGGTGGCTACCTAAAACAACTACTATTATCACTTACATGTGTCTTTTAAGAATTATTTTTCATATTTGTTTAGGAAGGTGGAATCATAATAGAGTGTTTTAACTTAACAGTATTTTTTTAATATTTTATTTATTTGAGAGAGAGAGAGTTAGTGGGAGAGGGAGAGAGAGTGTGAAGCAGACTCAGTACTGAGCAACAAGCCCAAGATGGGGCTCATCCCAACCCTGGGAGATCATGACTTGAACGAAACCAAGAGTCAGATGCTTAACTGCCCTGGGCCACCTAGGTGCCCCTGAATTGAGGGTATTAAAAAGAACCCCGCTTCTAGCAATAAGAAACAATCTACATCATAATTCAACTGTTGGGAGGAGAAACACCTGAGTGCTCAGCTGGTAGAAGCCCCTTCCTTCTTTCTGATGTGTTGACAGTCTGGCTCATGCCAACTATCAAGCAAAACCCAATCCTTGTTGAAGCCTCATCCAAAGCCCCAGTCAGAGTCACAGTGCGAAAGCCCCTCAACCCAGGGGCCCTGCCAGGTGTGGGGGAACCAGGCTCTTGCCCCAAAGCTATGTAGGGGCAGGATTCCCCAAGAGGAGCATGTGGGAATGCACTATGCATGCGCCGGACCAGAAGTCTCTGTATTTCCTTCCAGGAGGCTGAAGGCCATGAGTCAGCTATGTGGGCTTCTGGACTGGCATGAGGAGCCCCCACTCTGAGGTCTGCCAAGGTTCAGGGTCACAGCAACCTCAATGCTTCATTCCATGGCATATCCTTGGGGCCAGTTCCTACCGGTAGCAGCAAGCTGTCTAAGAATTCATCTCAAGAGGCCATGGTGCTTGTTCCAGAGCCTTTCCCCTGAAGAACAGCCTCAGGTACATACATAATGGATTGGTACCATTATTTGTTTCCAGTTTTATTGATATATGATTACATGTAACAGTGGGTAAATTGAAGCTGTACAACATGATGATTTGATACATGTATATACTGTGAACTGACTTTGACAATAAATTAGTTAACACCTCTATCACCTCACATAATTACCATTTTTGTGTGTGTGGTGAGAACTTATAAAATTTACTCTTAGCAACTTTCAAGTATATTGTCAACTGAGAAAAGAGGCAGAGCTGAAATAAAAGCTTTTATGTGAGGTCTCAGATTTGCAATTAGGGGAGCACAGATTCAAGTTGCAACCCAAATGTGTCCCCCAAGGGAACAAAAGTCAAAGGTGTTAAAAGAACGTGTTGTTTACAAAGAATTTTGGTTGGCATTGATGGCAGAAAACTAATCTTGGCTAAATTGGTTGCTAAGTTCATCATTCAGCAAATCTCTCACTATAGCAGATTGCAGGCTGAGTTCTTGGAATATTTACAGTTTGGCCCAGTTCATGGGTCATGGTTCATCCACTTCCTTACTCACCTCCTGGCTCCATTTAAAAATAACCCTTGAGATGAGTCACTCCAATTCATTTTATAACCAAGTGAGTTTACTCCTTGGTGAGTTACAGATAGAGACGATACCAAGTGTATGTTATGAAGCCTGTGCTCTTCCTTGGGCAGAGATTTTTGACATTATAATGAGGTAGAGGTAGGTGTGGGACATTCCAAGGTCCATCTGTGCAGGTGTGATTCAGTGGTCAAGCTTAAACTGGCCTAGGCTGGCTGGAGCTCTTCCTGTTGTTTGCGTCTAAAAGATAAGGTTAACATTCCTGTGAAGAAGGGGAGGTCAGTGGGGATCTTGCTGGTGACAGTTTTAACCTCTTTCACCCAATAGGGCATGGTTTCAATTTCACCTTTCATGTTTTCCCCTTTCCATCCAGATCTTCTTCTGAAAGCATTGCCAATCATCTATAGATTTACCCAAAAAGTCATGTCCCACATTGGGATAGTGGGAGGGGTTGGAGGGAGTTTTTAATCCTTAGTGATTATTTCAAGGAGTCACTGTCATTTAGGTTTAGGCCAAATTTGATCAACCAGGAAGCAATCAGAAAATGGTTCTTAGTTTCCTCATCTGAGGGCTTTATTAAACCACATGGAGGCTCAGAATAACCAACCTATAGAATAACCATAATCAGGCCCTTGGAGAAGTTTCAGGTGGCTCTTTCTTAGCAAGGTAATGAGCATAAGAAGAGCAATTAGCAATATTGTAAAAGCCTCATGGACATTACACATTAACCTAGGAAATTGTTAAGAATGTTGGATTATTAGGTATCTAAGGGCTCAATAAGCTATTAGTGTGAGAGAACAAATCTAAGGAAGTAAACTCTTACATCAATTGTTGGCAAGTTAGCCAGGCCAGTACAGTTTCATATTTTAACAAGATCAAGTCCAAAGTACAAAAATGTAGTAATTGCTGACAACTCTTTTTACATTTTTCCCCCTGTGCTAATAATTTCCTGGAGAGAAAAATCAATAGAGTAATATTAGTCCCTTGAGGCCAGAGTGGTTTAATTACACTCCAACTTTTCCGGTCCATAAAATTCATCCTGATAAAAAACATCTAATATGGTCATCTGAGCAAACATAAGCTGCATTGTTGAGTGAATTACAGCAGGGGTTACGATTTTTAGCAAGCATTTGGTTAACATAATATGCATCTTATTAAGAATAATAGTAATAAACCACTTTGTGTTATCGTTCTTAACCATGATACTATTCCTGATGGTAACCGACTAAAGAGATTAATATAATCTCCAAGTTCTGGCATATGTCCTTTCAGCTAATAAACTGATATTTGTTTTACAGATTTTAGTTCTTATGTTATCCTGCCAGATCAGTTAGCATGAAAACAACGTTCTTCTAATAGGGCATAAGTGCTTCTTCATTGGGCTGTTAAGATTGTAAGTGCCCTTCTATTTTGTAGGATAGTTTCTACCAGGCTACCAACTTGAGTTTGTTGATACTCAAATGCTTGAACAGAAGCCTTGAAGGTGGTGGTAGCCATGAGTATGGAAAGTTTATGTATTGCCTTTTTCAAGTCTGTTACTCGAATCCAAGGAAAGAATGCTCACCCAAAGACATGACCAAGGCCCTTTCTATCTCTAATTGCTTTGTGTCCATCCAAAATTATAAACCTTTCCAGCTTCACTGAGGTCTTTTTAACTGATATGAGAAGCATCTCAGATTTGGTGCATGAGCAGTGGAAGGAAGAATTTTTCTATTGGTGGCATCAGGAGCAAGAGCAACAATCGCACAATACCCTTTCCATTTAATGGGAAGAGTGGAGTAAATATTGGTGCCACATAAATAAAAAAAACCCAAACCTTCCAGGGATGAGGCATAAGTGGGTCCCTTTGCTCTGACTCTTTTCATCAATTTCAAAGGAAGACATCTCATGATGAAAATGTAAGCATCTTCACAGAGTACATGGTAATCTGATATAGGAATTCTGTCAGTGATCTTAAGAGCATCTTATATTTCTATATATTGAAGCAATAAATGAATTTGATTATTGCAAGTTAGTTCAGGTTAAGATATGGGAAGTTTCTGGGATGGAGATAGGAGGAATTAAGTTTCTACTATTCTCCAGATTTTTTTTTTAATCAATGTCCCACATTGTCCCATTAAGGGGGATATTGCTTCCCAATATCTAGTTCCATTATAGATTTCATTTCCCTATCACAAGGATACATTACAAGGAAGCATTTTATAGTTGTATAGACTCCAATGTGGAGCAAGTTCATGATCATCTGAATCATATAAAAAAGTGCATGTTACAAATATTCAGTAAAAGATAACCTGATGTTTTACCTGTACCATTTATATTTTCAAAACATAAGAAAAGATTATTGGTCAATGCCCATATCTGAGTTAGAGGTATTCCTTTATGAGCAGGGGCAATCCAATAGAAGGTATTTATATTTGGGGAATGTTTTCCAGATGGAGTTGATGAATATTTTCCAAGACACAAAAAGGCAATCCTACATTTTTACCAGTGAAGTTTTTCCATCCCTCTAAGGATAGAGGCCAAGTTATTAATTCAGGCACATTAAGAGTATGGTTTGCTCTGACACAAATCCAACAGTCGGATTTGCAGAATCAGAAAGTTTTTACAGGGTAAGAGCAAAAGGATGTGATAAGGCTTGACCATCAGTAATCAGGGTCACAAGAAAAAATAAAATGTTAGCCCAGGGGCTAGAATTATTCCAAACAACAGAGGCCATTGTAAGGAGAACTTAGACAAAGATATGTTGGCTAGTATATGAGTTCCAGGCAGGCTACAGCAATTAACAGGCAAGAGATTCTGTCTGTAGGGCAATAACCTATATGAAAATAGTGTTTTTTTTTCCCGGTACTATAGGATTTTTACCACCAACAAAAAAATCCTACTGTTATATAGCAAAAAGCATTAAAATACTTATTAGGACAAATACCCCAAATGTTTCAATAGTCCTTCATAACTAATTTCACAAAGAATCTAAGGGATGGGGGCGCCTGGGTGGCTCGGTCGTTAAGCGTCTGCCTTTGGCTCAGGTCATGATCCCAGGGTCCTGGGATCGGGCCCCGCATCGGGCTCCCTGCTCCGCGGGAAGCCTGCTTCTCCTTCTCCCACTCCCCCTGCTTGTGTTCCCTCTCTCGCTGTGTCTTTCTCTGTCAAATAAATAAATAAAATATTAAAAAAAAAAAGAATCTAAGGGATGCTCTCCAAGTTTAAATGTCAAGTATAAACCCATTTTTGGACTTCTTCACTTTGTGTGAAGAGATCCATAAGAAGGAGTACAGGATACATGTTACACATGGTGTCATATTCCTTCATAGAAAAGTAGATAAAGGAGCTTCCCCAATAAGATGATTATGAAAAGGGTAATAAAGAAAATAACAAGTTATTGGTATAAGGAACAAAAAAAAAAGAATTTGAAAGTAAACAGAACTTTTGCAGTGTCTTGGAACAGATGTGTACACAGATGTCTTCTGTTTCAACTCTGAGTCACGAGTTTTAGGTCTGCAGTTGGTTCTGATGTCACTGAAGGGCTGGAGCTTTCTTTAAATGAGAAACATGGATCCAAAAGTCAATGCCTTTGAATTTGCCTGTGCAAGAGTTAGTTAACAGTATCCAGTAGTGTCCTTTTCATCAGGGTTGTAAGTTATCTTTGTGGAGATGTCTTTTTCGGTAGACAAAATCTCTAGGCTGCAGATCATGGTGGAGGAGGTCTTCATGGGAGTATGCTGTGAGAAGGTTTTTCCACCAAGAATGCATTTTTCTTTAAAGGCTTTATCAGTTCTTTACAGTATTCAAACATTTCTCCTTTGGGCTCGTAGGCCCCAGAGTCTAGTCTCATAGGTCTTCCACTTGTGATGAAGGGAGATAGTATATGTTTCCCAAAGGGTGTGGATCTTGGATTTAATAACATAAGTGGCAGAACCTTAGACCAGGGTAAATTAAAAGCTTCTATAATTTTAGCTAAGTGTGTTTTAATTATGCTATTGATTCTTTCTGCTGACCCCAATGACTGAGGATGGTAGGTGCAGTGAAAATGCTTTAGAATAGATTAAATTTCACAGAGTACCTTGATTATTTGTCCTGTGAAATGAATTCCTCCATCACTATGTAATTCAGATGGAATTCCCTACTTAGGTATGATTTTCTCTAATAATGATACCCCAGGCTACTGCTGATGCAGTGACAGGCTTCCCCCACCCTCCACAATGAGAGTGCATGCATACTATTACCAGTACATATTTGTTTCCTGTGAGGGCTGCATCTGGATAAAATCCAATTGCCAAACTTCAAAAGTCCTAAAGGTAATGGGTAATGGGTCATGGAACTATGACTAGACTTCCCAGAATTATGTGTGTGGCAAGTAAAACAACACTGGTAATTTTCTGCTGTAGTTTTATAAGATGGGTTCCAAAAATACTGTTTTCCTCAATCTGTCATTATCCATGTTCCAAGGGGTCATTTCATGGATAAATTTTAAAATCATTTTCTGTAGGCAATCATGGAGGACAGGCTGCCTGTTTAGGCTGTACCAAAGCTGGGTGTTGGGATCAAATTTACAATTTGATTCTATCTACTTCTTTATTTCATTAGTAGTGACATTCTGTTGAATATCCTTAATTAATTGTTTCAGGTCACCCAAAAGGAATTTATTTAAGATCTCAAAGGGAGTTAAGGTTGACATTAATTTTAATGTGAAATGATTTTCTAAAGTTGCAGTTTTTTGCTGCACCATCTGTCATATATATGATTGCCCTAATTTTCCTCTACTTTTGTTGCATAATGCCCATGAACTTTAATTATAGGTAGTGTTTGGGTAAGTAATTTCAAGACATAAGAACTATGTTTAATTTTTCCCCAGTAGAAGTTAGAAATTCTCTGTTTCTGAAGCATTCTGAAATACTGTGCAGCTCCAAAAGGATATCACCTGTCTACTGTACATGCTGGCTATTTTATCCTTTGCCATGAGGCAGGCCTGTGTTAAAGCAAAATGTTCAGTTTCTTGGGCCAGAGAAGCCTCTGGTACCGGGCTTGCTTCAGTAACTTCAGTAGCTGAAGTTAGAACATGGCCTGCTGATATTCCCTCATTTCCTCTTTCAAATAAGAACCAGCTCGTAAATGGATAGTAAAAGGATACTGTTGGTTTCTCAAGTTTCTCCTGAAGAGGAAAAAAGTAGAGTCTTTGGGAACCAAATAACTCAGCCTTGCCAATAGGAGTTTTTTCAAGATCCAGACTGGAGGTTAGTACTTGGTCAATCATTGCAATACGGTAATGAGGAGTCTTTCAGTAAAAAGAGGGAGAAGAGTAGTTGGGGTCAAGGATGGCACCTGGTGATGGTGACATTTGGAAATAAAAGTATGAGGATTTCATAGGAAATTAATCTGCTAGCAGACAGGTATTGAGCATGGTGAGAGTTAGCAGAGGTTCTACAGAATGAGAAACATCAATAGTCAAAAGCGAGCCCAAGACAAATTCTTCTACACTCTCCAGCAGGCTAGCAGTTCCCTCTATGGCCCTTACATTGGGTGACAGTCCTTTGGCCACAACTACTGACCATAATATCCTAAGGGTCTCTATACCTTTGAGTTAAAATGCCTAAGCCATTGCTTTCATATTTGTAAAGAGAAAGAAAAGTAATTTAACAATTTGGATGTCCCAGTGCTGGAGGGTCAGGTAAACTGCGTTTCTTCAAATCCCTTTTGGTTTAGTTCAGTCCACTGAAGTGGCTCAGATTGATTAGTTTTAAGCAGGGTATATAAGGGTTGAGCAATAGCAGAGAAATTAGGGATCTAATTCCAGTAAAATCTGAGTAACTGTTGTTTCATTTGGGAAACGGGAAAGGAAAAAATGGTTTTTTGTTTTTCTTTTTTTTTTCTGGGTCTAGGAGAAGCTTTTGGTTACTAATGACATGTCCCAAATATTTGACTTGTGGCATCTTAAACTATAGTTTTTTTCTTGGATATCTTATGTCTATTTATGGCCAATTGCATTAGTAAATGGATACTGTTGGTTTCTCAAGCTTCTTCTGAAGGGGAACAAAGAAGTAAGTCACCCTCCTGTTGCAACAAAGTAAAGTCTTTGGGAAAGATTACATCAGCTATGACAGCTTTTAAAATATGAGAAAAACAAATAGAGCTTTCAGTGTAGACTTGTGGCATGACTGTCCAAGTATATTGTTTTTCCCAAGTGAAAACAAATAAAAATTGGCTTTCTGGGATCCATTGGTATACTGCAAAACATACTACAGAGAGCCATTACTGTTACTATTGAGGGAAAGAGCAGAGT
Organism: Callorhinus ursinus; assembly: GCF_003265705.2. Classification (NCBI taxonomy): domain Eukaryota; kingdom Metazoa; phylum Chordata; class Mammalia; order Carnivora; family Otariidae; genus Callorhinus; species Callorhinus ursinus. The sequence continues at coordinate 37,366,691 of NW_027397063.1, read as the reverse complement.
GTAAAGTCTGAGGATTTGGCACAACTGGGTGCCAAGGTATAACCACTATTTATTGCTCTTCGTTCCTGCATGAATCTCTGTCTTCCTCCTTGAGGTTTTTGTATGTGATGAATTGGGATGTTACAAGGGCTAGTGCATGGAATAATTAAACCCTTATTTAATATTCTTTGATTGTGGGTTTAATCCCTTTAATGGCTTTAGCATTCAATGAGTATTGCTTAATATTGGGAAGGGGCTTAGGAGAGTCGATCTGAATTGTTATAAAAGGAGCACAGTGTGTGTGTCCAATGTCAGTAGAACATTTAGACCAAAGGATTTCGGGGACAGTGTCAAGAAGTAGATGCTGTGTAATTTGAATTATGGGAAAGACAGGTATTTGTATTGACCCATTTGTGGTAGATTCTTTTACACTTTGTTGATCTGTTATTTCTATAGATATTTCTTGCTTTTGAGAGAAAAATATATGGTCGTTCCTGATAAGTCTCAAGAGGATCACATCCCAGTGAATGAACAGGAGCTGTTGGAATGAGTAGAATGAGTGCCTAGCAATGGTCCCAATAAAAAGGGAATTAACAAGGATTTAAAAAGCATCAGAGGGGTATTGGAAACTCCCATCATTTGAAATGTACTCTGAGGAAGGGGGAAAGAGAGGCTGGTGTAGTTAAGAACTGATAGTGTTCCTCCTTTGTCTATAAGAGCTCATGGTACCTCATTCCCAATGGTTAAGATCTATTTCTCCTAAGGTGTTAATAGTAGTGGGAAATTTTCTCTTATCTTTGAAGCCTCCCTATTCTGTCATGTGAGCAAAAGGTGGAATTTTTTCTTGTTTTCCAATTTTCTGAAAGATAAAGTTGTCTTTAGGTGCTTTGGTCTGTATATGTCTTGAGTTTTAGGCAATCTTTCTTTCATTGCCCAGGCTTTTTGCAATAATGAGAAATTCCTTTAATAAGGATTGGGCCTTGATTTATTGCCTTCTAGGTAGTTATTTGGTGTAATTGAAAATTCATGATCTGTGCAGCCTGGACTGATCCATGGCTTGCAGGGTTTTCTGTTTTTCTGTCTGCCAGGGAGTGCAGGATAACAGAATGCAGGTAAGGAATTATTAATGCCATCTTGTTTTCTGGCTCTTTTGTAGTCTTTTTGTTCCATTCTTTCTCTCTTGCTGTGAATTGATGATTTTCTGTAGTGGTATGCTTTGATTCCCTTCTTTTTATCTTTAGTGTGCCTATTGTAGTTTTTTGCTTTGGGATTACCATGAGGCTTTATGTACCATTTTAAATTCATTCCCTTTTGGTGGGATATCTTGCTTAATTCTATTTCCACCTACCATGAATAGGCTACTAAGTAATATCTATATCCTTGTTCTCTGGTCCATTAAAAGTAAAATGTCTGGATCAAAGTACATGAATATTTCAGAGGTTTTAAATCTTTTTTTCTCATTTGCCATCCAGAAAGATTGTCTCAATCTGGACAAAGTTCCTGTTCCATGGTATTCCCAACAATTTGGCTATCATCACCCCTTTTAATTTTTGCTAAACTGATAGCCCTTCTTTCCCCTCACCTCCAAAGGTAAAATAAATAAAACCCCAATGATGTTTTAATTTCCTTAATTTGTTTTTTAAAATTTTTTAAGATTTTATTTTTAAGTAGTCTCTACACCCAATGAGGGGCTCGAACTTATAACCCTGAGATCAAAAGTTGTGTGTTCTACCAACTGAGACAGCCAGATGCCCCTTAATTTCCTTAATTTAAATTTAAATAAACATAGTTTCTTAAATTTATTGGCTATTTGTATTTCTTCTTTTTTTTGTATGTCCATTGGTGCTTCTTTCTATTTAAATGTTTGCTTTTTTCATATCAATTGTAAGAGCTACTTATATATTAAAGGTGTTAATCTTTTTCTTTCTCTCATACATGTCTTAAATATTTTTCTTGTATTATTATTTGGCTGCTACCTTTGTTTTTTCTTAATTGTATAGAAGTTTTAAAGTTTTACATAGTCATTGTAAGATGGTCTACCCAGGAGAATTGTGTTCTTGCCCACCAGTTAGAAGAAAAAAAAATTAATTCAGTAAACAGTTCCAAAGAGTTGCAAAAGCAACAAGTCAAACATGGAGCAGTAAGGCAACCCGGAGATTACTAATGGTGGGAAGTTCTTATGGGGAGGAGTGGTATTAAATGAATCCATGATTCTGGTGACATGCGGAGTTTTCCTTCAGGAGCTGGAATTGATAAGGAGGTGCACCTTGTACTAGAGATACTGCCTATAACACAGAAAGAGGGAAGAAATATTGGGGTTTCTTTCTCTAGACTCTTGAATTTCTTATTAGTGCCTCTCATTATCCAAATCTAGCCTGAGGCCACTTGAAAAGGAATCTGGGAAACAGAGTTTGGAGAAGGCATTTGATTGTGAAAAAAAAAATACACATGAGAAGTTGGGAAATGGATTGAGGGCAAACAGGCAAATGATCAGAAGAATCTCATACTTCAATTATTCTCTTTATGCTTTATGCTTTCTAGATTTGGTGTTTTGGTAATAATCTTTCTAAAGATTTCTTCTTGTTCTACTTGTATTCAGTTTTGGTTCTTACTTATTTTGTTCATACATATTTTGATATAAGAAGTAAATAAAAATCCAACCTTATTTCTAAATGACAGGCTCGTTTTCCCATCACCATCATTTCTCCATTGATTTAAAATTACACCTTTAACATATTCTGAAATTTTAAAGCAATTCGGGTTTACTTCTGTACTTTTATTTAGTTCCATATATCTCCTTGTATATTTTGACAGTCCGCCATGTTGCCTTGTGTTCTAAAGTTGGTGGCTTCCAGACGATTCTTAGGATAATTTTGTATAATTAGGAGAGAATATGAGAATTAGAAGAATTGGAAATGCTTTAGGTATATATATTAAGTACCCAACTGACACTCTTCTTCCTACTTATGCTTTATGAATCGACCACAGAAAAGCATACGAAAGTTTAAAGACCTATATAGCAAAACCACCATGTTGCTACCCCTTACTTAGGTTTAATGGTCACTGGTCACAGTCCTAGAGAACCACCAGTATAGACTGGGGAAGAAAGGCAGGGGCCTAGGGTGAAACATTCACAAGAAAAACCTGGAATTGATAGATTATTTGACATCTAGAAAATTTTGCATCTGAATTAGTGATAAAAAATATTACTCAAAGAAAAGAAAACCAGGTGATTATTAATCCTAAAGAAAGGAAAATTTTGTGGAAGAAAGAAAACATCATTGTAGTACCTTATGTGTTTTTCCTATGAACACAATTTATACAGTCATAATGTTAACAGTGAATATTGATCAACTTATAATTCTAATATAGCTGTATTGAAAGGGTGAGGAGATGTGAAGAATTAAGTGTGGAAATTCTCATATTTCAATGTATGAATTTAATAATTTTTAAAACTAAAAAATCAACAAAGAATGGTGTGCCTGGGTGGCTCAGTTGGTTGGGTGTCTGCCTTTGGCTCAGGTCACAAACTCCAGGTCCTGGGATTGAGCCCTGCATTGGGCCCCTGCTTAGTGAAGAGTTTGCTTCTCCCTGTCCCTCTGTCTCTCCCCCCCTACTTGTGTGAGTTCTGTCTCTGTCAAACAAATAAATAAAATCTTTAAAAAAAAATCAACAAATAGCAATGTAAGCATATGATTTAAAAATACAGACACGTATAACGAAAGGACAGATAAAAGATTTGAAAGTGGTTGTGGGGATTGATATTTCTTCATTAAAATCTTTGAAGTTTTGGGGATAAAGTGATCTTGAATAAGTATATGAAATATTTAATGAATACTTATAATTAAAAACAAGAATTAGCTTGCTCAATATGCCACAGTTAATAAGTGACAGAACCTGGATTAAGACATAAGGAAGGGTTGAGAGAACTAGAGCAGAGTAAAAACCAGTCAGTAACCTAGATCTGGAAGGGGAACTTCTTCAACTTGATAAAGAACATTTCTGAAAAAGCTATAGCTAAGGTCCACTTCAGAATGGCAGCATGAGACAATCCATGGCCCAGCTCCTCAACAGGACAGCATACGTGGTGAAAATCATATATTAAAAAACATGATTTAAAAATCTTTGGGAAGTGGGGGCGGCTATGCTAGTGCTCTGGCAGTGTCAGGCCATGGAGCTGGTGCTGCACTCTACCATGTGGTTGGGGTCACTGGGCTGCACAGCAGTGAGTAGGACTGGCTAAGGGTCCCCCATGGGCCTGGAGCTCCTCTGGATGAGCTGGTAGGCAAGTACCCCAAGTACAACAAGGAGGAGGAAAAGAACAGCTACTGGAGCTGCAAGAACCTCTGTGTGCTTCCAAACAGGCTTGCAGCCAGTGTGGGGGCATGTTCACCTCTGGCTTTCTCTCCAGGCCCCCTGCAGATGCAGCCGAGCCTGCACTGTGATGAGGCTTACCGTGAGGTAAGGTATGGCAACATGGGGCTGCCTGATATTGACAGCAAGATGCTGATGGGCTACAACATGGTGCTCAATTGCTACTTTGCTCTACACACCTGTGCTCATCAGTGGCCATGAAAGGCTTATGGTTTGGCTCTGTGCCCATATTAAGCTGTGAAAACTGAAGTGTGTGGGCACAGGCCTGAGACCACCAGCAAATCCATATCTCTGTTACTCCATCTTAGGGCCCCTGATTCCAAGGTCAAGGATTGCTGCCCACCTCACACCTCTTCATGAGCTGGGACCTGGAGCTGTGGCCACTCTGGCTTCAGGCTATAGCATTCTGGGTAGGCTTATAGTGCCAGCAACCCTCCCACTGACCACAGGTTTTTTGGCACCAAGTGGATGATGTTCCTGGCTGTGGGCTTTTATGCTCTCTAAAAAAAAGAAAAAGAAAAAGAAAAGAAAAAAATCTCTGGAGATCGTGTTAAGGTCATGCAGCAAATGAAACATTCATTCAAGAAAATATATTAAAATTTGATAAGAACAGTGAGAATCTACAGCATTTGAATCATAACTTCCTCTCTGCCTGTGCCTTCCCAGCTCATTATGACTAAAGGTCCACACTACTCAGGTGCAGCCGAGAGCACAAAACTCCCTCCCCACATCCCCTCTACCTCCTAGTAGTTGACTGTGTTACCTCCCAGGAGGGCCTTGCCTACAGCTTTTCTCACCTCCTTCCAGCTATGTGTTGTGGAAATTAAATTCTAGGTGACTGTGATCAAGAGTTTGTGGATCCCTTCTACCCAGCCCACACTCATAAGGTAGAGACTCTACCTTAAGCATGACACAACAAAAATACCAGGACCTGATCACCCTTGTGCCCAGCCCATTTGTAAGGCAGTTGTTCCAGACCAGAAGGGGCAAGCTGAGATCAGAGGCTGTACCTACCCAGTGACATACTTAGCAGGGGTATCACATGGACAGAAGAGGGTCACTATCACTGCTCCCCTGTCTGAGAGTTGAGTCTCAGAGATTTTACCCAAAAGGGAAGAAAGGCCTTAAGAACAGAGACCTCCAAAGGTATCCCTTAAAGAAAGTGGCTTTATTGGCAAAAGGAGATTAGAAGGATATTGGTGGAACCATTGGTGAAACATCCAGCTGGTTTGCTTAGAAAAATTCAGGATGGGAGAAAGCAGGGAGGAGCTTGCCTCGAGTTAGAAAGAGCTTCAAACATTATCTTCAAAAACCATGCTTCAAAGGGGCCCAAATTCTTATGAATGTGGAACAACTCATTCCCCAAGGCATTCAAAAAAAAAGAGAGAGCTCATGCTATTGCTGGGAGGGAATGGGGCCTAATGGCTGGATATGATCAAAGAAAGAGATAAGAGGACCTCTGATAAAACCATGGTCATCCCAAGTGACTGTGTGCATGCTGCATCCTCTGGAGAGCATCAGAGGCTTTACACTGCAGAGGAAATGGACTTCACACATACACACACACACACACACACACACACACACACACACACACGCACACTATCTACCCAGTCACTAAACAAATAAACAAGGATATAACAGGATCCAAGGATGAATGAGTATCCAGAGTTTTTGAGTATATTATCTTAAATGCCCAGTTCTCAACAACAACAACAACAAAGTCATGAGATAGGCAAAATGTGTAACCCATACACATTATTAGCAGACATTACAAACTGCCTGTGAGAGCAATGATATATTGGATTCAATAGAAAAAACTTAAAAATAATCATAATATGTTCACAGAACTAAAGGAAACCAGGATTAAATAAGTAAAGGAAGGACTGATTGCAATGTTATTTGATATAAAGACTATCAAAGAAAAAGTACAAAAAACAATTAAATGGAAATTCTGTAATTGAAAAGTATAACTGAAATAAAAATAATCACTGCAGAAGCTCAACTATAGATTTAAACTGACAGAAGGAAGAGTCAGTGAATTTGAAGTTATATCAACAGAGAGTATGCAATCCAAAGGATGAAGGCAAAAAGAGAATGAAGAGAAATGCACAGAACCTCAGAGAAATAAAAACAACCACTAAGTGCTTCAGCATGTGCATTTGGGAGTACCAGGAAAACACATTTCAGATAAAAGACTTGTATAAAAAGATCCAAGTTGTTTGTTGATAAAAAATGAACAAAAAGCACACAAACAATCCAATAAAAATTGGGCAAAAGGTCTGAAAAGGCATTTTACCAAAGAAAAAAACACAGATGGTAAATAAGCATATGAAAAGCTGTTCACATTCTTTGCCATAGGGAAGTGCAAATGAAAATAATAATGGCATACATAAAATAATGGCTAAAATAAAAAAATTAAATAAATATCAGTTTCTGTCAAGAATATGGAATGACAGGAACACACCCACATATGCTCAGTCAGCCAGCTGTCAGGGCCTAGAAGCAGTGACATTGCAGAAACAACTAGGATACCTTTGGCCCAGATTTTTGTTCTTAATACCATTTTCCAGTCAAAAGAATTATATCTACTTGGATAAATAACTGATTCAGTGACTAGGGCAGGAAATAAATATATAACATGACCCTGGAGCATCTTGTAATGTCAGAAAGTAAAAAAGAAGAAAAAAAAAGCTAAACAACAAACAAAAACAAACCCACCCTGCATACACAATGATGGGTGTATGTCAAAGGGACACAGGAGCCAATGGAAACAGCTCCCAGTGGCCAAAGCTAGAATGATTTGAGCAGCAAAATTAATAAAGTAGTATTTAATTATATCAAAGTATAAAATAAATATCCATGCTTCTATACTGATGTAAATAGAGGATTGAATATATAAAAGAATGAGGTGAATAGACAAATCTTCCATGCAGAAGAATTCCAATTTATATAGATACTTTGCCCCAGGGAGGTAGTACATTTCTTTCCTCTCTGTAAGTGTGGGCTGTGGATAGTGACTTCCTTACAAAGAACACAGTAAGAGAAGGTAAAGAAAGAGCAGCTTCACAATGGAGAAACCTGGCAAACACTACCTCAGTCAGGTGGTCAAGGTCAACATCAAGAGTTATAAGTTACGAGGATAGTATTTGCCACTGATAGCATGTAATGAAATGGCAATTTACCTTGGTGATCTTTCCCCTAAAAAGCTATCCTCCCCAGTCTAATCATGAGAAAAACATCAAAGGAATCCCAATTGAGGGACAATCTACAAAATGCCTGATTAGTAGTCTTCAAAACTTACCAAGGATATCAAAAACAAGGAATGTCTGAAAACCTATCACAGACACCTGATGACTAAAGGGATGTGATGGCTAAATATAAAGTGATATGCTGAATGGGATTCTGGATGGAAGGACAGTAGATTAAACTATGGAAATCTGAATCAAGTATGAATTTCACTTCAGAATGTATCAATATTGGCTCATTAATTATAACAAGGTACCATACTAATGTAGGATATTAATGACATGGCAAAATGAATGTGTCATGTATGGGAATTCTCTATACTATCTGTATTATTTTCTATAAATCCAAAACTGTTTGAAAAAAATTAAAAAATTAATAAATCTTTGAGGTAAAGTTCTTGTTTCTCAGAATGAAGCCAGAGAACACTTGGGGAAAAACAACCACCAGTTTTCTGCTTCCAATGATAATAATTGATTCAAATAATTATTGTCATCGGATACTAAGACTGTTGATGAAAAATTATTAGGGAACAAGAAATTCACATGGTGTCTAAGTACCACCCTACAGATTAAATTTTAATAGCAAGGAAATAAGTTATCTGTATCATAGGAAGAGCTGATGGTACCACCTTAATGTAGTACCAGTGAATGGCATCAGTCAACAAGACAAGCTAATGTGATTGGCCTTATGATGGGAGAAGAAAAACAGCACACCAATGATTCCTGAATTATTTAATTTAATGTAATCATGAGGAAATATCACAAAAATAGAGATGGTGGGATATTTTACATGATGTCAGACAGAAATATTTAAAAATTTTAAATGTCATTAAAGAAAAAAAGCAATAAGTTTGCTCTAGATTACAGAAGATTAAAGAATGATAAAGCAAATAGTGGCCTTTAATTTAATTCTTGATGAAAAAATAAATTGCTATCAAAGATAATTTGGGGAGAACTGGGAAATATTTTTTTTTTTGCCTATTTTTAATTTATTTATTTTAAGACCACCTCCTTGCAATTTCCAGAGAGAAAATACAAAACAGGAAACAGACTTCGTTTCAAATACATAAACTGTGCTGGAGTTTAAAGCGTTACTGATAACATTGTTACAGAAGAATGTCAGCTTACTCCAGGGCACTTCAGTATTCCTGAGGAATAAACATGATTTCTCTTTTCCTCCCACTGGGATGTTCTCAGGTGCAAGTCACTGCTCCTGCTCTTTGACGTATTTTCCGTGTAGAAGATATGGAGCCTGGAAATCATGCTGACAGTTGGAGTAGGCCATTCCCAATCCCATGCCAGAACCAAAGGCTAATGGCCACATACTTCTTGTAAAGAAGGTAAGTGAGCAAACAAGTCCTAATCCAAAACCAGAGCCTATCTTCACGACCGCATCCGCCATGCACCGGTCCCACTTCCTGCCGAGCTCTGAATCCGACATGTTCCCCACCCGCAGCTCACGCTTTCCTTGGAAATATTTTAATATGAACATCATATTATGTGATGTTAAATTTCTTGGGGGTAATAATGATATGACAGGGGCACCTGGGTGGCTCAGTCAGTTAAGTGTCTGCCTTCAGCTCAGGTCATGATCCTGGGGTCCTGGGATCAAGCCCCATGCACCTGGGGCTCCCTGCTCAGCGGGGAGCTCCTTATCCCTCTCCTTCTGCCGTTCCCCAACCCTCTCCAGCTCGTGCTCTCTCTCTCTTGCTCTCTTTGTCTTTCAAATAAATAAATAAAATCTTTAAAAAAATGATATGACAATGTAGAAAATATCTTTGTTCTTTTGAGATATATGTTGAAGAATTTGTCATAATCTCAGATATAGGTATAGACACATACATATATGTATTAAATATGTATATATACACATTTGCAGATGGATTATTGGACAAATGTAGTGAAATATTGACAATAATCCTGATTTAAAAACAATTCATGGGCATTCTCTCAACTTTTCTGTAGGTTTGAAATTTTTTCAAAATAAATCTGGAGGAAAATGTCATTGTTTCACATTTTATTTGACTCTCTGCCCACTACAGTTTAGTTTCTTGAAAGTTTTCCTCTGTTGCTACTTTCACTTCTCTATATTGTGTATAAAATGACTTAGTGGTTAAGAACATGGATTTTGGATTTGATCCCTAGATTTGATCCCTGAGCTCCACCTTAATATTTCTGTGGACAAATTATGAAACCTCTTTGTCCCCCATTTTTTCAGTGGGGTTATAGGAAATTAAAATATAGAAATAAAAGTAAAAAATGTAATAGATGTGCTGAGTAGGTAAATGGATACTGATGTAAAGTTATTTGTAAGCTACAAGGGTGTCTGAGAATCTAAAATAAAGCAGAAAATGAGAGATGAGGCAAGAGACATGAATGTATCAGTTAATATTTATTCAGTTGCAATAAAACCATTTTTTATTTCAACAAGCTTAACAGTAAGGAGATCTTTTGGATTTTAAAAAGAGAAGGGATGGTTAATTCCAGACACACTGGGTCAGCTATACCCTCCTTTGTGTGTTGACTTCATCTCCAAGCTGGTGTCTCTTTTGATGGCAAAATGGTTGTAGACTGTGCCAGACTTCATTATCCACACAGCATGACATTCAGAGGAAGAAAGACTACCTTTTTTTGTGGATCTCTTTTAAAATAAAAGAAACATATATCCCAGAAACTTCCACAAAATTACTTCTTTTGTCTCACGAGCCCCAAATAAGCCACAGACTCTTCCCTTAACAGACCTGTAGGCTTCAGTGTTGCTAAGGGTTGGAAGTGTGTGGTGCAGAAATACATAAACTGAATTTGTGCCTTGTTCCTTTCCCTGCAAAAGGGAAAGGGATCAATGCATATAAATCTGAGAACTAAAAATATCCTCTGAAATAAAGAGTGTATACAGATGTGTATACTTGATGTATGATGTATACTTGATTCATCTAACCCAGGTATCTAGATTCCTTTACACTCTTAAAAAAAGTGTTTAGGACCTTGTAGACCTTTGTGTATGTGGGTTATAGCTAACAGTATTTACAATATTAGAAATTAAAACCAAGAAATTGAAAAATATTTATGGACTTGTTTAAAAATAAAAATAACAAACCTTTATATATTAAATTGTTACATTAAAATATATTAAAGGAAATGGCTAGTGAATGACCCAATGAGTCAGATACCTTTTTAAGTATTAGTGATAGGAACTCCATTACAACTAGTTTGTTACTCACAGGATGGAGATAAACCTTCATTTTAATATCCAGTAGTAACAATTTATTATTTTTTCTTTAAAATGTTGCTTATATCTATGCACTCCTCTACTTTTATCCTCCAGTTTCAGCTCTCATCATCTAATATATGAATTCTTGAAGTCAGCCTCATTGTTTCCAGCTTCATTCCAATTAATTGCCAGATTAGTTTTCTGAAAAATACAATCATATTACCTGGTTCTAGGAAGTTTCAGTGTCTGATGCCTCTGATATAAATTCAGATTCCTTAAGGTGACACTTAAGATTCTCAGTAACCTGATCCCCTTCCACCCTATTTTCCATATTCCGCAACACCTCTTAACAACAGTTTTGTCAGCTTTCTGACTCTGTCCATGGTTCACCTCCTTCACCCCCGTTCCCAGGGTCTCCTTATTTCCATACACATTGACTGTGGTCATACTCATTCCTTTTTTCCTCCAAACATCATTTTTAAAAATCATTTTAAGGCACATCTTACTTCTGATGTTGCATAAGGACTAAATACCTCAGGCGACAAGGATCTCCATTTCCTGAACTCCCAAGGAGCATTGATATAAATTCTAGCTCAATTTGAATCACCTGGATGAACTTGAGCAAGCTACTCAGTGTTTCAAAGTATGAGGTTTTTACTGAGGTAAAGCATGAAAAATCATGTCTAACCAGTTTGTAGGTAATATATATGAAAAGTCTAGCTTTGTGCCTAGCAGATAACATGTTCTCATTAAATTATTTTTTTCTTTCATATTTGCATATGTAAGTGATCAATACATATTTTTGTTTAGGTATTTAGAATTTTCACTATTTTATGCCTCATTTATGCTTTACAGCATCTCCAACTTTTTGTTAATGCTGTGAATGTGTCAGTAATTTACACTGGAATCAGTACAGGTTGGTGGAATTCCTAGTAACAAACAAGATAAGTAACATCAGAGAGAAAAACTCCTTCATTTAGTTTAATGTATTAAGGATTACACTTCACTTTTGATGGATACCTAATCAAACTATATGAAAATATCCAAATCCATATGGATATCTGATCCATAAATACCATCTATTTCAACTACAGATTGATAAATCACCAGTACACAGATACTGTATTTCAGAGAAATTGAGAGTAAAATTGACGAACACTAAAGATGAAAATAGTCTTTTTTCATTATACATTTTTATTAGTATTCTTTTCTTTTAATATTTTTAATGGTGGTAAAAGATATATAATAAAATCTCCCCTTTTAAGGATGAAAATATTCTTGATTTGAGAATAGATATTCGGTGTGAATTAATATTCAAATATATTCTCTTGAATAAACTCAAAGAAAATCAAGAATCAAATATATACAGTTTACTTCTGACAGATGCTGTTGTTTAAAAAGGGATTAATTCTTGGGGCACCTGGGTGGCTCAGATGGTTAAGCGTCTGCCTTCGGCTCAGGTCATGATCCCAGGGTCCTGGGATCAAGTCCCGCATCGGGCTCCCTGCTAGGTGGGGAGCCTGCTTCTCCCTCTGCTCCTGTCTGTCTTTCTCTCTCTCTCTCTCTGACTCTCATGGATAAATAAATAAAACATTAAAAAAAATAAAAAGGGATTAATTCTTGAGAACTTGGAATGTTTCAGAGTTCGCTTTGGGATTCCAGAAATTTTTCAGCAATATTAAATTGAAGTGATCTTTATATATACTGAATTCTATTCCTAGTATTTGTTGTGTTTGTTGAAAACTGTAACTCATTACCCTTTGAAACAATTACTTAATAGTTTAGCTAATTTCTTTGTGACACACTTTGTGGCCTCAAGAATAATTGTTTAGTGCATTCTTGCTGGGAGCTAGTGGCTTAGATTTTGGAATACATTGTACAGAATCTCTGCTTGCTGAACTTACTTATTTGACTCTGATAATATCATGTTTTTGTAGTTGAATATTTTATCTACAAAGTGGTCATCTTCTACTTTCTCAATATTCCATGATTTTGGAGAACATTTGATCAAACTTAAGTTAATTTTCCACAGGGGATAATATTTCTTTTAGAATGTTTTAAAATTGTCTTTATAATTTTTTTCATAGCATTTATTACTTCCTTATTTCTTAGGCTATAAATAAAAGGGTTTAATAAAGGGATTACTAGAGTATAAAAACAACAGGTATATCTTTATCTTCTTTATTCGAAGGTGGTCGAATGTACATAAAGAGAAGAGTTCCATAAAATCTTGACACAGAGAGAAAGTGGGATGCACAAGTAGATAAGGCTTTGCTTCCTCCTTCTTTGAATTTCTTTTTGAAAATTGTAAAGAGAATGTAGAAATAAGATACTAAGACACTGCCTATGGTGAAGACTTGAGCCTGAAAAGAAAAATAGTACCAGTTCATTGACATAAGGATCAACACAGGAGAGTCTGTATAATGGAAGAACATCACAAAAAAAGTGATTAATTTGATTTGACCCACAGAAAGTTAACCTAAAGAGAAACCCTATATGAATCATGGAATGCAGATTTCTAGCTATATAGGCCCCTGTGGTCATCTGGATGCAGAGTTTCTTTGACATCGTGTGGTACTGCAGTGGGCTGCATATGGCCACATAGCTATCATAGGCCTTTCTGCTAGGAGAAAGCAGTTTGTAGTTTCAGTAAGGGAGAAAAAATAAAATTATGCCATGGATTCATAAAGGGAACTCATTCTGACCTTCGAAAAGAAGTTCTCTAACATTTTGGGGGTAATGGCACAGGAACAACAGGAATCCATCAGAGCCAGGTTGCCCAGAAAGATGTACATTGGTGCGTGAAGATGACACTCCATAAAAGTCAATGCCACCAGGCCAAGATTCCCCACCATGGTGATGAGATAGATAGTAAGAAACACCACAAGCAGAAGGCTCTTCAACTCTGGGTGATGTGTAAATCCAAGAGGATAAATTCAGTTATCAAGGAGTAGTTATCCTCAGTCATCTTCACCTTCTCTGTTGAGATAGGAATTCTGGAGATAGAAGATTCTAATTTAGAGTGTGAATAGTGGTCCTTCCATGTTTTTCTTTTTACAACAAAGAGAGGACCTTCTTCAAACTTCCCTTACTATCTCTGGATATAGGCACACAAACCTCTAGCGGATATTCATTCTCCTAAAATGTCAGCTTTATAACCTCAACTCTGAAAATCAGCATTCCCATGAATATTTTTGTAATTCCAAGAAGAATGCTTACAGTTTGTCTTTATGAATTCATGCATGAATAGTGCACAAATCTAACATTCCCATATTTGGTTCATTATTGACAAAAAACTTTAGTGTGAGTTTTGTATTAAAGATCCTTAAAATAAATTTACAATCAATTTTTATATATACACATTTTTTTAACTGAGCCAAAGGTTTTCATATACTCTCCCAGTGGAGTGAATGCTTGAAAATAGCATACAACAGAGAGGTTAAATTTATATCTTAGGAATTGTATGAAGATATAAGGATTAAGAATAGGGCTTTCATCTTTAAAGAATACTACTTTGGATAGCCAAGGAAATAAATACCTATATATAATCACCTCTCTCATCCCTTTTCCTGGTATTAGGTCCATTTCCCTAAAAACTGATTTTGTCCATGCCATCTTCCTGTTAATTTTTGCCCAGATTTCTAAATCCTTTCTTTCTTTATGTAAAGCATCCTTTACATATAATGCTACTTAATAAAGTTTTAACTAAATGCCCCCAGACCACACTGATTTTCACTTCCTGCATCCTCAAGCATATCCTATACACCCAACACAATCCAGAGCTGCTTGTGTATAATCTACATGGCTTTTTCTCATATATGCATGCACGGTTTCCTTATTAGAATTGTAGACATTTGAGTTTAGCTATGAATTATACTTCTTATAAGAGTTGTTTAATGCTATAGAGAAAAAAACTATTGATTCCACTCCTAGCTTCAAAGACCTGAGATAGGTGAAATTGTTGTCAGTATACTACCACTGATCTTTAGTGATCTCTTTGGTTTCCACTAATTGAGACTGTTAATTTTGAAGAACAGCCTACAAAGGAAATTTTTTTTTTAAAGATTTTATTTATTTATTTGACAGAGAGAGAGACACAGCAAGAGAGGGAACACAAGCTAGGGGAGTGGGAGGGGGAGAAGCAAGCTTCCCACTGAGCAGGGAGCCCAGTGTGGGGCTCGATCCCAGGACCCTGGGATCATGACCTGAGCCGAAGGCAGACGCTTACTGACTGAGCCACCCAGGCGCCCCTACAAAGGAAATTCTTCAAAATTTATCATTAAAAAAATTATGTATCATTGTCTTACCTGAGTTGACTGATCTACTATTTTCCTGTTTCCTAAGAAACTTATATAAGATTTTCTGAAGTATATCACAGTAGTTTGAAATCTAATAAAAATAAGCTTGCCTGTATATTTGTTTTATAACACTTAGAAAAAGAGAAAGAATCTTAAATCTTAATATGATTTTTGACATGGGGCACCTGGGTGGCTCAGATGGTTAAGAGTCTGCCTTTGGCTCAGGTCACGATCTATAGGTCCTGGGACTGAGCTCCATGGAGGACTCCCAGCTCAGGGGGGAGTATATTTATTCTTCTCCCTCTACCTCTCCCCCAGCTTGTGCTCTCTCTGTCTCTGTCTCAAATGAATAAGTAAAAAAAATCTTTAAAAATATGATTTTCAAGAACAAATTTTGTTTTCCCTCAAAGGCTATCTTCTATCATTACTTAGTGATCCATTAGGATATTTTGACCAATGTGTCTAATTTGTAAATCCTATGGTCAAAATGGGTTTATTTTCCATAATCAAAACATCAAAATAAAGGCACAGGCTGAATATTTTATTTTCTTGTTTTAAAATATTAAGTATAAGCCATTTAATTATCACCTATCTTAGAATTAATTTTCAATGTACTTGCCTGAATTATTTAACAGAATTAAGCTGTGTTCTTACCTGTATATTTTGAAAATTTACCTTATAATCAGAAAAAGTCAGCATGAACTGAGTTTCAATCTCATGCTAATTTGCCATAGCCCTCAGCTGTGAGAAGACCCAGAAGGTGAGAAGTTGAAATCTGAGAACAATGAAAAAATGTTAAATAATTCAGATAAATAGATATTTATGGATGCTAATAATAAAAGTAAAAATAAATTTGAATACTTCTTGTACCTGAATGCTCTGAGAAGAGTCTTATAACATCACTTTGCTTTTTTTTTTTATGGTGTTAAGTCTCATAGAATTTCAGGATATAAATTTTGGCCTAAAAACATTTGGGATTAAAATAATGAAAATCTGGGAGACTACTAATAGGTCAGTGTTAATAATTATGTTCCTTAAAATGCAAAGTTAAACTTTTCCATCAAATGCTTATGGGACTTCCCTACGATCACATCAGTATATTTCTATGGGGAGACTCAGTTCCCAAAACATATTAACTATGTGACATAAATTAAAGATGGTCTGTGAGACAATGAGGTTAAATAAATGACTTTCACTAAAGTCACTAAGGTCATTTGATGATCATTTTGCTGATTCTTATGTAACTGACATCATTTTTACAATTCTATTCATTATCCTGTGCATAAAATGTAAAATGAGCAGAAGAGAGTCTCAGGATGGGTTTGGACAGTTACTAGAGAGATTAGTATGGTTTATGAAAGATGATTAGCATTGAGAGAGGAGACCAAAACATGTGGTACAGTTACCTAGGCTCATCAACTCCTTCACTCTGAGATGAATTTGTTCCCATGTATTGAAAAACCCTCATGGAAACTTTGCTGTTACCATTTAGCCCCACATATGATTTACTGAGTTGTTCTCTGTTCTTTTCAGTTACCCCAATTCCTTTATCTTTCTTACCCTGTTTTCCCCCTTCATTCCACTAATCATATAAATATACTGTATATTTAATAAAATTTAATTTTATAAAAATACTATACATAGAGTATGTCTCTAATCAGTCACTTGTTGCCTACCGACTGCTCCCATTAGGTATAGACATAAGAGGGAAAGGATTTCTCTGTGATATTCATTCCTTCATTTCTAACACCTTGAACTGTGGTACTTTGTAGTGCTTAAAAAATATTTGTTGAATGAGTAAAAAAAAATGATTACTGCTCAGGAATTTGCAATCGTCTTTTAGTGTTCAAACCAAATCCATTTTTTTCAAGAGATTTTTGTTTTTGTTTTTGTTTTAGATTTTACTTATTTACCTGAGAGAGATAGTCAGTGAGAGAGAGAAGGAGCACAGGGAGGGGTAGAAGGAGAGGGAGAAGCAGACTCCCCGCTGAGCAGAGAGCTGGACATGGGGCTCTGGGGCTCAATCCCAGGACTCTAACATGACCTGAGCAGAAGGCAGACGCTTATCTGACTGAGTCACCCAGTCACCCTCAAGTACATTTTTCTTATTTTGGTTTTCCACATGCTCCAGTCAGCCTGTGTCTTATCTATCACTTTACTTTCTTCCTTTTCCCTCAGGGAACTTGGCCATGTGCATCCCTTCACTGCCCCTCTGCACAGGTGCTTCAACTAATTCACTTATAAAGTTTCCCTCATCTAAAACTCCTTCCCTCTTTTCTTCTATCTCCATGCTACTCATCCTTGAGTTCAAATCAGATCTCCTCTATGAGGACTTTCCTAGGTCCTTTCAATAGAATTGTTTTTTTTCTTTTCCTGATTTTCATGATACTTTTCTGTTTTTATAATGCATTCACCACTGTATCAAGTGTGACTCATCTGTGATTGTAAAAGTCTTGACTAAATATTAAGTCATCAATCATGTCATGCATCTTTTTGTGAACCTGAGAACAAACTGAGCTAGATCCTCAATACATGCTGCATTAATTGCTAAAATTTCCATTCGATTTAACTTTTATCAAGTACTTTCAATATGCAGCGTATTGGAAAAGACAATAGGGAGTGTGTGCCCAGGATGTGAAAATGGTGGGGATAAGTTCTTAGTTTTTATATATGGCTCCTGACAAGAAGTTCATCATCTAGTGGGGAGAAAGAAAGGCACTTACATTGCTAACTAGTGTGCAATTTAGGCTGTAATATAAAACATAATGTAATAATATAAAAAAAATGTACACATGTTATATAAAAATATAGTGAGGGAAGTGAATGGTAACCTGGAGGAGGAAAGAAAGGTTTCCCAGTGGAAGTATAATTTCGGATAACTTTACAGGACAAGCAGTATAATAATTGGTGAAGAACATGAGGAAAAGCAGTAGACTGCAGGAACCATGTATAAAAGCCTGGACTCCTAAAAAAGCCAGACCTATTTTTTTAAAAAAGGACAGTAAACTAGAGTGGCTGAAGCTTACTGATACATGATACAAGGAGACACAACAGGTAATATAAAAAGAATGGGAAAATAGATTGGAAATTGTCTTATTTGATTACTTCCCATTTATTTTCCTGCCCTGCTAATTTACTAAAACCCTCTCTCCGAGGACACAACCAACTTTAAATGCCAACCCCAAAGAATATGTAATTATTTTCCTAACCAAGTGTAGTCTTTGGTACTATTAAAGTCTTCTCTGGCTTCTTATGGTAAACCTGTCTGCTTCTGTCTTCTTGATTGCTCCATCTCAGTCTTTTATGCTGGGTCATGTTTCCCTCTTTGCCCTCAATGATGCTTCTTTCTGATGGTATCCTTGACCTTCCTATTCAACACTATTATTAATTAAATAATAATCCTATTCAGAAAAAAATGTGATATATGGCTTATTATTTAAATTGTAGCTTAGCACTATGATACAACATATCAAGCACTTGCTTGAATTTATTTCCAAACATCTCTTAATATCCTACAAATTTGAAAAGATACTATACACATATACATATGCTCAAATAGGAGAAGAATACAAGTTTTAAGTGAGTTTCAAAACAAGAAAGGGCTCTTCAGCAGGTCCACACTGATTCAGCAGGCCAATAGTATTAGAAATATCCAAGTTAGAGTTCATGGAAATAAATTGGATATAGAATATCCAGTATTAGAGTTTGTGGAAAAGTCTGATTGGGGAATCATAACAGACACCCTTCTTGTTTCAGAGCAAGACTTTGTTCTCTGCAGGAGAATAAACTATTCAAAAAATAACTTCTTGCTCTGCTATAAACTCTGCTATGGGAGAGCTTCTAACTTTGGGACAATACGTGACAAAGACTCCAGAATTGCCTTCATGAACTGGAATTTGTCAGACTAACAAGTGTAAAATTGAGCGGGCCCAGGAGTAATACACTGGAAGATGAAAGTGGCACATCCAAGGATCTGGCATGAGCAGAGTCTGAGAATACAATAGGTTGCACAAGCAAGTAAACTAAACTTCTGTGTCATCCTCCATGATTGCATTGATCTCTTGCCCTCATCTCACATGTCTGACCTCAAAGGCCAAGTTGGTTCTTAGATAGTCAGCTTGGTATGTTGAGGCAAGCCAAGATGTATTGTTGCTAACGTTTAGCTCCACCCAGGGTGATCTTAAAAGGCAATAATAAGGGGAAATCTTTAGAGAAGTGTCCTGATTACCTATATCCATTGTATTGAAAGAAGTGGTCTAAGGTGAGAATATATAGATTCATAATAGAGGTGAACAGCTTCGATGTTGGTCAACAGCCTAGAGGGAGACAGATTAAAAGCTCAGTGACCAGAAAATCTGAAGAAGAGGCATACAAATGGATCTACTGGAATGGCATTGAAGTGTGGAATTCTTCATACATGTAAAGGTATACCAGAGAGATCTACCATCCAAAAAATACCAAACAATCAAGTACACAGAATGACAGCCAGTTGAGGTCATCCAGTTTTGTTCATCTGCCACCCCAGTACTGCCTCACTTGGCACATGAATGAAGTGCTATAGTGGCTGAGATGGATGTATGCATGTGCCTAACAGCATGGGCTCCAAATTTTCAAGGCTAATCCAGCTATTGTTCTTGCCAGATTCTAACTTGCCCAAAACAGAGATCACATTGGAGCCCCCAGTAAGACAACATCCCTCAAGTCAGCCACGTGGTGGCAACTTTGCTGCTCCAAACCTCTCAACCAAGTTGCTACAGAAACAAAACAAAATCACCCCCAAGGTGAGACAACACAACTAAATCTATGTCTCAGAGATAAATCATCTATTAAAGAAATAGCATATCACTATATCAACAGAAGAGACTATTCCCAAAGTAGTTACTTCTTAAACTATGATATACCCTCACTCTGGCTAAATAGAATAATTTGTCATTACTAATCCAGAAAAAAAGTAGGTATTTAAAAGTAGGAGGAAAAATAATAGGCTACCTCCCCACAAAACAATATAAAAAGAAAACAAAATATGAATAGAAATATTTCATTTGATGAAAATCCTTCCCAGAAAAACAATCATAGAAAGAGAAAAATTCTAATACAGTTTGTCAACCTGAACTCCTTATCCTTAAACAAGCATTTAGGGATATGATAAAGCACCTTTTATGAAAAATTGCAAAACCTAAATAGAGATGGAGAAAAAGAAGTACATAAGATGAAAGATGACTAAATGTAGAAAAGATATGGAGAAAAAGACAGAATCGTTTTAGACATTAAGACTAAATTATAAGATCCTCAAGGGGTAAGAGACTGTATTATCTGTAAAAGGATATTTGAAGAATGGAAAGGAAATAGCCAAAAGAATAAAAGCGAAACCGATAAAGGGGTAAAAGATTTAGAGCAGGTATGAGTATGAAAAATTAGCAAGGATAATACTCAAACATAAAATTGGAGTCCCTGATGAAGAAAAGTAATAATGGAACAAAAATACTATTTAAAATGATAATCCAAGAAAAATTTGGGGAAAACCAGAAGACTATAACATACATCTTGAAACATATTTATGATAATTGACCCAGAAAAGTAAACTCCAAGATATATCCTAGTAAAGCATTAGACTTCAAGTTAAAATTGTCTACACCTCACTTCCAAAAAAGGAAATCAATTTGGTATCTCAACAGCGACACACAAAACAAGACAACTGTGACTCAAGACTTTCAATAAACTCAAGGAAAAAAAGTGTGAGCCAAGAGTTTTCTATCTAGTTATAGTTTCTAATTAATACATGTAGAAAGAGTCAGGGAAGTAGAAAAGTACACAGTAATAATTGCCACAGTCAGGGTCCACCGGTAGGCAAAACTATGAGAAGTAGGATATTGTAGAGTCTCAAAATGTTTTCCCCAAATATTTATTACTTACTGGAGTGTTGTTAACATATTTTCACAGATTCTTTGATTCTCTCCTTCCAGGAGACAGAACATATCTCTTCTCCCCTTGAGTGTAGCCTATACCAAGTGACTACTTTCTAATGAGTGGAGTATGAGAAGGGAAAAATAGTTAAGGGAAAAATAGTTAAGGGAAAAATAGTTAACTTTACAGTGGAGAAACCTAAAAACAGACTCCACCTTAATCAAGTGGTCAAGGTTAACACCACCAGTAATAAGTCCTGTTGCTATCTCCGATAAACATGTATCCCCAATATGACACAATGAGAAAGACTCTTCACTTCTGTGGAAAGTCCTCTAACATTTTGGGGGTAATGGCGCAGGAACAACAGGAATTCATTAGAGCCAGGTTGCCCAGAAAGATGTACACTGGTGTGTGAAGACGATGCTCTATAAAAATCAATGCCACCAGGCCAAGATTCCCCACCATGGTGATCAGATAAATAGCAAAGAACACCAAAAACAGAAGGATCTTTAGCACTGGATGATCTGTAAATCTTATGAGGATAAATTCTACTGTCAAGGATTCATTTGCAATAGTCATTCCTGGCTTCTTAGCTGAGATAGAAATTGTAGAGAAATGAAATTCTAAATTAGAGTGTGTTTATTCTCCCCTCTAATTTTGTCATGTACAAAAAGAAAGAAGCTCTTTCTAAATCATCCTATGCTGTCTCTACAAACCAGCACGTGCACAGTAGATCAAGTCTGTGAGAAGAAAAGTATCACAGATTGTGTACACAGGGATCATCTAAAAATGACTGTGTGAATTCCCAAGACAGAAAGGTGTTTTCTGCCTAAATTATCCAATGTTAATGTACAAATTCCTAGTCAGTATATATAATTTGGCATATCCAAAATCAGAAGATATTTTCTTATGGTGTCTTTTTCTCCAAGAAAAGAAAATAATAAACACATTTTAACTACTTACTATCCTATGGGATTGATGTAATGTTTGGAAATTAACTTATTTTAGGCATTTTAAATGTTTAAGTGTATTATTTTTGTAATATCACAGAATCACAGTGGGTTTTAAAAATGATTTCTCTAGGTTGGTATTCCTTCATGGAGAAGCTTACCAAGGGATATCTTAATATCTATTTATCCTTTAAGATGGGGTAAATATATAGAATATTTAAAAATTTTCTTAGTAAGTTAATTTTGATACTGTTTTTATATTTATTTCAATCTAGTTGCTTGTTACACAAGACCAATATCCATGGTATATCTTACAAGAATGAAACTACCATATTCAAATTAAAAAAATTCTGCTTCATTTATCAATATTGCTAAAAAAGCAAGCTTTCTTTTGGAACCAAAATACAAATGTCTATATGAATGCAGCCAAATATTTCTCTATTTAGAAAATTATCATAAATAGGATATAGCACCTTTTTTTGGTTTTTGCTTTTTAGTTAACTGTATTATTTTAATCTTTCTACACAACAAAGTTTCATCTCAGTTTTTGGAGTGTTTCTTTTGATCAATCCTAAGAGCAACACAATCATTTTAAAGGTTTCAAACTATAAGAACAAAGATTTTTTACTTATAAAAAAATACTTAAATTAACTTTTATTCTGTTTAATTTTTTTTTAGATTTTTTTTTTTTGACAGAGAGAGTACAAGCAGGGGGAGTGACAGGAAGAGGGAGAGGGAGAAGCAGCCTCCTGCTCAGCAGGGAGCCCAATGTGGGGATCGATCCCAGGACCCTGGGATCATGACCTGAGCCAAAGACAGACGCTTAACCATCTAAGCCACCCAGGCACCCCTATTCTATTTTTAAAAATTTTATTTATTACCCTGACAGAAAGAGAGAGTGAGCACAAGCAAGAGGAGTAGCAGAGGGAGAGGGAGAAACAGGCTTCTCACTCAGCAGAGAGTCCAACCTGGGGCTTGATCCGAGGCCCCCGAGATCATGACCTGAGCTGAAGACAGATGCTTAACCAAGTTAGCCACCCAGGTGCCCCTAAGTTTATCTTTTAAATCTATGCTGCCCAGAGCAACCTATGCATTCAATGCATACATGCATACCCTATCAAAATACCATCGACATTTTTCACAGAGCTAGAACAAATAGTCCTAACATTTGTATGGAACCAGAAAAGACCTCAAATCACCAAGGGAATGTTAAAAAAAAAAAAGAAAGAAAGAAAACTAGGGGTATCACAATGCCAGACTTCAAACTATATTACAAAGCTGTGACCATCAAGACAGCATAGTACGAGCACAAAAACAGACACATAAATCAATGGAACAGAATAGAGAGCCCAGAAATTGACCCTCAACTCTATGGTCAACTAATCTTCGACAAAGCAGGAAAGAATGTCCAATGGAAAAAAGATAGTCTCTTAAATAAATGGTGCTGAGAAACCTGGACAGCCACATGCTAAAGAATAAAACTGGACCATTCTCTTACACCATACACAAAGATAAACTCAAAATGCAAGAAAGACCTAAATGTGAGAGAGGAATCCATCAAAATCTTAAAGGAGAACACAGGCAGCAACCTCTTCAACCTTGGACACAGCAAATCCTTGCAAGATATGTCTCTAAAGGCAAGGAAAACAAAAGCAAAAATGAACTTTTGGACTTCATCAAGATAAAAAGCCTCTGCACAGCAAAGGAAATAATCAACAAAACCAAAAGGCAACCGGCGGAATGGGAGAAGATATTTGCAAATGATATGTCAGATAAAGGGCTGGTATCCAAGATCTATAAAGAACTTCTCAAACTCAACACCCAAAACACAAATAAATAATCAAGTCAAGAAATGGGCAGAAGACATGAACAGACACTTCCCCAAAGAAGACATGCCCAACAGACACATGAAAAAATGCTCCACATCACTTGACATCAAGGAAATACAAATCAAAACCACAACAAGATACCACCTTACACCAGTTAGAATGGCTAAAATTAACAGACAGGGAACAATAAATGTTGGCAAGATGTGGAGAAAGGGGAACCCTCTTACACTGTTGGTGGGAATGCAAGTTGGTACAGCCACTCTGGAAAACAGTATGGAGGTTCCTCAAGACGTTAAAAATAGAGCTACACTGTAACCCAACAATTGCACTACTGGATATTTACCCCAAAGATACAGACGCAGTGCAAAGAAGGGGCTCATGTACTCCAATGCTCATAGCAGCAATGTCCACATAGCCAAACTGTGGAAGGAGCCCAGACTTCCTTCAACAGACGAATGGATAAAGAAGATGTGGTCCATATATACAATGGAATATTACTTGGCCATCAGAAAAGATGAATAGCTACCATTTACATCAACATGGATGGAATTGGAGGGGATTATGCTAAGTGAAATAAGTCAAGCAGAGAAAGACAGTTATTGTATGGTTTCACTCATATGTGGAATATAAGGAATAGTGCAGAGGACAATAGGGGAAGGGGTGGAAAACTGAAGGGGAAGAAATGAGGGAGGGAGACAAACCATGAGAGACTATGGACTCCAGGAAACAAACTGAGGGTTGTGGAAAGGGAGGTGGGTGGGAGGATGAGGTAACTCAGTGATGGGAAAAAGGAAGGCACGTGATGTGATGAGCACTAGGTATTATGCACAACTAATGAATCATTGAACGTTCTATCAAAAACTAGATGTACTATATGTTGGCTAATTGAATTTAAATAAAAAAATATAGAAGTGGAAATTACAGTAGTTAAGGTAAAAGAAAAACAAATGAATAGCAGTTTGGAAGCAGCAGAGGAACAAATTAATGACCTAGAAGACAGAGGAAGGAAAGTAATCAAGCTGAATAAAAAAAGAAAAAAAGAATTATACAAAATGAGAATGAAAGGAGGGAACTCAGTGACTCTTTCAAACATAACAACATTTGTATTATAGGGGTCCCAGGAGAAGCAGAAAGAAAAGGGGGCAGAGGGCGCCTGGGTGGCTCAGTTGGCTAAGCGACTGCCTTCAGCTCAGGTCATGATCCTGGAGTTCCGGGATCGAGTCCCGCATCAGGCTGCCTGCTCCACAGGGAGTCTGCTTCTCTCTCTGACCCTCCCCCCGCTCATGTGCTCTCTCTCTCTCTCATTCTCTCTCTCAAATAAATAAATAAAATCTTTAAAAAAAAAGAAAAGAAAAGGGGGCAGATAATTCATTTGAAGAAATAATAGCAGTAAACTTCCCTAATCTAGAGAGGGAAACACATATCCAAATCAGGGGGCACAGAGAACTCCCAAAAAGCCAACAAAAGCAGATCCACACCAAAACATATTATAATATAAAGGTCAAAATGTAGCGATAAAGAGGAACTATTAAAAGCAGTGAGACAAAAGAAGACAGTTACATACAAAGAAACGCCATAAGGCTATCAGTGAAATTTTCAGCAGAAACTTTCCAAAACAGAAAGAAGAGGCATGATATATTAAAAGTGCTGAATAGGGGGAAAAAAACGGTAGCCAAGAATATTCTATTCAGCAAGGCTATCATTAAGAATAGAGGAGACAAATAGAAACTAAAAGAGTTCATGGCCACTAAACCAGCACTGCAAGATATATTAAACTGGACTCTTTGAGTGAGAGGGAAAGACCAAAAATGACACTATGAAGGTAAAAAAAAAAACAAAACCGAAAAGCAGTAAAAATGATTACTTCTATAAAGAAATCTGTCAGAGAACTCACACAATAAAAGGATGTAAAATATGATACCATACACATAAAACATGGGGAGAAGTAAAGAATGGGCTCAAACATAAATGACCATCAACTTAAAATAGACTCCTATATGCAGAAGATATTTTACTAACCTAATGGTAAACTGAAATCAAAAACCACTAATAAATATACAAAGAAAAAAGAAAGAAATCCAAAGATATCACTACAAAAACCAAGCAAACTGTGAGAGAAAGACAAGAAAGGATCAGAAAAATCTTCCAACATAACCAAAAACAAGTAATAAAATGGCAATAAATACATAAGTATCAATAAGTACTTTGAATGTAAATGGACTAAATGCTCCAACTGAAACATAGGGTGACAGAATGGATTAAAAAAAAAAAAAAAGAAGAGGAAGACTCACCTAATGCTGCCTAGGAGACTCATTTTAGACCTAAAGACACCTGTAGTTGAAAGTGAGAGGATGGAGAAACATTCATCATGCAAATGGATGTCGAAAGCTGGAATAGTGATACTTATAGCAGGCAAACTAGATTTTTTAAAGATTTACTTCTTTATTTATTTGAGAGAGAGAGCGGGAAAGAGGGAGAAGCAGACTCCCAGCTGAGCAGAGAGCCTGGTTTGGTGCTCGATCCCAGGACCCTGAGATCATGACCCAAGCTGAAGACAGATGCTTACCCAACTGAGCCACCCAGGCACTCCTCAAACAAACTAGATTTTAAAACAAAGACTGTAACAAGAGATGAAGTACACTACATCATAAGAAAGGGATCTATCCAACAAGAAGATCTAACAATTGTAAATATTTATGCCCCCAACTTGGAAGCAACCAAATATATAAAACAATTAATAACAAACAAAAGGAACTCATTGATAAAAATACAATAATACTAGGGGACTTTAATACCCCACATACAGCAATGGACAGATCATCTAAGCAGAAAATCAACAACGAAACAAAGGCTTTGAATAATGCACTGGACCAGATGGATTTAACAGATATATTCAGAACATTTCATCCTAAAACAGCAGAATACACATTCTTTTCAAGTGTACATGGAACATTCTCCCGAATAAATCACATATTAGGCCACAAAATAAGCCTCAACAAATTCAAAAACTTGAAATCATGCCATGCATCTTTTCTGACCACAACTCTATGAAACTAGAAGCCAACCACAAGAAAAATTATAGAAAGACCACAATAACATAGAAGTAAAATAACATGAACTAAAGATGATTGGGTCAACCAGGAAATAAAAGAAGAAATTAAAAAGTACATGGAAACAAATGAAAATGAAAACACAGTGGTTCAAAACATTTGGGATGCAGCAAAAACTGTTTTAAGAGAGAAGTTTGTAGCAATACAGCCTACCTCAAGAAAAACCTAAAATAACCTAACCTTACACCTAAAGGACTTAGAAAAAGAACAACACCCAAAACCTAAAACCAGCAAAAGGAATGGAAATACATGACATAGAAGCTAAAAAAAAAAAAACAAAAAAAACCAAAAAACACTAGAACAGATCAATGAAACCAGGAACTATTTCTTTGAAAAAGCAATAAAATTGATGTCTCTAGCCAGACTTATCAAGAAAAAGAACAGAAAGAACTCAAATAAATGAAATCACAAATGAGAAAAGAGAAATAACAAACAATATCACAGAAATAAAAAAGATTAGATTATGAAAAATTATATGCCAACAAATTAGACAACCTAGAAGAAATGGATAAGTTCGTATAAACATATAACCTACAAAAACTAAAATAGGAAGAAATGATAAAGTTGAACAAACCAAATACCAGCTAAGAAATTAAATCAGTAGCCAGAAAACTCCCAAAAAACAAAAGTCCAGGACCACAGGGCTTCACAGGCAAATTCTACCAGACACTTAAAGAAGAGTTAATACCTATTCTTCTTAAACTATTCCAAAAATTAGAAAAGGAAGAAAAACTTCCAAAGTTATTCTGTAAGGCCAGCATTACCCTGATACCAAAACCAGATAAAGACACAACAACAACAACAACAACAACAACAAAAGACAATTACAGGCCAGTATCTCTGATTAACATAGATGTAAAAATCCTCAGTGAAATACTAGCAAACCAAATCCAACAATATATTAACAAAGTCATTCATCATGATCAAGTGGGATTTATTCCTGGCTTGGAAGGATGGTTCTGTTTTTGCAAATCCATCAACGTGATGCCTCACATCTAATAAAAGAAGGATAAGAATCATATGATCATTTCAATAGACACAGAAAAAGAATTTGACAAAATAAAACATCCATTCATGATAAAAACCCTGAACAAAGTAAGTTTAGAGGGATCATACCGCTACATAGTAACCACTGTCTATGAAAAGACCATAGCTAACATTATCCTCAATGAGGAGAAACTGAAGATTTTCCTCTATGGTCAGGAACAAGACAAGGATGTCTACTTTCACTGCTTTTATTCAACATAGTACTGGAAGTCCTATCCACATCAATCAGACAATAAAAAGAAATAAAAGGTATCCAAATTGGTGAGGAAGAAATAAAACTTTCACTATTGGCAGATGACATGATACTCCATATAGAAAACCCAAAAGACTCCACCAAAAGACTGCTAGAACTGATAAATCAGTTCAGTAAAGTTGCAGGATATAAAATCAAGACTTTTCTTGCCTCTTGAGGTAGGCCTGTATTGCAGTATACTTCCCTCTTAGGACTGCCTTTGCTGCATCCCAAAGGTTTTGAACTGTCCTGTTTTCTTTTTCATTTGCTTACATACATATCTTTTATTTCTTCTTTAATTTCCTGGTTAACCCATTCATTCTTTAGTAGGATGTTCTTAAACCTTCATGTATTTGTGGTCTTTCCAAATTTTTTTTTATGTGGCTGACTTCAAGTTTCATATAATTAGAGTCTGAAAATAGGCATGATAGGCTCTTGATCTTTTTGTACTTGTTGAGGGCTGATTTGTGACCTAATGTATGATCTATTCTAGAGAATGTTCCATGTGAACTCAAAAATATGTGTATTCTGCTGCTTTCTGATGTAATGTTCTGAATTTATCTGTTCAGTCTCTCAGGTCCAGTGTATCATTCAAAGCCATTGTTTTCTTGTTGATTTTTTTCCTTAGAAAATTCTCAAATACACAGCCTAACCTTACACCTAAAGGAGCTAGAAAAGGAAAAGCAAATAAGGCCTAAAGCTATCAGAAGGGAAATTATAAAGATTAGAGTAGAAATAAATGATATAGAAACAAACAAACAAACAGAACAGATTAATGAATCTAAGAGCTTGTTCTTCAAAAGAAGTAATAAAATTGATAAACCTCTAGCAAGACTTATCTAAAAGAAAAGAGAAAGGACCCAGATAGATAAATTCACAGATGAAAGAGGAGAGATCACAACCAACACTACAGAAATACAAACAACTGTAAGAGAACACTATTTATATGTCCACACACTAGACGACCTAGGGGGTGCCTGGGTGGCTCAGTTGGTTAAGCATCTGACTTTGGCTAAGGTCATGATCTCGGGGTCCTGAGACTGAATCCCATTTTGGGTTCCTTGCTCAGCTGGTAGTCTGGTTCTCCCTCTCCCTCTGCCCCTCCCCCTGCTGTTCTCTCTATCTCAAATAAATAAAATCTTAAAAAAAACAAAACAAAACTGGACAACCTGAGAAAAATGAACAAGTTCCTAGAAACCTACAAACTATCAAAACTGAAAAGGGAAGAAATAGAAAATTTGAACAGACTCATCACCAGCAAAGAAATTAAATCTGTAATCAAAAATCAAAAAATCAAACAAAATAACTGGGCAGATGCTTCCCAGGGGTATTGTACCAGCCATTTAAAGCAGAGTTAATACCTATTCTTCTCATACTGTTCCAAAAACTAGAAATGGAAGGAAAACTTCCAAACTCATTCTATAAAGTCAGCATTACTTTGATTCAAAAACCAAAGACCCCAATAAAAGGAGAATTACTGGCCAATATCCCTGATTCAAAAATTCTCAATAAAATATTAAGATTTCAAATTCTACAGTACATTAAAGAATTATTCATTACAATCAAGCTGGATTATTTCCTGGGGTTCAGGAGTGCTTCGATATTTGCAAATCAATCAACATGATACACCACATTAATAAAAGAAAAGATAAGAACTATATGATCTTGTCAATAGAAGCAGAATGAGCATTTGACAAAATACAGCATCCTTTCTTGAAAAAAATCCCTCAAAAAGTAGGGTTAGATGGAACATACTTCAACTTCATAAAGGTCAAATAGAGACACACAGCTAATATCATCCTCAATGGGGAAAAACTGAGAACTTTCCCTATGGTCAGAAAAAGACAAGGAAGGTGACTCTCACCATTACTATTTAACATAGTACTGGAAGTCTTAGCCTCAGCAATCAGACAACAAAAAGAAATAAAAGGATTCCAAAGCGACAGGGAAGTCAGACTTTCACTCTTTGCAATGAGATGATATCTATGTAGAAAACCTGAAAGACTCCATAAAAAAAATTGCTAGGATTCATACATGAGTTCAACAAAGTTACAAGATAGAAAATCAATGTGTATAAATCTGTTGCATTTCTATACACCAATAACAAAGCAGCAGAAAAAGAAATCAAGGAATCAATCCCATTTGCAATTGCACCAAAAACAATATTATACCTAGGAATAAACCTAACTAAAGCTGTATCTAAAAAGTATAGAAATTGAAGAGGACACAAAGAAATGGAAAAACATTCCATGTTCATGAGTTGAAAGAACATTGATAAAATGTCTATACTACCCAAAGCTGTCTACACATATAATGTAATTCCTATCAAAATACCACAGCATTTTTCACAGAGCTAAAACAAACAACCCTAAAATCTTTATGAAACCACAAAACACTCCAAATAGCCAAAGCAATCCTGAAAAAAGAAATAAATGTGAAGACATCATGATTGCAGATTTCAAGCTATATTACAAAGCTGCAATGTTCAAGACAGTATGGTACTGGCACAAAAACAGATGCACAGATCAATGGAACAGAAGAGAGAGAACCCCAAAATGGACCCACAACTAATCTTAGACAAAGGAGGAAAGAATACCCGATGGAAAAAAACAGTCTCTTCAACAAATGGTGTTGGGAAAACTGGACAACAACATGCAGAAGAATGAAATTGAACCACTTTCTTACACCATATACAAAAACTTATTCAAAGTGGATGAAAGACCTAAATGTGAGATAGGAAACCATCAAATCCTAGAAGAGAAAGCAGGCAGAAACCTCTTTGACCTCGGCTGTAGCAACTTCTTATTAGACATGTCACTGGAGACAAGGGAAACAAAAGCAAAAATGAACTACTGGACTTCATCAAGAGAAAAAGCTTGTGCATAGCAAAGGAAACAATCAATAAAACTAAAAGGCAACCTACAGAATGGGAGAAGATATCTTCAAGTGACAAATCTGATAAAGGGTTAGTATCCAAAATCTATAAAGAACTTACCAAACTCAACACCCAAAAAACAAATGATTCAATTGAGAAGTGGACAGAAGAATGAATAGACATTTTTCCAAAGAAGACCTCCAGATGGCTAAGAGACACATGAAAAGATGCCCAACATCACTCATCATCAGGGAAATACAAATCAAAACCATGATGAGATACCACCTCACACATTAGTCAGAATGGCTAAAATTAACAACACAAGAAACAACAGGGGTTGGTGAAGATGTGGAGAAAGCAGAACCCTCTTGCACTGTTGGTGGGAATGCAAACTGGCATAGCCACTCTAGAAAACAGTTTAAAGTTTCCTCAAAAAGTTAAAAATAGAACTATCCTATAATCCAACAATTCCATTACTAGGTATTTACCCAAAGGATACAAAAATACAGATTTGAAGGGGTACATGCACCCCAGTGTTTATAGCAGCATTATCAATAAGAGCCAAACTATGGAGAGAGCCCATAATGTCCAACAACTGATGGATGGATAAAGAAGAAGAGCTACACACACACACACACACACACACACACACACACACACACACACACACTGGAATATTACTCTGCCATCAAAAAGAATGAAATCTTGTCAATTGCAATGTTGTGGATGGAGAAAGTGTATTATGCTAAGTGAAATAAGTCACTCAGAGAAAGAAAAATGCCATATGATGCCAATTGTATGTGAAATTTAAGAAACAAAACAGATGAATATATGCAGGTGGGAAGGAGAGAAGGAAATAAGCCTTAAGAGACTCTTAACTATAGAGAACAAACTGAGGGTTGATGCGGGGGAGGTAGGAGGTAGGAATGGGTTAGATGGGTGATGGGTATTAAAGAAGGCACTGTGATGAGCACTGAGTGTTGTATGTAAGGGTCAAATGACTGAATTCTGCTCCAGAAACCAATATTGTACTGCATGTTAACTAACTAAAATTTAAATTAAAAAAAAATTCATGAAAGAAATTAAAGACACAAAGAAATGGAAAGATGTTCCATGCTCATGGATTGGAAGGACAAATGTTAAAATGTCTATACTACCCAAAGCAGTCTACACATTTAATGCAATCCCTATCAAAATGCCAACAGCATTATTCACAAAACTAGAACAAACAACACTACAATTTGTATGGAACCACAAAATACCTGGATAGACAAGAAATCTTGAAAAAGCAAAGCAAAGCTAGAGACATCACAATTCCAGACTTCAAGGTATGTTACAAAGCTGTAGTGATCAAAACAGTATAGTACTGGCATAAAAATAGACACATAGATCAATGGAACAGAATAGAAAAATCCAGAAATAAAACTAGAATTATAAGATCAATTAATCTTTGACAAAAGAAGAAAGAATGTGCTTAGGAAAAAAGTATTTTCAACAAATGGTGTTGGGAAACTGGACAGAAACATGCAAAAGAATGAAACTGGACCTTTTTCTTACACCACACACAAAAATAAATTCAAAATGGATTAAAGACCTAAATGTGAGACCTGAAACCATAAAAATCATAGAAGAGAACACACGCAGTAATTTCTCTGACATAGGCTGTAGCAACTTTCTTCTAGATAGGTTCCCTGAGCCAAGAGAAACAAAAACAAGATTAAACTACAGAGACTATATCAAAATAAAAAGCTTCTGCACAGCAAAGGAAACAATCAACATAACTAAAAGGCAGCCGAAAGAATGGGAGAAGATATTTGCAAATGACACATCAAATATAGAGTTAGTTTCCAAAATATATAAAGAATCTTTACACTCAACAACCAAAAAACAAATAATCCAATCAAAAAATGGGCAGAAGACATGAACAGCCATTTTCCCAAAAAAGACATACAGATAGCCAACAGACACATGAAAAGGCTCTCAATCATTATTCATCAGCAAAATGCAAATCAAAACCACGGTGAGATATGACTTCACACCTGTCAGAATGGCTAAAATAAAAAACAAAAAACAAAAAACAAGTGTTGGTGAATATGTGGAGAAAAAGGAATCGTCTTACACTGTTGGGGGTGGGTAGGGACTGCAAACTGGTATAGTACTGTGGAAGAGAGTTTGGAACGTTCTCAAAAAGTTAAAAATAGAAATGCCATATGATCCAGCAAGTGCACTACTGGGTATTTACTCAAAGAAAAAACACTAATGCAAAGGGATACAGGCACCCCTATGTTCGTAAGGGCATTATTTACAATAGCCAAGATATGGAAGTGGCCCAAGTGTCCATCAATCGATGAATGGATAAAGAAGTTGTGGTATATTGATATATATATATAGGTATAGATATACAATGGAATATTATTCAAACATCAAAAAGAATGAAATCTTGCCATTTCAAGGACATGGATGGTGCTAGAGCATATAATGATAAGTGGAATAAGAGAAAGACAAATACCATATGATTTCACTCATATGTGAAATTTAAGAAACAGACCAAATAAGTAAAGGGTGGAGGGGGAAGAGAGTGAGAGGGACAAACTAAGAAATAGACTGTTAACAACTAGTGAGAACAAACTCATGGTTACCAGAGAGGAGGTGGTTGGGGGAGGGGAGGTAGGTAAGATAAGTGATGGGAATTGAGGAGTGTACTTAAAATGAGCACTGGGTGATTAAAATAAAAACTTTAAAAAAGTAAAAATAAATAAAATAAAAAAGCTTACAGATGAAAACTCAGTATTACATATGGCCATTAGTGGCCTAAAAGAATAAATAAAATATTCAGTGTTTGAAATGAGTGAGCATTTTTATCTTTTTCAATGTAATCTGGACATGCATCAAGGAAGCTGGAACATTTAAGAATGACCTTGAAGAAAGGACACCATTTCAATTGTACGTGAAGATAGGCACACTTGAGGAAGCATTCTATGTGGAGAAACCATATGAACAAGAACATATATCAAAAGAAGGTGTCCAGAAGGCTTTCAGTAAGTTATTTGGGGTAAAACACAGGGTCCAGTAGAAGAATTGTGAGGAAAGAGACTTCAGAGTCAAATCAAGATTTTATTGGGAAGTACCTCAAATACTGCCAGGGTCACAAATGCAGGGTAATATAGATATAGATATATATATAGATGTGGATGTGTTTATGTAATCCATTCATATACATGGACATTAAATATATACATATTCATATATAGAGTTCTAGATACGTATGTTATATATACACATAATCGGGTAAATATGACAGTCCTTGTAAATCTATTCAAGAGGCATATTACTTAGACTTCTGTTCATGAAGAAGAGTTTGACAGAAATGTTTGCGAAATAAAAGAATATCAACAGGATGTAGAAGTAACAAGAATATAACAAATGACTGACATGCGTAGTTTTAGTGTATGACCCTTAGAGGTATCAGTAGGGCTGTATATGGAACCAGTGGTGAGAGGAAGGACAGGGGTAGACTAAAATTGGATCACTCGTTATATTTTTTTGCCTCTGTTCACTCAAACACAAACCTGACCCCACTGTGGAGTGAAATGTGATGTGAGGCTTCAAGCCACACAACTGTATGTCTGTAAAAGACTCATATTCAAATTTTTTTCAGAGGAATTACACTATTACAGTGTTTAATGCATTTATGAAGTCACGTTCAAAACATTAAAACATGTAAAATATTTTTCTTAATTATTTTAGTATGACATGAAGAAAACTTGAATAAAATTCTCTGTTTTTCAATAATATATACATATATTTAAGATGGTTATTTGGGGGTGCCTGGTTGACTCAGTTGGTTAAGCATCTGCCTTCAGCCCAGGTCATGATCCTGGAGTCCCGGATCTAGTCCCACATCAGGCTCCCTGCTCAGCAGGGAGTCTGCCTCTCCCTCTGACCCTCCCTCCTTTCATGAACTCTCTCTCTTTCTCTCATTCTCTCTCTCAAATAAATAAGTAAATAAAATCTTTTAAAAAAATGGTTATTTGTAGTCCCACCTTAAGTCATTTGAATGCTAGGGCAATTATAACTGCCAAAACCTTTGAACACTAATCAACACATAGCAACATCTAATTTGCACAATTTCTTGATATTCTAATGGAAGAAGAACAGATGTTCTATGAATACTAAGGATTTCTCTTTAACATTTTTCTCAGTGAATCTATGACTTTCTTATTTCTCAGGCTATATATCATTGGGTTTAACACAGGAATTATAATAGTGTAAAATAGAAAGTCCATCATATCTTGATCATCTGCCTGTGCAGATCTAGGGCGCACATACATGTAGAGAAGGGGGCCGTAGTATAAGAAGACAGGTAAGAGATGGGCTCCACAGGTGGAGAAGGCTTTCCTTATGCCTTGCAGAGACTTCTTTTTTAAGATTGTAAAGAGAGCTAATGTGTAAGAGACAAGAACAGTCAAAATGGTAAAGACTTGTATTGACCCAGAGAAAATAAATACTATCAGATAATTAATAGAAGGGTCAGTACAAGAAATCTTAAATAATGGTATAATATCACAGTAAAAGTGATGTATTATGATGGAATTGCAGAAGGTTAATCTGAGTAAAAAAGAACTATGAATCATGGCATGAAGAAGGCCACCTAAAAATGACAAAAGTATCAGCTGGATGCATAGTGCATTGGACATAATCACTGGATAAAGTAATGGTTTGCATATGGCCACATAACGATCATATGCCATTGTTGCCAACAGAAAACATTCTGTGGTTACACTGATTGCAAAGGAAGAAAACTGTATCATGCATTCAGAGAGAGGGATCATCTTGCTCTTGGCAAAGAAGTTGACCAGCCTCTTGCGGGATACTGTGGATGATAACCAAGCATCCACAAATGCCAAATTCCCAAGGAATAAGTACATGGGGATGTGAAGCTGACAGTCATGCCATACGAGAGCAATCAGACCAAGGTTGCCCATAATAGTGAGAAGATAGATAACCAAGAACAACAGGAACAGGGGGATTTGCCACTGTGGTTCATATGTGAGTCCTGTGAGAATCAATTCTGTCAGCAATGTAGCATTTTCTTTTTCCATGTCCTCACTGGGTATTGCCTGAAATGAAATTAAATGGAAACAAAAAGTCATTCAATTTATAACATGAAATATAGGGAAGGGAGTTGAAATAAAATTATGCACCTCAGAAATATCCTCTCAATTTTATGTGTTACCTCTGTAATAGATGGAATTGTTTGGGGGGCTTGGAAATAAATGCAATTATTTCAATTTTTAAAATGTTCCACAATGAACAGAATTGGGAAAATGAAATACATTGTATGTAAATGCTAAATTTATGGGATAAGATTGAATATGAAAGGGAAATTCTGTATCTAGGACATGGATGTAGGATGAAGGGGAAAGAAGCTTGAAGAACCTGGGCAATAAAATGAGTTGAATAGCATGTGAAGGATCTTGAACATTGTTCATCAGGGAAGAAGCATGCACTGAAAAAAAGAGAGTGGCGCTGTAAGATTTTTTCAAATGAATATATAGTAGTGTAGAAAATAGGCTGCAGGGAGGTGAAGTCGGGTCATGAATACTAGACAGGAAGATGTTATTACGGTCCACTGGTTCTCAAACTTGGAATTCTCTGAGGAACTTTGTACAAAATATAGATCGTGAGGCTTTCTTTAGAATTAGATTTAGTGGGTCAAGAATGAAATCTAATAATCTGCATTTTACACTTGCTTCCCAAGTGATTCAAATATGTGTCACATGGCTTGTCCATGGGTAAAATGACATTGGGATTGATGGGGAAGATGAAAAGAGAGATGGAAGAGTTCAGAATGTAGAGACACCACTTCTGTGACACATTGGAGGTGAAGGGGAGGTCAGTGAAGAATAGAGGAGACACTTGGTGATTGGGTAGATTTTCATTTACCCAAAGAAAATGAAAACACTAATTTGAAAGGTACGTGTACCCCTACATTTACTGCATCCTATTTAGAATGACCAATATATGGAAGCAACCTAAGTGTCTATCTATAGACAAATGAATATGCAAGATGTTGTCTGTGTGTGTGTTTATATATATATTTTTATTTTTTTATTATTTATAGCTGCTTATGCAGCTATAAATAAAAAGGATAAGATCATGCCATTTGACACAATAGGCTATTACAGGCTACTACATTAAATGAAATAAATCAGAATGAGAAAGACAAATACCATATGATTTCATTCATATGTGGAGTCTAAAAAAAATGAATAACAAACAAAGAGCAGAATCAGACCTATAAATACAGAGAACAACTTGTTTGCCAGAGAGGTAAGAGGTAGAAGGATTTGCAGAATGGGTGAAGGAGAGTGGGAGACATAGGCTTCCAGTTAAGGAATGAATAAATCACAGAAATAAAAGTCATAGCCTAAGGAATATAGTCAACAATATTGTAATAGCAATGTATGGTGACAGATGGTAGCTATACATAGCATAAGGTATAAACTTGTCAAATTACTAAGTTGTACACCTGAAACTAATGTAACATTTTGTGTCAACTATACTCAAATTTTTAAAAAATCATTGAAATTAGGATGCAGTGCCAGTTTGTAGAGAGAGTGTCCTCTGAACATCCATGTGGTATATACTTTGTAGTGTAAGTCTACTACATATAATGACTTGGAAGTCAGTGGGGTAGCTCAAGGCATACTTATGTATGACCTATCTATTGGAGAATACACAAAGGGAAGAGAAGGGTGAGGAACTAAACTGACAAAGTATATTCACATGGTTATGGAGGATATATGTCATTTCTAGATAGCCAGTCTTCTTTCTACCACATAATCATGGAGCCAGGCAGTCTACCACCCACTCTAGGAGCCAAAAGAGCTACAATTGACCTTCCTATCCCTCTAACAACAACAGTGAAGGGAATTGCGATGTAAGTTTGGCAACTGAAACCCATCTACACTGGATTTGGAATTTGGAGTGAGGGAGAAAAAGGGAGAAGGGAAAGAGAATTTGAGTTGCTAAGGCAGCCAAGGCACGATCTGAAGGATCCAGCAAATGCATCCTGCACCCACACCAATGACTCTGTCAGTGTGAACAGTGGCATTCCCACACAGCAGCAACAACAGCAGCCCTCATGGAGCCAATGTTGGGACATGAGTTTTGCTGTTGACAGACTGCCTTGCTTCCTTCTGTTGCTGCCCATTTTTTCCCCAGCTGATTCCTTTAATCTTCCAGCATGTCTATATTAGATTCCACTCCAAAAAACAATTTCTTGTTGAAACTAATAGTTCTGGCTGCAAGCAATAAAAGACAGGGAGAGACCAGGATAGGCTACAGAGCAGAATGATCAAGGGAGAAGGGAAACAGAACAGATGAGTGTCACAAACATAAAGAGGAAGATACTCAAGAAGAACAAAGAAAGTTATGGTGCCAATCACTTTAAAATAAATGCTCTAGTAGGACAAGGAGTGAACAGGTGTGACTGAGCGTGGAAACTAAGAGATTTTTAGCGGCTTTAGTGTGAGCAGTTTCCATCATATGATACAGTTGAGGCCAGAGAATAATGAGCAGTGAAAGGGAAACAAGTTGCACAACAGTGAGCAGGGAAACGATATCGAATACTCCAAGAATGTGGAGGATAGTTGTTAGATGTCACCTGTGGGTGGACAAATGGAACATTTTTCCCTAATATTGTTTTAATAAAGTTTTCAAAAGAGAGAAATGGAGAGGAAGACATCAAGAAAAGAAAGGAGACAAGAAGAAGGAAAAATGTTGGTGGTGAAAAGATCAGGAGAGGGCGCCTGAGTGACTCAGTCAGTTAAGCATGGATGGAACTGGAGGGGATTATGCTAAACGGAGTAAGTCAAGCAGAGAAAGACAATTATCATCTGGTTTCACTCATATGTGGAACATAAGGAATAGTATGGAGGACCACAGGGAAGGGAGGGAAAACTCAGTGGGAAGAAATCAGAGAGGGAGACAAACCTTGCGAGACTCTGGACTCCGGGAAATAAACCGAAGGTTACAGAAGGCGGGGGAGGATAGGGTAACCGGGTGATGGGTATTAAGGAGGGCATGTGTGGTGATGCGCACTGGGTGTTACACGCGACTAATGAATTGTTGAACACTACATCAAAAACTAATGATGTACAGGCGCCTGGGTGGCTCAGTTGGTTAAACGACTGCCTTCGGCTCAGGTCATGATCCTGGAGTCCCGGGATCGAGTCCCGCATCAGGCTCCCCGCTCAGCGGGGCGTCTGCTTCTCCCTCTGACCCTCTTCCTTCTCGTGCTTTCTCTCTCAAATAAATAAAATCTTTAAAAAAAAAAAAAAAGCTACTGATGTACTATATGCTGGCTAATTGAACATAATAATAAAAAGTTTTTTTTAAAAAAGATCAGGAGATGGAGGAAGAGAAATAGGCAGAGAATAACAGACACATGTTTGGATAAGCGTGAGAAAGACTACAGAGAAAAAAGAGGAAGGGCATCAGGGAAAGGCTATGAACAACAAAACAGGAAAGGCCCGGAGAGTTTTGGGGGTAAATGTTTATCTTAACTTTGGTTTTCATTTAAAGTTGTCAACATTGGAATCTTTTCTTTTCTCTTTTTCAAATTTCCAAATGTATTTTCCTATAGAATATGTGTATGCAAGAGTTTTTCAGTTTAACTTTATAAATTTTGTGTTGTTCATATATATATATGTATATATATATATATACACTAGCACTGCCTGACAGTTCCATTCATATTTAAAAATTGCTTTATATTTTTTATTATAGTGATTAGAACTGATTTTTGTAGAAATCCTGCTGGTTTTACTTGAGAGCACTTTTTCTCCATCAGTTTTCTTAGCAGAATAAAATTGAGTCAAAAACCAGAATGAACTATAAGGGACATAGATAATCAAAGCCAGTAATTGCAGTCATTAAAGGCATATTTATTTGGAAAGGACTTCTTCCCATGCAATCCCAAATCACTAAACAATTGAAAATTCTCAAGTTCAATTTGTGTGTGGTACTTATCAAGGCATAAATGCTGGAGCTACAAGGGGACACTTATTGCCTATTTCTTACAATATATATATATCAAAAAATTCTTATCAGAAGTGGGATAAAGGATAGAGTTAATATACAAGTGACTTACCTTAAAAGTTTTAATCAGAAAATGTAATCAGTTAAACAAAATGGACCTTTTAATCAGAATAACCAGGAAGATTTCTTATGTAGGAATCATTAAGCCCTGATGCTTAAATGCAATTTAAATTTTAAATGTTTTACATTTTAGTTCACTACACATATAAAGTCATTATAGTGATGTTAAGGGATGATAAAACATTGTTAAAGAGATTAATTCAGTCTCAGAGCTATTTTGCTTATCTAGATTATGGCTATAAACATAAAATATATAACTTATTCACTCTTTGCTTTACATTATTCACCTGTTTTTTTGGTATGTGTAATTCCAATATGAAATTATTATAAACGTAACAGTAGTTCAACTTTATATATAAAGAATAATGAATATTATAAAAATCATTTCTGTCTTACCCATATCTAATAAGAAATCTGAGGAAACCACTTCAAAGTGTGAGACTTTCAAAAGTAGAAAGAAATAGAGTGGCACTGGAATGACCGTAACATAGGCAGCGACTCTTTGGACACTGATTCATTTTGGAGGCTTCATTTACCAAACTCAGCAAAATGCTGTTTATATAAATTTGCCTTGAATACAGGAATCAACCAATTGAACAACTGTTTGCTTATGCCAGAAGAGGAAGGCAAGAAGAGCTAAAATTCTCCTAATAGCACCCAAGGGTTCCCTTTAGGACAAAACTAAGCTGTTCTTCTGGGCATTGCAGATTTGAATCTGTACAAGAAGTCCAGGAGTCCCATTGGGCATTACAGCCTGTGAGATCATAAACACCACATATACAGTCACATACGCAGTTCTAGTTGCAAGAGTAGAAATTTCACTTTATGCCACTGCTTTCCACCAGAAGTGATACTTCTGACATGTTACCAGTTTATCTATAAAATAGGTGTTGCTCTGAGTGCTTTGATTAATATGTTCTTATCTGAGCTAATCATACATGATTTAATTGAGGCCAGAGTTTAGACTCCCTACAGGAACCAACCCCAAGGAAAATTGTCCTTCTCACAGAAATTGCAGCTCACATTCCAGACCTAGACCTGAACTCCACAGTTGAAGCTGAAATCTGATGAAAAATCTTAGTAGGCAAAGGTCAGGGGAAGTGCAAAGGGAAACAAAGATAAAGAACCACAGTGAGAGGTGACATAGCTCAGTGCTTCTCAAACTTTAACGCCTGTAAATCTCCTAGAGAGAGATCTTGTTAAAATGCAGATTCTGTGTGAGAAGGTCTGGGTGGGGCCTGAGGGTCTTCGTTTCTAACATGGCGATTGCTGTCTCTGGGCTTGTGTCATCCACAAGGCCTTTGTCGTTGGCGGGTCTGGATTTTCAGAAGGCGCAGATCATGGGAGAAGCACAGTGTGATAGAGTAAAAAGGGAGAAGCTGGGAGTAACCAGATGGGACCGGGGAGGCCAGCGTGAGTGCGATCACTCATGCCTTTGGAGGCTAGTTCAGAGACTTTGTTTTTTACCCCAACTTAAAGGAAACAAGGGGTTTTGAACATGGTGGTAACATGCTCAGGTTTGTCTTTTGTATATTAGCAAAGTAAGTTGTCAATGAACTTTCCTTCAGAAAAATAAAAATA
This sequence comes from Callorhinus ursinus, assembly GCF_003265705.2. NCBI lineage: Eukaryota > Metazoa > Chordata > Mammalia > Carnivora > Otariidae > Callorhinus > Callorhinus ursinus. The sequence continues at coordinate 37,324,888 of NW_027397063.1, read as the reverse complement.
TACTTATTTGTGACATTGTGATTTGATATTTGAAGAGTAGAAAAAGTGTTCAACCTTCACATGGGACTTGATTGGCAGCTAGGGGAAAGCAAACAACATCTGCTTTGGCAGACTGATTAATCCATTTTCTTGCTTCCTCATCATTTTCCTTGTGAAAGCCAAAATAGAAGAGGGAAAACAGCATTGATAAAATTAATGTCATTCTGAAAACTTAGAGGAAGGGTGGCGTAAGCAGGATGATGTGCAGAGGTGGCTTCAACATAAGCACAAAAGTTCTGTGATGCTGCTTCCAGTAAGAGTAGTCTTCTCTTTTCACATGTATTTCCCTGATAACACATTGTATAAAGCATCTTCTTATGTCCTGTTTTGATATCTTTATATCTTGTTTGGTGAGCAATGTGTTCACATCCTGGCCAATTCTTTAACTGAGTTAATTTTTTGAGTTAATTATTTTCTAATTAGTGTGTTTTGTGAATTCTTCATATATACAAGTCATTATCAAATGTATGACGTGCATATATTTCTCAGGAATCTTGACTGCCTTTCTTTCTCACAAAGATATCAAACTGGCCCATTACACACATGGCATTATGATGTTTGATACCAGTGAGCAAGAAGTAGCAACTGTTCTATGCTTCTTGGTAAGGAATGTGCATGACAGACGGTGAGAAATAAATCCAACAATATTCGAAGCCCCTGGCTGGCTCAGTCCATACATGATGCAACTCTTGATCTCAGGGTTGTGAGTTCAAACCTCACATTGATCATGGCGCCTACTTAAAGAAAAATTAAGAGGCCTTGTACTTGAGTGAAATTCCTAGGGGGGCAGTGATATAGGGCATGTGGACATTTCCTTTCTGAGGTGAAGGATAAGTTGTTGCATCTGGCCTCTCCTGAAACCAAAAAAGAGTCACAACACCTAGTGGGTTCCTGTGGATTCTGGACACAGTATCATTCTCATTTGGGTGTATTACACTGGCCCATTTACCAAGTGACCAGATAAACTGCTAGTTTTGAGTGGGCTCAGAACAGGAAAAGGCTTTGTAACAAGTATAGGTTGCTGTGCATGGTGCTCCGCCAACTGGGCCATATGATTCAGCAGAGGCAATGGTGCTTGAAGTGGCAGATCCAGTAGAGGGAGGTTTTGGAGCCTTTGATAGGCCTCTATAGGTGAGCCACAATGCAGGCCGTTAGAATTTTGGAGCAAAGCCCTGCTATCCTCAGTGGATAACTACTCTAGTTTTAAGAAACAGCCATTGGCCTCCTACAGGCTCTTAGTTTAGACTGATGGCTTAACCATGGGCCACTAACTGAACATGTAACCAAATCTGCCCTTACAGGCTGGGTGTTATTTTATCTACCAAGACATTAAGTTGGGCATTCACAGGAGCACTCCACTGTGAAATGAAATGAAACTGCTGTATGCATGTAGGAGCCAGAGCAGACCCTGAAGGCACAAGCAGTTGCATGAAGAAGTGGCCTAAATGCTCATGGCCCCTATTCCTGCTATACTGGCCTCTCTCTCCTAGCCTGCACCTATGGTCTTGGGGGGAATTCTTTATGATCAGTTGACAGAGGGAGAAAAAGTTGGGGTCCTGGTGTAGAGATGGTTCAGCACAAAATGCAGACATCATCCAAAAGTGAACAGCTGCAGCATAGCAACCCTTGTCTGTGAAATTCCTGAATGAGAGAGGTGAATGGAAATCTTCCACGTGACACAACTTGGAGCAGAGCACCTGGTTGTTCACTTTGGAAGGAGAAATGGCCAGATGTACCAACCCATGAGTTATGACTAATGGTTTGGATGATCAGAGACTTTGAAGGAATATTACTAGGAAATTGAAGACAAGGAAATTTGTATGTAAGCATATCTCTCCAAATGGGTAAAAATCATGAAGATATTTGTGCCTCATAAGAACTATCCTCATACCCTCCCCAATGTCTCCTGAGATTAAGAATTCCCCATATCAGTGAGGTCATATGATACATGTCTTTCTCCGACTGACTTATTTCGCTCAGCATAATACCCTCCAGTTCCAACCACATGGTTGCAAATGGCAAGATTTCATTCCTTTTGATGGCTGCATAATATTCCATTGTGTGTGTGTGTGTGTGTGTGTGTGTGTGTGTGTGTGTGTGTGTGTGTAATCACATCTGCTTTATCCATTCATCTGTCCATGGACATCTTGGCTCTTTCCACAGTTTGGCTATTGTGGAAATTGCTGCTATAAACATTGGGGTGCATGTACCCCTTCAGGTCCCTACATTTGTATCTTTGGGGTAAATACCTAGGAGTGCAATTGCTGAATCGTATGGTAGCTCTATTTTCAACTTTTTGAGGAACCTCCATACTGTTTTCCAGAGTGGCTGCACCAGCTTGCATTCCCACCAACAGTGTAGGAGGGTTCCCCTTTCTCCACATCCTCGCCAACATCTGTCATTTCCTGACTTGTTAATTGTAGCCATTCTGACTGGTGTGAGGTGGTATCTCATTGAGGTTTTGATTTGGATTTCCCTGATGCCGAGTGATGCTGAGCACTTTTTCATGGGTCTGTTGGCCATTGGATGTCTTCTTTGGAAAAATGTCTGTTCATGTCTTCTGCCCATTTCTTGATTGGATAATTTGTTCTTTGGGTGTTGAGTTTAAGAAGTTCTTTATAGATTTTGGATACTAGCCCTTTATCTGATAAGTCATTTGCAAATATCTTCTCCCAATCTGTCAGTTGTCTTTTGGTTTTGTTGACTGTTTCTTTCTCTGTGCAAAAGCTTTTTATCTTGATGAAGTCCCAATAGTTCATTTTTGCCCTTGCTTCCCTTGCCTTTGGTGATGTGTCTAGGAAGAAGTTGCTGCGGCTGAGGTCGAAGAGGTTGCTGCCTGTGTTCTCCTCAAGGATTTTGATGGACTCCTGTCTCACATTTAGATCTTTCAACCATTTTGAGTCTATTTTTGTGTGTGGTGTAAGGAAATGGTCCAGTTTCATTCTTCTGCATGTGGCTGTCCAATTTTCCCAACACCATTTGTTGAAGAGACTGTCTTTTTTCCATTGGACATTCTTCCCTGCTTTGTCGAAGATGAGTTGACCATAGAGTAGAGGGCCCATTTCTGGGCTCTCTATTCTGTTCCATTGATCTATGTGTCTGTTTTTGTGCCAGTACCATACTGTCTTGATGATGACAACTTTGTAATAGAGCTTGAAGTCCAGACATTGGGGAGGGTATGTGCTATGGTGAGCGCTGTGAATTGTGTAAGACTGTTGAATCACAGACCTGTACCTCTGAAACAAATAATACATTATATGTTAAAAAAAAAAGAAGAAGATAGCAGGAAGGGAAAAATGAAGGGAGGGAAATCAGCGGGGGAGATGAACCATGAGAGACGATGGACTCTGAAAAACAAACTGAGGGTTCTAGAGGGGAGGGGGAGGGAAGATGGGTTAGCCTGGTGATGGGTATTAAGGAGGGCACATACTGCATGGAGCACTGGGTGTTATACACCAACAATAAATCATGGAACACTACATCAAAAATGAATGATGTAATGTATGGTGATTAGCATAACATAATAAAAAATGATAAAAAAAGAACTATCATCAAAGGGTGACCTCAGCACAGAACTATTTAAAAAATCAAGTAGATGGAATGACCTATTTTTGGACAATAGTCAGCTTCTTTCTTCAGACATTTCTGTCATCATCCAGTGGGTTCATGAACAAAAGGATCCAATGGCAGGGAAGGAATTCATGCATGTGTTTCCATCATGGACTTCATTTACTAAGGCCACCTTGGCTACAGCCTTTGCTGAGTGTTCAATCTGCCAGGAGCTGAGATAACATTGAGTTGCTTATATATCACCATTTATTAGAATGATCAGCTAGCTACCTGGTGGCAGGTTGATTACATTGGAAAGTTTCCATCATAAAAGGGAAGTGGCTTTTTTTTTCTCCTACTGGAATAGCCACCTATTCTAAATAAAGATTTATCCTACCTTCATTCATTGATTCTACCAAAACCAACATCTTAGGCTTAACAGAACTCCTTACCCACTATCCAATATCATAGGATTACACACAACATTGTTTCTGACCAAGGAATTTACTTCACAGCCAAAGAAGTGTAGCAAAGGGCCCATTTTCATAAAATTCACTGATCTTATCCTACTCCCCACCATTCTGAAGCAACTTGTTTGATAGAATGGTGGAATAGCCTTTTTGGAAACTCATTTATTGCATCACTAGATGGTGATATCTTATAGCGTTAGAGTATCTCCAGAAGGCTATATATTTTCTGAGTCTGCATTCAATGTATGGTATTGGCCTCACTCACTGTTACCCCTAGGAACCCACTAGCATATTTTTGGGGGGCCCACTAGCATAATTTTGCTTCATGTTCCATTGATCTTATGCTCTGGTGGCCTAGAGGTCTTGGAGCTAGAGGGAGGAATGCTGTCATAAGGACACACAACAGGGATCCATTTAGCTGGAAGTAGAAGCCGACTCCCCACTGAGCAGGAAGTCTGATACAGGGCTGGATCCCAGGACCCTGAGATCATGACCTGAGCCAAAGGCAGATGCTTAACAGACTGAGCCACTCACGTGTCCCTGGAACATGTGGTATATGAAATGTCATTAGAATGATGATCCCAAAAGTTAATTCTACTTAAAATTTCACCTTTTAAAATGAACTAAGTTCCCATCCATTAACATTATTTAAATGAAGCAATGGAGTTTTGATTGGCTATCATCACTTTCAATCATGGTTTCCAAGAAAAGTTATTTAATGGTCCACAATTCTTCATCCTTTGAAACAAATGCCACATAGAAATTTGGACCCACCCTCCCAAGGCAGGGAGGAAAGTACAAAGCAGAGGGTAGAAAACTTTAGAATATTTGCAGATGGTGGTTTAGGAGATAGAGAATGTGTAGAAACTCCATTTTGACTGGTGTCCAAATATTTTATTATAAAACAGTATTTCCTAAGTATGGTTTTAAACCAACAGCATTAACATTGCTAAATCAGAAACACTACTGATGGAGCCTATCAACAGGTTTTCACAAGTTCTCCACATGATCTTGATGCCCACTATATTTTAAGAACCATCCTTGTAAAAGAACAACATGAATGTCTATACCAGAGAGATTTTGACATATACTGAATACACATACCCAATAAGATTTTGCCATAGCTTTTCTCCAATGCAGACATTGAGAAATACTGTTCTAGTGTTGACTGGCATTTGTTTTAACCTAATTCTGTTGTTTCTTTGAATACAATCTAAGATAATTTTGTTAGCAATCTTCTGAACAGTAAAAAGTATTGTAAACTGATGAGAAAAGTGTATATATACTATATTATTTAATTTAAAGAGATGGAAGTATGACTTATTTTATTTTAAACTTTTTATTCAAGATAATTAATGTATAGTATTATATTAGTTTCAGGTGCACAGTATAGTGATTCTACAATGCTATACATTTCTCAGTGCTCATCAAGATAAGTATACTCTTAATCTACTTTATGTATTTCACCCATCTCCCCACATACCTCCTGTCTGCCAATTTGTTCTCTATATTTAAGTCTGCTTTTTATGTTTTTTTGTCTCCTTTTTTTGTTTTATTCATTTGTATTGTTTCTTAAATTCCACATATGAGTGAAATCATATGGCATTTGTTTTTCTCTGACTTATTTCACTTAGCATTGTACTCTGTAGGTCCTTCCATGTTGTTCCAAATGGCAAGATGTCATTCTTTCTAGTGGCTGAATAATATTCCATTATATGTGTGTGTGTGTGTGTGTGTGTGTACACACACACACACACACACACACCACTTCTTTATCTATTCATCAACCAATGGACATTTGGGGTGCTCCCATATCTTGGCTACTGTAAATAATGTTGCAATAAAATCAGGTTGTGTATATTTTTTTGAACCAGGGTTTTTATTTTCTTTGGGTAAATAGTAGGGGGATTACTGTGTCATATAGTAATTCTATTTTTAATTTTTTAAAGAACCTCCAAACTTTTTTTACAGTGGCTACACCAATTTGTATTCTCACCAAGTGCATGAGGGTTCCTTTCTCTACACATGTTCACTAACATTTTTCATTTCCTGTGGTTTTGATTTTAAGTATTGTGACAGATGTAAGGTGATATCACATTGTTTTGATTTGCATTTCCCTGATGACTAGTGATGTTGACCATCCATCCATTTATGTGTCAGTTGGTCTTCTATATCTTCTTTGGAGAAAAATCTATTTAGGTCCTCTGCCCATTTTTATTATATTATTTGAGTTTTCTTGATGTTCAGTTGTATAAATTCTCTATATATTTTGACTATTAACTGCTTGTCAGATATATCATTTGGGAATGTCTTTTCCCTTTCAGTAGGGTGCCTTTTTGTTTTGTTGATAGTTTCCTTTGCTGTGCAGAAGATTTTTATAGGAACTATGAGTTCTTTTAAATCTCCAGGTTAAGAAAATGAACACACCTTCATAACAAAAAGTATTCAAAGTATGTTATTTGTCTTTCCAAGGGATGGCTTAATCCCAATTCAGCAGCAGTTGTTCCAGACAAATATACAGACTTAGCATTCTGATACCATCTTTCACATCTAAGTATCTATTAAATAACACATATGTAATTTCATAGTTTTTTAAAGGAAGCAGTAGAATATCTTGTCTGAAATAGATACTTTACAGATATATATTTTACCTCTTTCCCAACATGCTACTTATATGACAAAAATAATGTACAAAATGAATAGAGTTGTAACAGTAGTGAGAATGGGATTACGTCAGTGGACAAGGGATTTTGGTGAATTTCTGTAAGGAAAAAGTAGTTAGGGGACGCCTGGGTGGCTCAGTCATTAAGTGTCTGCCTTTGGCTCAGGTCATGATCCCAGGGTCCTGGGATGGAACCCTGCGTCGGGCTCCCTGCTCAGCAGGAAGCCTGCTTCTCCCTCTCCCACTCCCCCTGCTTGTGTTCCCTCTCTCTCACTCCCTCTCTCTCTCTGTCAAATAAATAAATAAAATCTTTTTAAAAAAAGTAGTTTGTATTTTCCTTAAGTTCAAACCAGAGCAAAGGAATCTATACACCTGAAATATACAAGAGGAGACTACAGAGGAAATCTGAGCTTCTGAGACCCCCAGCTGACTGTCCCATACTCACCCAGTCTAAAGTAAGACTTGACAGGTAACACACCATGCTCAGACTCACAGGGGGATGTCAAACTTCTCATTCAAAGAAAAAGTCAATTAGGAAAATAGACCTTTCTGAGAATGAAGAAATACATGGTAGTAGTTTATATTACTATTTTTGTTTTGGGGTCATAACAATGAATGAACAAAAAACCAAACACCTAACAGAAAATATCAGAAAGATGGGAATATTACACAGCAAAGAATCAATAAACTACACACATATGCAATAACATGAATTATCTGGGTTTAAAGAGTAAAAGCCTTTGATCCATTCAGTTCCTTTGCTGGGACTTGGAGTTATCTCTAGGAAAACAAAAATAGAACAGATGACCTGGTCTAATTTTGTGATCTGCACTGCCAGGTATACACAAAATGAAATTTGTTTTTTTTTTAAATAATGATATTTGTCTTAAATACTTATATGTCTTATATCTTTAAAAAGCATCTAATTAAAGGACTTCTCCTTGATTATTTTCTCATACTCCATCCCTGGAACTAATTCTAGAGATAAGAAGAATAATTCATTTTAGGTTTATAATGCTCAAGCATGTCATGAAAAAACAGGAAGGGGAGCTGGCTTGCAGGAGCTATCCTGAACCTAGCAATTTCCCTGGACTCATTACCGTTTGAAAAAGAGTGACAGTCTACCGCATTTTATGTATTCATGCTGTCACATTTTAAAAATTTCACAAGTAGTTCACAAATACTTACTTAGAACTTCATGTGTAAGCCACTGTCCTATGCACTGCACGAGTACAAGAATACTAGCTAGGACTTTTAAGTTATAACCCAAAAATAAGTACTATACAAGGTCAAATGTGATCTAAGAAGAATAAATAAACTAACATCCTTCAAGTGAGTATGCATTCCTATCCTCTTTGTGGTAATCTGGAAATGCATCAGGTAGTAGTAACATTTAAACTGATAGACCTTGAAGAAAAGACATCATTTCAATTACAAAATAAGATGGGCAGTTGTCGAGTGGGATGGAGGATTTTATTCATTGGGAGAGACCCATACAGGCAAATGTTGAACTGAGAGAGTGAGATGTGTCTAGAAGGCTTTCAGTAACTGTGTATGGGTGTGTATGGGTTTAACACAAGATCCATTAGAAGAATTAGGGGGAAAGGACTTTAACATTAAACCAAGGTTTATTTAAAAAAATTCAATTAAATCCAGGGTGAACAAATGCAGGGTGAAGAAGATACTTATCAATATATGGATATAGATATAAGTGTAGATCTAAGTAGATCTATATCACATAATCTGGACTTACACACAAGCAAAAAATTTATGCATATGTATATATAGAGAGATCTACATAAATATACCATATATAATACTACATGACCTAGTAGCAAAGACAGTCTATTAAATGTTATTGAAAAGGGATATCATTTAATCTGAGCTAAATTTACAAAGTTCAGGAAGTAAGAGAAATTCAGCAAGAAGGTAAGGATAAGTAATTAGAGTTTGCAAATCCCAGAGTGGGTAGTTACGGGGATAACAGCCTCAGTGGTATCAGTAGGACTGTGTATGGAATCAGTGGTAGAGAGAAAAGGTAGGTGTGGATTGAAGTTGGATCACTCATTACACTTTGCAAATGAAGTGTGATGAAAACTAACATTTATGAACTTTGAGGCACAAAACATTCTAACTCTTGTTGATTTTCATGTTTCTGTAGGCATTCACTGTGACATTATATCATCTTAACATTATTTGGACTTCGGTAACATGCATTTAAAGCCCCTCATTGTCACCAGCACATTTCAATAAACTACATATTATTGATTTCTTAATCTTTCTAGCTTAATTTTTTTTTTTTACTTCCAGGAAATTTGAAACCATTTCCTTCCTATTCAGTCACTTTTGTCTATGTCCACCCCAACTTAAATCCTCAGTTGAATCTATTAGCTTTCTTTATTAGTGAAGTTGTCCAGATTGCCCAACAACATACAAACACAGCTAGAAAGGGCCTATAGAAGGCATCATAGAGAGTGAGAGGCGACTTGCCTCTAATTTCCTTTAAGAAGGACACTAAGTTAAGAGCATGTCTTTCGCCTGACCCTTTCTTCATTGTCTTAAAACCCTTGTCGTTTTCTTCCCTCATTGCTCCCATTTCTTTTTATCTCTCTATGATATCAGATTTGAATCCACAAAAGAGGTAAAATTCTCCATGCCCCAAATAAAGTAGAAAGAAAAACCTTTTGATATCTGGCAGAATTCCTGGGATTTGCCTCTGTTCACTCAAACACAAATCTGCCTCCACTATCCAGTTGAATGTAACATGGATTTTGGCTATACAGCTGTTTATGTGTTAAAGACATCACAATCAAGTTCTGTTCAGAGGCACTATGCTATTTTAGTACTTAATGCATTTATAAAGTCACACCAAAGAAGAGACAAGCCTGTGAAATATTTTCATTTTTGTTTTCTGCTTTAATTATTTAAGTATGATATGAATACTTGCTTAAAATTCCTTGTGTGATTTGAATAATGTGCACAAATATTTTAAGGGATATTAGGTTCTCCCACCTTAAGTCATTAAAAGACTACGACAATTATAATTGTAAAATAAAATTAAATACTACTCAACTCATAGTAACACTAGTAGGCACAATTTTGTCATTTTAATGGAAGGAGAATAGATATTAGTATGAAATCTAAGCATTTCTCTTTAACATTTTTCTCAGTGAATCTATGATTTTCTTATTTCTCAGGCTGTAGATCATTGGATTTAAGAAAGGAATTATTATGGTGTAAAATAGAGAGTCTATCATATCTTGATCATCTGCCTGTGCAGATCCAGGATGCACATAAATGAAGAGAAGGGGACCGTAGTACAGAGAGACAGATAAGAGATGGGCTCCACAGGTGGAGAAGGCTTTCCTTATGCCTTGCAGAGACTTCTTTTTTAAGATCATTGAAAGAATTAATGTGTAAGAGACAAGAACAATCAGAATGGTGAGCATCTGAATTGACCCAGAAAAAATAAATACTATGAGAATATTAAGAGAAGGATTAGTACAAGAAATTTTAAATAATGGCATGATGTCACAGTAAAAGTGATGTATTATGTTAGTGTTACAGTAAGTTAATCTGAATAAAAAGCCTATATGAATTATGGCATGAAAAAGTCCACCTACAAATGATGAAATCAACAGCTGCATGGAGAGTCTGTAAGTCACAATTACTGGATAAAGTAAAGGCTTGCATACAGCCATATACCGATCATATGCCATTGTTGCCAGACGAAAACATTCTGTGGTTGCACCGACTGTAAAGGAAAAAAATTGTATCATGCATTCAGAGAGAGAGATCATCTTATTCTTGACAAAGAAGTTGACCAACATCTTGGGGGATACTGTAGATGATATCCAAGCATCCACATATGCCAGACTCCCAAGAAATAAGTACATGGGAATGTGAAGGTGAGGGTCATTGCAGATGAGAACAATCAGACCAAGGTTTCCCAAAATGGTGATGAGATATATAACCAAGAACACCAGGAACAAGGGAATTTGCCACTCTCGTTGATATGTGAGTCCCGTGAGAACAAACTCTTTCCACTCTGTTGTATTTTTAGTTTCCATATTCTTAATAGATGTCTTCTGAAATTAAATGTGGTAAATTTAAAAAGAACATTCATTAAAGATTTATAAAAGACAATTCAGTAAGGGTAACTGAAATAAAATCATACAGTAGGCTGTAATTTTATTTATTCTTACAAGGCAACTATTTGTGGGAATTGTTATACTGGAAAAATACAACTATTTAAGTTCATACTATGTACAGAATAAGCAGATTTGGAAGACAAGAAAAACATTCTGAACATGAGCAAATTTATGGTGTAACCACTGAATGAGGTAGGCAAATTCTGTGTGTAAGACATTGATGCAGCAACAAAAGTAAAGATGTTAGAAGGGCCTGGATTATACAGTGAGTCAATGCCCTCTGAAACATCTTCAAATTTATCCTTCAAACAATAGGCTGGGACTGAAAATTTTAAGAAAGGAAGTGGCATCCTAAGATATTTATTAAATTAAATGTTTGGTTATAGAAAATAGGCTGAAGGGAGAGGAAACTAGAGTAAAGGACACCATCAGGAAGTTGTTATTATTGTCCAGTGATTCCCAAGCCAAAATATGCATCAAAATTATCTAGGAGAGTTCTTGTACAAAATATTGATTCTGAGATATTACAATAGAAATTGATTTGGTAGGTCATGAATTGGTTGTAATAATACACATTTTATAAATGTTCCCAGTTGATTAAACAGCATATGAAGTTCTTAGACTATGCGTGATATGACTTTGGGAGTAATGAGGAGGACAAACAGGTAGCTCAAAGTCAACCAGAATGTACAGTCACTAGGACTCAGTGACATATTAGATGTGAGGGGAGGTGGTCAGTGAAGGAAAAAGAAGACACTTTGTGCCTGGGTAGATGGTCATCAAAAATTGAGATTGAGGACTCAGGTGTGGTGACCAGTTTTTGCAAGGAACATTCTGGGAACATCCGGGTGAAATATATTCAGCAGTGTGGTTCTATAAGAGCTTAATAGAAATGATGACTGGGAGCCATTAGGGTGACTAAAAACATAGTTATATACGATTCATCACTGAAGAGTGTGCATAAGGTAAAAAGAAGGAGGGCCTAGAATGAAACTCAAAGAAGTTTTATTAAAGAGATCACAAAATGGATATACATCATGTGTTTGTCAGATAACATCTGATCCTATGTTCTACTACATGAGTCCTGGTGGCAGAAAAAGCTGTCATCTGGTCTAGAGGCCAAAAGTTATAGATGTTGACATTCCCATCCCCTAGCACCTAGAATAAGGGGACTTGATGTAGGGTTGCCAGTCAAACTCACCTACACTGGATTTGGAATATGGAGAGAAGGAGACAAAGGGTCAGGGGTAAAAAAGAGAGTTTTGATTACAAAATCAACCAAGGGAAAAGTAGAAAATGTATCCTACAGCCACAACAATGGCATTATCAGTTGAGCTGTTGCATTCTGCATCCAGGAGCAAGGACAGAAGCTCTTATCGAGCTATATAGACTAGGGACATGATTTTGGCTGTTTGACAGGCTGTCTGTCTGGCATTGTGTTCCTGCCCATTTTTCCAGTGGATTTCTCCAATCCCCTAGCATTTCTATATTAAAGCCAATTCCCACTCACTTAACCCATTTCCTCTTGCAACCAAGAGCTCTGGCTTAGACAAAACAAGAAAAGGAAAGACCAGTAAGGACACTGAGCAAAGTGATCAAAGAAACATGAAGAAATAGGAAAGCTGAGTGTTCTAGAATTAAAAAGAGAAAAACACTCAAGAAGGACAAAGTGAAGTACAGTGTCAAAAGTGAAAAGTGCTCTGGTAGAATAAGGAGTGATCAGCGATCATTAAGTGTGGAATTAAGAGATTCATAGTTGTGGGAACAGAACGCCACAACAACCACTGGTGCATGTTCATTCAGACTCCGAGATCTCTGAGAAAACTCGAGATTGCAGGGTTAAAAATAACCTGAAAGGATCAGAGTGAAATGCCCTTGGGATGCATGTGGTCTGTTCTGAAGTACACAGCAGAAGACGTTTGGTAGATAGGAAGCCAGCTGTAAACGGCACACCGTGCATTCCCTTCTTTGTTCTCTTATCCTGTGTTAAGGTCCAAGTACAATGGTGTTTACAATTAATTGATCACAGCCAGTTACAGATATCTTTATTCCTTCTCCACTCGCACTGCTTCACTTAACTAACCCTGTGTACATGGAAGAATGTGCCTTACTAAGCCCCTGCTGTAAATCATTATAGACCTATATCACTGTAGAAGGTATATTAGATTATGGAAAATAAACCTCGGCCCCTCGGGCTGTTTGCTCGGGGTCCCCTGTGCCTCGCTCTACTGCCGTCTCTTTCTCGGTTCCTTCACCGCCCCAGGTCCCCGACTCTCTGAGGTCGACACATAGTGGCTTTCATGAGAGCAGTTTCCATTTTCTGATAGAGTTGAGATCAGAGAGTAATAAGAAGTGAATGGGAAACAAGGGGCACTGCAGTGAGGAGGATGAAATAGGGTGCTCCAAGGAATGTGGGGAGCAGTGGGGATCATCTGCTGCTGCCCACTGAGTATCCATAGTGTATTCATAGATGGATAGGGGTAGGAAAGGCCAGGACCTAAAGAGAGAGAGAGGAAGTATAAGAGAAAGGCTGAAGATGAAATAAAAGGAAAAGCTCGGAGATTGGGGGTAAATATTTGTCTTAGTTCTGGTTTTCATTAAAAGTTGTCAATACTGGGTATCATTTCTATTTCTTTCATTCCAAATTCCAACTTTATTTTTCTATGGAAAACGTGTATGAAATAGAAACTATCATTTTAATTTTAGGCCAGAAATTTTGTATTGTTCACAAATATACTAGCACTGCTGAAAGTTCTTTCCATATTCAAAAGTTACTTTATCTTTGTTTTTACAGTAATTAGCACTGACTTTCTCTAGCTATTCCTGTTTTACTTGAGAGCCTTTTCTTCTCCACCAGGTTTTTAGCAGAATAAAATTGAGCGAAAGACTGGAACCTAATCCAGGTAATCTAAATCGCCGATGCCAATAATTGCAATTGGTAAATGTATATTTATTTGGAATGGGTTTCCTTCCATACAATCCCAAACTACTAAATAATTGAAAATTCAAGTTCAATCATTTGGCCTTTATTAGGTCAGAAAGTAGAAAGAACCCTGGAGGGATATTTTTTGCATTTTCCCTCCTATGTATATATATATATAAATTACTCAATGAAATTATTGTCAGAAGTGGGTGAAAGGATACACAGGTGAACAGTTTAGTGATTTAATTTAAAAGCTTAACCAGAGAATGTGGTTAATTAAATGGAATAAACATTTTGAGCAGAATCATCAGAAAGACTTCTTACATGGGAAACATTATGATCTAAATCCTTAACCCCATTTTTAAATTGTCTGACGTTCTAGCTCACGAAGCTTATCCTATGGAGTCATTATAATTTTGCTAGCCAGATAATTAAATATGATTAAAGAGTGCGATTTAGTCTTTGAGCCATTTTGCTTCCCCACATTTTACTCACAATAGTAAAATATTATTAGATTATTCACTATTTGTTTTCTTTTCTAGTTTGTTTCAAATTTTTATTTAAATTCTAGTTAGTTAATATATAGTATCATACAAGTTTGTTTTCCATTTTCAACCTGCTATTTGGTCATGTTATAAAGAAATCAAAATTATTTATAAGTGTAACAGTATTTTTAACCTTCTATAAAAAACAATGAGTATTACATAAATCACTCTCTTACCAATATCTCTTAAGACATTATGGAGATCCTATCAGGGTTAGGCTTTCTCAAGTGGAAAAAAATTTTGTTACACCAGAATGACAGTAGCACAGGCAGCAACTCTTTGCACCCTGTTTCATTTTGGAGGCTTCATTTACCAAACTCAGCAAAATGTTGTTTATATAAATTTGTGTTGAACACAAGAGTCAACCAATTGTACAACTGTGTGCTTTTGCCAGACGAAGAAGGCGTGAAGAGTTAAAATTCCCCTAATAGCACCCAAGGGTTCCCTTTAGGACAAAACTAAGCTGCTCTTCTGGGCATTGCAGATTTGATCTGTATGAGATCTGTACGAGAAGTCCAGGAGTCCCATTGGGCATTACAGCCTGTGAAATCATAAACATCATGTCATGTATATAGTTCTAGTTGCAACAGTAGAAATTGCACTATATGCCCCTGCTTTCCACCACAAATGACAATTCTGACATGTTTATGCAAATCAATATCTATAAAATAGGTGTTGCTCTGAGTGCTTTGATTAATATGTTCTTGTCTGAGCTAATCATACATGATTTATTTTAATCATACATGATTTTACTGAGGCCAGAGTTTAGATTCCCTTCAGGAGCCAACCCCAAGGAAAGTGGTCCTCCTCATGCAAACTGCAGCTCACATTCCAGACTGACCTGACTCCACACTTTAAAGCTGAAATCTGATGAAAAATCTTAGTAGGCAAAGGTCGGGGGAAGTGCAAAGGGAAACAAAGATAAAGCACCACAGTGAGAGGTACCATAGCTCAGTGCTTCTCAAACTTTAATGCCTGTGAATCTCCTAGAGAGAAATCTTGTTAAAATGCAGATTCTGTGACTGTAGCTCTAGGAGGGGCCTGAGGGTCTTCATTTCTAACATGGCGATTGCTGCCTCCCGTCTTGCGTTATCCACAAGACCTTTATTGTTGGAGGGCCTAGATTATGAGAGAGCCCAGATCATAGGAGAAACACTGCATTGTAAATGTGGCTGGCATGTTATGAGAGAAGCAGGCAGGAACCAGTTGGGGTCAGGGAGGCTAGCGTATAATCACAAGGGACCTTGGAGGATGGGTCAAGGGCTTTATTCTTTACCCTAACATAATGCAAAACTATTGAGGGATCTAAAACTTGGCTCAGATTTGTCTCAACCAAGAAAGGTGCCAATGAACATTCGTTCAGAAAAATAAAACTTAATTTACTTGTTTATGACAATTTGATTTGATATCTTAAAAAAAATTAACTTCCAGTTGCATCGTGGCTAGCAACATACGCAGGGAAAAGAGATGTATTTTTTGATAGATTTATTAATCCATTTTCCTGGATTTCCAACATTCTTTAGAATGTTGATAGTGCAAGAGAAAGTGAAAAATTAACCCTGAAATTAAGAGTTAGAATCTTAACTGACTGAGCCACCCAGGCACCCCCAGAGGTAGCTTTTAACATAACAAAACTTGGCTGAAGTTTCCTGCCCCCTTAAATTTTGTGTCCTTATCTCCTAACACATTTTGTTGTTTCTCTATGAGTACAAAAGGTCTGTACTGTTGCTTCTGGTATAGATTGTCTTTTCAATTTCAGTTATTTTAATAGGTAGGTTGTAGTGTTTCATTGTAGTTTTTAATTTGCATTTCCCTGATGATTAAGGATGGTTAGCATCATTTGGTGCCCTTATTTGATTTCTGTATGCCATATTCAGTGAAAAGTCTATTCAAATCTTTTGTCAGTTTTTAATTGGATTATTTGTTTTCTATTTTTTGAGTTTTGATAGTACTCCTTATATCTGAATATGAGTCCATTATCAGCTAAATAATTTATACATATTTTCTGAAATTCTCTGGTTTGTCATTTTATTTTAGAAATATTTCTTGAACAGCAAGTCTTTTAATGAAGTTAATTATAAATTTTTTTTTCTTTTATGGATGGTGCTTTTGGTGTTGCATTTCTTTGTACATTTATGTCTACTATTCTTTTTGTGTATTATCTGGATCAGAGTTCCTTTTTTGCATATAGATATCCAATTGTTTCTGCATAATTTGTTGAAAAAACTATCTTTTCTCTGCTGAATTACTTTTTACCTTTGTAAAATCATCTGTCCATATATTTATGGGTTTATTTCTGGACTATATTCTGTTTCACTCATTTGTCTATGTTTACAACAATAATACAACACTGTCTTGATAATGAAGTTCTATATGACGTCTTAGAATCAGATATTGTTAGACCTCTTAACTTTGTTCATTTTCAAAGTGGTCTTGACTATTATTGTGCATTCTTTGCATTTCCATGCAAATAATAGAATCAGCTTCATCAGTTTCTATAAGAAATCCTACTGTGATTTTTATTGGGCTTTTATTAAATCTGTAGGTGCATTTAGGGAGAATTGACATTTTTTTCAATATTGAATCTTCCAACCCATCTTTCCATTTATTTAGGTATTCTTCAATTTCTTTCAGAAAAGCTTTTTTTTTCTTTTTCTGAGTAGGGATTTTGCACATTATTTGTCAGATTTACCACTGCTTTCATATGCTTTTAACTATTGTTCACAGTGTCCATGAATACATACATCCACATGTTTGCAGATAGGGAAATTATGCAGTATACATAGTTTTGTAAACTACTATTCATGCTTAATACAGAGAGAGTGAAAGCTCTAGAGAAAGGAGTTTAAGTTCATACTCTGATACCTTCTGCATTTCCTTTTTTCCTTCTCTTAGGAAATTCATTTATTAAAATAAAAGGGCAAAGACCCCACCAAAAAGGAGAATTACAGACCAACATCCCTGATGAACATGGATGCAAAAATGATCACCAAAATACTAGCCAATAGGATCCAACAGTACATTAAAAGGATTATTCACAACGACCAAGTGGGATTTATTCCTGGGCTGCGAGGTTGGCTCAATATCCACAAATCAATCAATATGATACACTACATAAATAAAAGAAAGGATGAAAACAATATGATCCTCTCAATAGATGCAGAAAAAGCATTTGACAAAGTACAGCATCCTTTCTTGATTAAAACTCTTCATAGTGTAAGCATAGAGGGTACATACCTCAATATCATAAAAACCATCTATGAAAAACCCACAGAGAATATCATTCTCGATGGGGAAAACCTTTTCCCCTAAGGTCATGAACACAGCAGGGATGTCCATTCTCACCACTGTTGTTCAGCATAGTACTAGAAGTCCTAGCCTCAGCAATCAGACAAAAAAAAAGAAATAAAAGGCATCCAAATTGGCAAAGAAGAAATCAAACTCTCACTCTTTGCAGATGGCATGATACTCTATGTGGAAAACCCAAAAGACTCCACCCCAAAATTGCTAAAACTCAGACAGGAATTCAGTAAAGTTGCAGGATATAAAATCAATACCCAGCTTGGAAATCCCTTTTACGAAGATGGCACCAAAGGCTAAGAAGGAAGCCCCTGCCCCTCCCAAAGCTGAAGCCAAAGCAAAGGCTTTGAAGGCCAATAAAGCAGAGCTGAAAGGCGTCCACAGTCACAAGAAGAAGAAGAAGAAGAAGAAGAAGAAGAAGAAGAAGAAGAAGAAGAAGAAGAAGAAGAAGAAGATCTGCATGTCACCTACATTCTGATGACCCAAGACACTGCGTCTGCGGAGGCAGACCAAATATCCTTGAAAGAGCGCCCTCAGGAGAAACAAGCTTGATCACTATGCCATCATCAAGTTCCTCCTGACTACTGAGTCAGCCATGAAGAAAATAGAAGACAACAACAGACTTGTGTTCATTGTGGATATCAAGGCCAATAAGCACCAGATCAAACAGGCTGTGAAGAAGCTCTAGGACATTGACACAGCCAAGATCAACACCTTGATCAGGTCTGATGGAGAGAAGAACGCATGTGTTTGACTGGCTCCTGACTATGATGCTTTGGATATTGACAACAAAATTGGAATCGTCTAAACTGAGTCTAGCTGGCTAAATCTAAATATAAATTTTTCACCATTAAAAAGAAATAAAATAAATAAAATCAACACCCAGAAATCAGTGGTATTTCTCTACACAAACAATGAGACAGAAGAAAGGGAAATTAAGGAGTCGATCCCATTTACAATTGCACACAAAACCATAAGATAGATAGGAATAAACCTAACTCAAGAGGCAAAGGATCTGTACTCAGAAAACTATAGAATACTCATGAAAGAAATTGAGGAAGACACAAAGAAATAGAAAAATGTCCCATGCTCATGGATTGGAAGAAATATTGTTAAAATGTTGATGCTACATAGAACAATCTACACATTCAATGCAATCCCAAAATACTATCAACTTTTTTTACAGAACTGAAACAAATAATCCTAAAACTTGTATGGAACCAGAAAAGACCCTGAATAGTCAAAAGAATGTTGAAAAAGGAAAACCAAGACTGGTGGCATCACAATTCTGGACTTCAAGCTCTATTACTAAGCTGTAATCATCAAGACAGTATGGTACTGGCACAAAAACAGATACATAGATCAATAAAACAGCATAGAGAACCCAGAAATGAGCTCTCAACTCTATGGTCAACTAATATTCAACCAATCAGGAAAGAATATCCAATGGAAAAAAAGACAGTCTCTTCAACAAGTGGTGTCGGGAAAATTGGACAGCCACATGCAGAAGAATGAAACTGGACCATTTCCTTACACCAGACACAAAAATAGACTTAAAATGGTTGAAAGACCTCAATGTGAGACAGGAATCCATCAAAATCCTTGAGGAGAACACAGGCAGCAACCTCTTCAACCTCAGCTGCAACAACTTCTTCCTAGAAACATCACCAAAGGCAAGGGAAGCAAGGGCAAAAATGAACTATTGGGACTTCATCAAGATAAAAAGCTTTTGCACAGCAAAGGAAGCAGTCAACAAAACCAAAGACAACCAACAGAACCAGAGAAGATATTTGCAAATGTCCTATAGGATAAAGGGCTAGTATCCAAAATCTGTAAAGAACTTACCAAACTCAACACCCAAAGAACAGATAATCCAATCAAGAAATGGGCAGAAGACATGAACAGACATTTCTTCAAAGACATCCAAATGGCCAACAGACACATGAAAAAGTGCTCAACATCACTCAGCATCAGGCAAATCCAAATCAAAACCACAATGAGATACCACCTCACACCAGTCAGAATGGCTAAAATTAACAAGTCAGGAAACAACATTTGTTGGCAAGGGTGCAGAGAAAGGGGAACCTCCTACATGTTGGAGGGAATGCAAGCTGGTGCAGCCACTCTGGAAAATAATATAGAGTTTCCTCAAAAAGTTGAAAATAGAGCTACCCTATGACCCGGCAATTGCACTACTGGATATTTACCCCAAAGATACAAATGTAGTGGTCTGAAGGGGCATGTGCACCCCAATGTTTATAGCAGCAATATCCACAATAGCCAAACTCTGGAAAGGGCCTTGATGTCCATCAACAAATTAATGGATAAAGAAGATGTGGTGTATGTATACAATGTAATATTACGCAGCCATCAAAAATGAAATCTTGCCATTTACAAAGATGTGAATGGAACTAGAGGGTGTTATGCTAAGCAAAATAAGTCAATCAGAGAAAGACAATTACCATATGATCTCACTGATATGTGGAATTTAAGAAACAAGGCAGAGGATCATAAGGGAAGAGAAGAAAAAAATGAAACAAGATAAAACCAGAGAGGGAGACAAACCATTTCTTTTTCTTTTTTTTTTTTTTTTTAAGATTTTATTTATTTATTTGACAGAGAGAGACACAGAGAGAGAGGGAACACAAGCAAGGGGAGTGGGAGAGGGAGAAGCAGGCTTTCCGCTGAGCAGGGAGCCCGATGTGGGGCTTGATCCAAGGACCCTGGGATCATGACCTGAGCCAAAGGCAGAAGCTTAACGACTGAGCCACCCAGGCGCCCCCAGAGGGAGACAAACCATAAGAGACTCTTAATTATAGGAAACAAACTAGGGTTGCTGGAGGTGAGGCGGATGGAGGGATGGGATAACTGGGTGATGCACATGGGGAAGGGTATGTGTTGTAATGAGCACTGGGTATTATATAAGACTGTTGAATCACAGACCTGTACCCCTGAAACAAATAATACATTATATGTCAATTAATTGAATTTAAATAAGAAAAAAATTAAAAATAAAAATAATAAAATAAAAGGAGATACTAATATGATATATGAAATAACTAGACTCTGGTGGGACCACATGGGTGTGTTTAGGGAGCATCCAAAGGTCTGTCTGTGCCTTTGACTTACCATTGCTTTTCCCCCTTTTAGCAGAAATGCCAAGTAGTTCCCCCAGGCATGCTCTCCTAAAACAGGCCTAGTCATCTCTCTCTCCATCCTGACCAGAAAAGTAAACTTATTCATGAACTTTTCCTGCCAAACGTGGCCAGCTTCATTTTACTTCTTCTTCAAACTGGCCACCCGGCTTTGGTCTAGCCAACCCCTTGCTAGCCTTGTGCACCATGGGTAACATGTTCTCCTCTGGCTCCATTTCTTTAACACTAGAAATCAAGATTCAAAGTGGACTTACAGGGTAAAGCCCCTTGAACCTCTAGGCTAGGCCATAATTTCCTGTGTTTTTTTTTTGTTTTTTGTTTTAGTTTTTTTAAGTGCAGAAAGCTGCTTTTATTATAGCACAGGGACAGGAAGTATGGGCAGAAAGAGCTGCATTGTGATTGTGAGGAAGGATTGATTATACACTTTTAAGTTGGGTGAGGTAGAGAAAAAAGAAGTAAGGAAGTCTCTAAAGGGATTTTCATAAGTTAAAGATTTGTGTGTTATTTTGACCATAGCTCAGATAACAATATATTTTTACTTACTTTTCCCTGCACTTATATCTTTTTTCTAGAACATCTAAAAGATTTATGTACTACTCCCCAAAACTCCTGGAAGATGATTTAGTTACTTCTGCTTATCTGTTTTATATAAAATATATGGACTTGGGCTTTTCTTTGAAGACTTTTAACCAAAAATTCAAATTAAAACAAAACAAAACAAAACACACAAGTATGCAGGCTACTGTTTCTTTTAAAAAAAAAAAAGATTTTATTTATTTATTTGACACAGAGAAAGAGAGCACAAGCTGGGGGAGTGGCAGGCAGAGGGAGAGGGAGAAGCAGGGAGCCTGATGCAGGACTCGATCCCAGGTCCCTGACATCATAACCTGAGCCACAGGCAGTCGCCCAACCAACGGAGCCACCCAGGCGCCCCAGGTTACTGTTTCTTATTAAATAAGCTTTGATAGTTTGTATATTTTCAGGGAATTTGTTCATTTCATCTAGTTGACGTAATTTTTGTACATAAAGCTATTCAAGATATGTATTTAATGTCTTTTAAACATTATAACATCTGTAACAATGTATCTTCTTTCTCCAGATATTTGCGTTTTAGGTCATTTAGTAACTTAAATCTTTTTTTCCCTTGGCCAGTTTGGCTAAAAGCTTATCAATTTTATTGATCTTTTCAAAGAACAGGCTTTCCATTTCTTTGATTTTTCTTTATTATTTTTCTTTCAATTTAATTGATTTCTGCTCTTAATTTGTAAATTTATTTTTACTTGCTTTGGATTCAATTTGTTCTTTTAATAGTGTCTTAATGAAGAAGCTTGGAACATTAATTCAATCCTTTTTTTAATTTAAATTGAATTAACCAACACATAGTACCTCATTAGTTTCAGATGTAGAGTTAAGTTATTCATCAGTTGCATATAACACCCAGTGCTCGTCACATCACTTCTTTTTATTTTTTAATATAAACATTTAATGATATAAATTTCTCTTTAAGCACCATTTTAGCTATATCCCCCACATTTAAATATTTGTGTTTTCATTTTCATTGTTTTTAAGATATATTCTTCTTTCCCTTGTTACTGTTGCTTTGATCCATGGGTATTCAGAAGGCTCTTTAAAAGAAAAAAAAGATTTTATTTTTAAGTAATTTCTACACCCAATATGGGGCTTGAATTTACAACCCGGAGATTAAGACCTGCACACCACCGACCCAGCCAGCCAGGCATCCCTAGAAGGAAGGTTTTTAATTGCCAAATATATAGAGATTCATGGATATCTTGGTCTTATTGATTTCAAGTTTCATTCTGTTATGCTTTATATTTTGCATTAATTCCATTATTTTAAATATTACCCAGAATTGGGTTATTTTAGTGAACATTCAATGTGCACATAAAAATACCATATGGCTGCTGTTTGATGGAATATTCTATAAATATCATGTTAGTTGGTAGTATTTTTCAGGCCTTCTTTACTCTTACTGATATTCTCTTGACTTTTTTTTATCAATTATTGAAAAAGGAGTACTACAGTCTTAATCTATAATTGTGAATTTGTATATTTCTTCTTTCCATTCTATCAGTTTTTACTTTATTTTGAAGCTCCACTGTTCAGTGCTTACATATTTAGTATTATTTTGTCTTCTTGATAAACTGAACCCTGTATAATTTTTCAATGTCCCTCTTTATCTCTGGTAATATTTCTTGATCTAAGGTCTATTTTGTTTCATAGTCACTTCAGCTTTTTTTATGAGTGTTTGCATAGTGGATCTGTTTTCCATCCTTTTACTTCTAATTTAATTAAGTCATATTTGATGTGTGTTCCTTCTGAACTGTATATAGTTAGATCTTGCTTTTGAATCCAATCAGATAATCTGTCTTATACTTGATATATAATACCATTTATATTTAATGAAATTATTGATGTGGTTGGATTAAAAACTATCATTTTAACTAACATGATAGATATTTTTCTGTCCATTATAACTGTTTTTCATTCTCCTTTTTTTCTTTTCATGCCTGCTTTTGGACTAATAGAGACTTTTTAAAAAAGATTTATTTACTTATTTTAGGGAGAGAGCAAGTGGAGGGGAGGGGCAGAGGGAGAGAAAATCTTAAGCAGACTCTACGCTAAGCGCAGAGCCCAACTTGGGGCTTGATCTCACAACCCTGAGATCATGACCTGAGCCAAAACCAAGAGTTGGACAGCTAAATAACTGTGCCACACAGGCACCCTGGATTAATAGAGATTTTTTGTGATTTCATTTTATATCCACATTTGGCTTATTATTTACACATTGTCTATTTTTTGGTGGTTCCCTTAGTTTATACAGTATATCACTTTAGTTAATCACAGTCTATCTTCAAATAATATTATGCCAAGTAATAATTATGTCATATTGAAATAAGATAGTACAGGTATGCCTGGTTCCTGTATAAAATATACAGTACCACCTTAAGGGAGCAGGGGCATCTTAGTTCGTGTTTTGCCAGACTCTGAAACATGATTTGAGTGCAAATAATTTTTTTGTGAATAGTTGATGAGTGAGAAAATGAGGAAGTGAGAGAGGAAAGGAAATGTACCCAATAAAGTGTAATTTATAAACCAAAATTGGGCAGCCAAGTTTAATCATTTTTTGGAAACACCAGAGGCCACGAATTTCAAAAAGTTAATATCAACCAAAGGGCAAATGATTGGGGATATTTATTCACCAACTACCATCAGTCATTGGTTAATAGATGGTCTGGAGGAGATCCTAGAACATTCATTTCCCAGTTCTTCTAGTCTGCCTTAAGTAAGGGTAGAATAGTTCTGGCCATCAGAGAGAGCCGTCAGATGCAAAAGTACAAATAGAGAAGATATGGGCAACCATCCACAGTATCTGTGATAGGAATCAATGAGCAGTGTGATCTGTGACTTACAGTGTATGAGCCATTCAATGCTAGCTATTATAGCAGGTCTGAATATCTGTCTCTCAAGCTGCCCATTCTCAAAAACCTAAAGTTGTGGTCATTCCAAAATACAACCAAAGAAATGATTAAACTTGCTTTTATAGGCTTAGAAAAGCAGAAAACACTGTCTCATAGTGAGTCACAGGACACAGTTTATACTACATAACACTTAGCATAGGGCCTCTTAATTAAAAGGGAGTATCCTCTGATATTTGCCAAAATTCCACTAAAAGAGTGATGGGATATTATTTAATTTATTTTATTGTCTTTGAACTCTAACTGAATGCTTATAATACAGTTACCAGTCATACTGTCATCATCTACTGGTTCATTGCTTAGAGCGTCTCATACAGGCAGGCAGCCACACAATATTGTGTCATGAATACTGCCTCTGAGTTAAGCAGTGCACTCAGCCTGCAGGGCCATGCACAGTTGCTCTGCATACAGTTTGTCTCAATACTCTTCATGGAACCCAGTATTTTTTTCTCAACAGTTTATAAATGTTGTCCCATTGTTTTTGTATTCTCAGTGCAGCAGACAAAACATTGCTGTATTTATCTTTCCTTTATCAGTAACCCAGTCTCTCTGTCTAGAAGGTCGTAGATATGCTCTTTACCTCTGGAGTCTGGGACCGTTTGTCACAAACATATGCTTATGGTTGGGATGCTTTAAGTGCTGTCCATTGAAGATTATTAAGCTTAGGAATGCAAGATTTCATTTGTCTCTAGGAAATGGCTTGATGATCTGTATTTCAGACTGATCCTGACTTGCGGATTCTAGAATCAACAGCTTAAAAGATGTAAACATACCATAGATCCCTTCAGTAGGAGGTTCTCTCCTAAAATACTTTTAAAAGATAAACACTCCAATATATGAAATTTTCTGATGAGTTTGAATATTACTATGGTTTCACAGCACCTGTATTTTGAAGTAACAGTGTCCTTATTCACAAATCTAAATCTTTCCCCTTGCCTAGTTGGAGAGGACAGAGGACCTTGCAGAAACATGGCTAGAATAGGCATTTAAATCTCCATCATCACCAAAGGTACTCTATTAAGTCCCTCCATTTCTATGACAAGGACCATTTTCTCCCAATACTGTATCTGATTTGTAGAAATTTTGAATTCAATTGGCTTCAATGTGTACAGTCTTCTTGTCACTCCCTGTTTAGATCGCCCATCACATTGATGTAATCATTTTAAGTTCATGTTCTCTTTGTGCCCTGTAAAAAGCCCTTTCAAAAGTCTGAAACAGGCCAGAGGAGCTCTGCAGAGCTGACTTCAGTCTTGGCCTTGCATCCTTCGCCCTTGCATTCCTATTATGTCTATTCATCAGATTTTCTGTATACATGATTCTTCCTCTTAATTCTTCCCTACAGCTTAGCAATATCAGGCCATCACTTAGAGATTTTGCAACAGTAATAGGTAGCCAAAGATAGTACAGATTCAAACAAATTATACAATTACCACTTCAGAGTTCCTTTAAATTTAGATGTCCAACAGAGAAAGTCACTATACATTCCTGTGGAGTAGCCAATGAAAGAAAAATAAATATTACACTGGAAGTTTTCATAATCATTTCAGAAATAAGAACCCTTCCATATTGGCACCTACCCAAATTAAGACATATTGCATTGTCTAACCAAAGAACTAAATTATTTTTACTTGAGTAATAGTAAATGTGTAAGAGATTATAAGAGTAGTAACTACGTAAATTTATGTTTCTGCTTTATTAAACATGAAAAGATACAGTATACTCCTAATATCTGAGGAGATATGTCCTGAAATCTTCCAATACCTGCAAATACTGAAATACCAATATTGCCAATAATTTCCCTGACAAAAGGTACTATGCATTTTCATACAATTGAGCCATACTTTTATTCAATAGTTTACTTTTTATTTTATCCCAATTATGATTCTTCTCAGTAAAATCCACCAATCTCTTATATTTTCTTCACTGCAAAGGTTTTCTTTCTTCAGGGACGGTTTCCTCCAAGAAGTCACTTCACCTGAATCTCTGAACAGTTGAAAAATAGCAAGCTTTTTTTTCTTTCAAGTTTTTTTTTTTAATTCCAATTTGTTAACATACAATGTAATATTAGTTTCAGATGTAGAATTAAGTGATTCATCACTTACATAACAACACCCGGTGCTCATCACCCATCACCCATTTAACACATCCTCCCCACCTTCCAGCCACCTCCCTCCAGCAAACTTCAGTTTGTTCTCTATAGGTAAGAGTCTGTTTTATGGTTTTCCTGTCTCTTCCCCACCCCATGTTCATCTGTTTTGTTTCTTAAATTCCACATATGAGTGAAATCATATGATATTTGTCTTTCTCTTACTGACTTATTTCACTTAACATGATACTCTCTAACTCCATCCCTGTTATTGCAAACAGCAAGATTTCATTCTTTTTTTGTGGCTGAGAAATATTCCATTGTGTATATATACCACTTCTTCTTTATCCATTCCTCAGTTGATGGGCTCTTTCCATAATTTGTCTATTATTGATAATGCTGTTATAAACATCAGGGTGCATGTATCCCTTTGAATCAGTATTTTTTTATCCCGTAGGTAAACATCTAGTAATGCAATTGCTGGACTGTTTCTTTCACATAAACAAAAATAAATTCAAAATGGATAAAAGACCTAAATGTGAGACAGGAAGCCAACAAAATCCCAGAGAATATAGGCAGCAATCTCTTTGACCTCAAGTGTAGCAACTTCTTACTAGATAAGAAAAGGAAACAAAAGCAAAAATCAGCTACTGGGACTTCATCAAGATAAAAATCTTCTGCAGAGTGAAGGAAACAATCAACAAAACTAAAAGGCAACCTTTGGAATGGGAAGAGATATTTGGAAATGACGTACCTTATAAAGGGTTAGTCTCCAAAATATATAAAAAACTTACACAACTCAACATGCAGAAAATAAATAAACCAGGGCACCTGGGTGGCTCAGTTAGTTGAGCATCCAACTCTCAGCTCAGGTCTTGATCTCAGGGTTGTGAGTCTAAGCCCCAGGTAAAAAATTTTCCAAAGACATACAGAGAGCTGACACATATAAGAAGAGGTTTAACATCACTGATTATCAGGGTAATACAAATTAAAATGACACTAAGATACCTCACACCTGTCAGAATGGCTAAAATTAACAACACAGGAAACAACAGATTTTGGCGAGGATATGGAGAAAGGGGAACCCTCTTACACTGTTGGTGGGAATGCAAACTGGAAGAGCAGCAAGACTTTTAAGATGTAGACTCTAGACAATTGTCTTGGCTCAGTCACAACAGCTTCAACAAAGAAACATGCAAATGTCTGCCACAATAAAATTTTAAACTATTATATCTAATTTAGAGGAAATTTACAAAGAGTAAAAAAGCACAAATTCTAAATATTTAATTTTAAAAAGATGTTTTATTTTTCATAAAGAATTCAGTTTTGTGTGATATTAAGATCATCTTCCACTGAAACAAATATCCACTGAAGTTGACTTTCATCCCACAGCACTCAGAAACTGCCCTAGTCATTGCCTTTTACTAAAACTATAAAGCCAGGGCTAATTTGCATAACTTCAGATCGCTTGTATTTTGTAGAGTTTGGAAAGAGCAAGTTTAAAATTTGTCTTAAGAACTATTTATATATTGGGCTCCTGGGTGGCTCAGATGGTTAAACGTCTGCCTTTGGCTCAGGTCATGATCCCAGGGTGCTGGGATCGAGTCCCACATCGGGCTCCCTGCTTCTTTGGAGCCTGCTTCTCCCTCTGCCTCTCTCTTTCTTTCTCTGTCTAACATGAATAAATAAATAAAATCTTAAAAAAACTATTTATGTATTTATTATTCTCCTCAAGGCACCTATCACCTCTTGGTTTCTCAGACTGTAAATAAAAGGATTTAGCAGGGGAATTATTATTGTATAAAATACAGAATACATTTTATCTTGATTTTCAGCTCGTCCAGACCCAGGACACACATACATGAAGAAGAGAGTGCCATAGAACAAAGAGACAGATAGCAGGTGGGCACTGCACGTGGAGAAGGCTTTGCTCCTGCCCTTTTCAGACTTCTTTTTCAGAATGGTGAAGAGGACATAGGAGTAAGAGATGATAATTGTCATAAAAGTGAAAGATTGTATAAAGACTGAAAATACAAAAATCAGGAGCATATTAACTCTAGGGTCAGTACAGGAAATCTTAAACAGTTGTAAAATTTCACAGTAGAAATAATGTATTACGTTGGACTTGCAGAAAGTTAATCTAAATAACAAACTAACATGCAGCATAGGATGAAGAAACCCAATAATATATGAAACACTTAATAACTGAATGCAGAATATATTGGACATCACCACTGGATAAAGCAAGGGGTTGCATATGGCTACATAGCGGTCATAGGCCATCACTACCAGGAGGAAACACTCTGTGTTTGCACTGGAAGCAAAAATATAAAATTGGGTGATGCATTCAACCAGGGATATCATATGATTGTTAGATAAAAAATTCATTAGCATCCTGGGAGTCACAGAGGATGAGGAACAAGCATCTGCAAAGGCCAAACTGCCAAGGAGTAAGTACATGGGGGTGTGAAGATGGGGGTCCTTCCAGATGAGAAAAATCAGTCCGAGGTTGCCCACCATGGTGGTGAGGTAGATGACCAAGAACACCAGGAACAGGGGGACCTGCAGCCCTGGACGATCTGTAAGTCCTGTGAGAACAAACTCAGTCACCTGTGTTTTGTTTCCATCAGATTCACTGAAGCTGATCACTGAAATGAAAGAATAAGTGAAGAACACAGTCATAAAATACCATGAAAATAATCACATTTTATTTGAAAGTAAATGTATCTTCTTTTTTTATATATATCCCTTTAATCAGAATGTTTACTTTTACACTTGAGTGTTCTTTACAAACAGTATGTATTTGGGCAACTGTTCCTAAAAATTAGGGGGGATATATATATATTCCATATATCTATGGAATTCAATACTGTATAAGAGAAGTGGGCTTATTTTTTTATTTGGAAAAAAATGATTATAATTGAATAATCATCCTCTAATTTTAAAATCTTTAAAAATAGAAATAGACTTTTTTAAAATATGCTAGGGGCACCTGGGTGGCTCAGTTGCTTAAGTGTCCAACTCGATTTCGGCTCAGGTAATGATCTCAGGGTTGTGAGATCGAGCCCCTCATGGGGCTCTGCGCTGGGCATGGAGCCTGCTTAGGATTCTCTCTCTCTCTCTCTCTCTCTCCCTCTGCACCTCCCCCCAACTCATGTGTGCATGTGAGCTCTCTCTGTAAAAAAACAAAAATATTTTAAAAACTAAGTATGCTAAAGATTAGTTATCAAAACCAATAGCATACATTCTAAATGATGCAGCATCTCCCTCAAATTAAAACAGATTGAAATGCTTACTCTGACCATTATTGTATGGTATTTTTTTAGAAACTGCAATACATCTGAGATATGAAAGTAATATAATAAAGATATAAGGAAATGTCATGATAATTGTAGGAAATAAATTCATATTTTTTCTAATGTTACATTGTTATAATTAAATAACATTATGACTTTAATAAGTACCAGATGAAGAATGGATACAAAAAGAATTACTAGATTTTTTTCCTTTGCAAACAAGAAAGAGGGAACTATATCAATTATAATAGCCATACACTTTAAAATACATTGAAATATTTTTAAAATATGTGAAACCTATGTGAATAAAATTGTAAAAACTTACCAAAGAATATTATACAATTTCTAAAGAAATAGACAGCCAAAATATGTTCTCAGATAAGAATACTTAGTATTATAAATATGTCAGTAGAATTCAATTTATTTTTAGTTAGAACCCTAATTGCTTTTTAATGTGATAGCATAAGCATAAAATTCTTATAAAAGTATTTTGAAGAGACAAGGAAAATATGAACTGTATGAAAGTCAAGTATGCAGTGGTGTTAGAACATAAAGCCATTTAATAGAATGTAATGTGACATGAAAATAGGAAAATATAATAGTAAAACCAAATAAAGATTCCAAAGATTGATTCAAATATATTTATTGGAATTTAACATAGTACATGGATGATTTTTCAATTGAGAATGTTGATTTATTCAATAAATATTGTGACTATATTTGTCTATCTGGGAAAAAAAAGTAAGAATGGCTTCTTTTTCTATGCTTGTATTAAAATTGCGGCTGGATCGGGGTGTCTGGTGGCTCAGTTGGTTAAGCGTCCAACTCTTGATTTCAGTTCAGGTCATCTACTTCAGGCTTCATACTTAGCATGGAGTCAGCTTGAGATTCTCTTTCCACCTCTGCCTGTCCCCCTGCTCTCGCTCTCTCTCTCTAAAAATAAAATCTTTTTAAAAATAAAAATAAATAAAATCTAAAATTGCTGCTGGATCAAGGACTTAAAAGTAAAAAATAAAAAAACAATTTAAACATTCTAAAAAAATTCATAAAATAAATATAATTTAAATATATAACAAAAATCTTTGACTAGAGGTGCCTTGGTGTCTCAGTCGGTTAAGCGTCTGCCTTCCACTCAAGTCATAATCCCAGGGTACTGGGATCAAGCCCCACATGAGACTACTTGCTCGGCCAGGAGGCTGCTTCTCCCTTTCCCTCTGCCTGCTGCTTCCCCGGCTTGTGCTTTCCCTCTCTTTCTCTCTCTAAGTCAAATAAATAAATAAAGTGAAAAAAAAAACTTTGACTAATATAAGAAAGCCATAATAAAGAAAGATATAGATATATTTAATCTAATGTTTAAATTCATGAAAATAGAGTATGTATCAAATCTTTCACAAGGTAAAAGATGACTAAAACTTTGGAAGAATATGTATAATTAATATAATAGGTAAAATATTAGTATCTATCAGATGCCAAGAAATATTACTAATTGGTAAGAAAAGTCAAGTAATTCAATGGAAAAATAAAAATGGAATTGAAAGAGCAAGTCACAGAAGAATATATCAACATATTCAATAAATGTGGGAAAAGATGCTCACCTTCCCCACTACTCAAGATGTGCAAATAAAATAAGACATTATTTTTCATTCCTCAGATTAGCAAAATCTATTGGTTGTCAGAATTTGGAAATGGCCATTCTCACACTTACTGGTAAAAATGTAAATTATTAAGACTTTGAAAAACAATTTGCCAATATTTTTTGAAAATAAAAATACACATACTTTTCAACTCAGTGATCCACGCCTTCAATCCATTCTGTAGCAATAGCACATCATTTCATAGGGAGAGAAGTCTACTGCAGCATTGTTCATGGTGGCAAAACACTGGAAATAATATGTAAACCAACAGGATGAAGCAATGGTTGAACAAATCCTGGTATAATCATACTAATCAATATTATGGCAGTCATTTAAAATGTTATGGCTCTACCATTTTTCTCAAAGAAATTTCCACAATTGTTAGGAATGTGAGAAAACTAAGATGCATAGAAATGTTTTTAATATTATCCCATTAAACAAACAGGGACCAAAATCTTAAAATTCTCACTCTGTATATCTATAAATACATGCACATATATACATTTGCAAATAACCATATGAACATAAAGACTGTGTGAAATGATAGACCCTAGCTTGTTAATATTTATTGTCTGCTGTAGGTGATAGGAGAGTAATAAAGCAGAGGGAGAATTAAACAGTACTTCCAAAACAGTTTTTGTGATAAAGACACAATATATAAGGTCATCCTATTTATACAATTATAAATATTCATATATGGTCAAAGATATATATTTAAGGAAAGTCATAAGAGTTTTGATAGTGAAGAAGAGAAAAGGAGAGAAACAGGAATAATAATACTATTATTGCATTTAGTAGGCATCGATAAATATTGTAACGAACAAAATAGGAATAAATCATAAGCAAATTTTATTTTACAGATTTTCTGTATTGTAAAATAGAGAAAAAATATTGGATTATGTAGCATATGCTTTTGAATATTTTTGGCCATATTTGGATTCATCCATCGAGAGTGATTTCTCTCTCTCGTTCTCTCTTACTTAAAAGATTTTTTGTAAATGAATAAAGTTAGGTATACCAGCACAATAAGCTTTTTTAAATAGATTTTTTTCATGTTCAGGTGCCCTTCTTTTTGATATGTTAGAAAATATTTTATAATTTTTACCAACATTGCATATGGAATATTTGATGTGGCCTTTAAATAATTTGTTTGATTTTGTTCTATGACCTAAAAATTTTGCCTAAAAGTAAATGCAAAAGAAGAGATCCCAAGATCTTTAGAAGTGAATGCACACTCTTAGATCACCTAGAAGAAACAATCTGCCTATAATTTGATGTGTAAATTCATTGTTTCTCAAAATAAAATGAATAACACAATTTTATACATATACTTCTTGCTGATTAAAACACAAAAATTTTACCTATTTACCAAAATTGTATTCTTTAACTTTAAAATAGGTCCATAGGCAATATGTGTCTTAATGGTTCAGCATCAGGGAGAATGGTGACTTATTTTCCATATTCTTTGAGAATAGAACAAGAAAAAATTAGCTTTAAAAATTTATCTTTTTTTTTAAAGATTTTATTTATTTATTTTAGAGAGAGAGAAAGCACAAGCAGGGGGGAGGGGCAGAGGGAGAGGCAGAAGCAGACTTCCTGCTGAGCAGGGAGCCCAACACGGGCCTTGATCCCAGGACCCTGGGATCATGACCTGAGCCGAAGGCAGACACTTAGCCGACTAAGCCACCCGGGCACCCCAAAAATTTATCTTTTAAAGTATATACACATGAGGAGCCCTGGAAACACAACACAAGCATCAAGAAGACTGACTAAAATATTTCCTCTAAAAAATGGCCTTAATGGACACTGATGGCAAGTCATTTAATTTCCAAGGTGGAGGTTTTGTCCTGAGTGAGCCTACCCTGCTTTCTTGACAACTTTAAACCCATAATTGATACACCTTATTTTCCTAATTAGGTCAAGGGCTATTACGTGCTTGGATCTTTTCCATGTCTATCTATCTATCTACCTATACACACACACACATATATACACATATACCTATTTGGAATTAAGAGGCTGAAGAATATTATCAGTGGGAGCTTTAGTTATCTTTTCATGATTCCATGAACAAATTAAGGAAGTTTAAGCAGCATAATTCAGTTTTGTCTTTAGCCTGACAAGGAAAATTTTCTATAGTATAAAATAACCTCTGAAAATTTTGAGTCACCATCATTATTTTTCCATTTGTCTCATTTTTCTATTATCTCATTTACAATTAAAAAGGAATCTTATTATACGTGTCTCTTCAACAGTCAAACATTTAGTACTTATGAAAAGCATCCAGAATTGTCTATCCTGAAGAGAAACAGAAAATCTCATAGGGTTACCAGGATTTTCATTTCTGACCTGGATATTTCATATCAAATAAGCAAATTGAAAAACTACAAATAGTGAAAATTAGATCCTAGTGCCCTCACTCAGTTTCTTTCAGTCTTTTGGAGACTGAGAAATGATGGGTTTCCAAGGGAAAAAAAAAAAAGAAAAAATGTAAATTTCCCTCTACCATACTTTACATTGTTGGGGGGCCAGTCATTTTTATGAATTACCAAACTGACAAAGCTGCTGGCTGCTTTCACTTCCATGGCTGTACTTCCTCTTGAAACCTTTAAATGAAGAAAAGTGGAAGATGCAGAATGAAGCCGTGACTTGTGCCAAAATTTCCCTTGGAAACGCCAACTGTGGGGACATGTTTATTTGTGCTCTTTTTCAAATCTATTTGTGAAACAGAAGAATAAGTCTTTGGAATTCCCTCATTGCAGTTACCAATGGAGTCCCTGTAGGGCGGAGGTGAAGCTGTTCTACTGGGCATTGTGAGCTAATCAGGGAATAACCCAGACACACCAGGTGCAACAATTAGAAGCACACTTTGTGTCAATAGAGTGCACTGCAAGGGAGACATGACACACTGCCCCTGAGCGGTTTTTAGGTCATGTTAATTTCCTTTCTCTTATTGCTCTTGATGTTGCCACATTCCAAACACCTGAGAGTTCCTTCAAACATCTCAAAGACTCATGAAACTCAGAATGTACAGATCCAATTTGGTCTTTTCCAACACTATCACCAAATGTGAGCTTCATCCTGTCTTCCCATTCTTAGTTAATGGCATCATCGTTACCCCATATTTAAAGAAACAAACCCGAGAGTTATCCCTTGACACTGAATTCCCCCTCAAACCCTGTCAAAACCATTATCAAACCTGTGGCTTTTATCTCCTTAATATCTGTTGAAACCATCCACTTCTCTCAAAAGTCAAGAAAACTCTATCGCCCACCTAGAATACTGACATAACCCTTTAATAATCTATGTGTGTTTTCTAATATTTTCTCCTACCACTGTCTGCATTTGGGTCAATGTCACCTTTATAAAATACCAAACCACTGAGATCAGCACCATTCTCACACCCATGGAGGCAACTCCATTTAAACCCTTAAATATAACTTATGATCACTCTTAGAAGAAAGATCAAAATCTTTAAGCCTGTATATCCCTTCCCTCATCCTAAAACTTATCCAATCATCCTCTATACAAAAGTTTTGTCCAATGTAGTTAATAGATTCATTTAGGTGAATGAGTCTGATATTTCAGAATTGATCTAAGAGCTGAAGTTAAAAATCAAAATTACAGTAAATTAAAAAGTTAAAAATTGGGGCACCTTGGTGGCTCAGTCGGTTAAGCGGCTGCCTTTGGCTCAGGTCATGATCCCAGGGTCCTGGGATCAAGCCTCACATCGGGCTCCCTGCTCAGGGGGAGTCAGCTTCTCCCTCTCCCACTCCCCCTGCTTGTGTTCCCTGTCTCAAATAAATAAATAAAACCTTTAAAAAAAGTTAAAAATCATGACTTCTGTATGCAGTGTTGATGAGGAAAAAATTCAGTTTGTCTGTTTTTCTAATCTTAGTGTAAGTGTAATTTTATTTTACAGATTTTTTGTAAAATATAGAAAAATAGAGAATTGTAAAATAGAGAAAAAATATTGAGGCACCTGGGTGGCTCAGTCGGTTAAGCATCCGACTCTTGATTTCGGCTCAGGTCATAATCTCAGGGCCCTGAGATGGAGCCCTACACTGAGCTGGCACCAGGCTTGGGGCCTGCTTCAGATTCCCTCTCTCATCTCCCCTCTCTTCCCCCAGCTTTCTCTCTTTCTCTCTCAAAAAAAAAAAAAAAAAAAAATGTAAGGAGTTCTCTTTAAACAGTGGCTAAGCTGCCAGCACCTCTCCAAGCCCATTAGAACTCTACCTCTCATGCTGCCTCTGTGAAAGGAATATACACACGCTTTTGAGATGAGGCTGGCAGAGCTCAAGAACCCAGATAGAAGCCCCAATAGTGCCCACTGGTTCGCACTACATTTTCCTGCAGTAATGTGAACAGGTCATAAGAAAATGACAAACAATAGGGGCGCCTGGGCGGCTGAGATGGTTAAACGTCTGCCTTCGGCTCAGGTCAGGATCCCAGAGTTCTGGGATTGAGTCCCGCATCAGGCTCCCTGATCCTTGGGAGCCTGCTTCTCTCTCTCTCTCTCTCTCTGTCTCTCATGAATAAATAAATAAAATCTTAAAAAAAAAGAAAATGACAAACAATAATTATGGACTTGTCCTTTCACTGTCTTGGACATAGTAGAGCATACATCGAAAATCTAGGTATGAGATAGTAAAACCCTGAATTTCTGACAGATAATAGGATTTATGGCTCAGTGCTCTTGAGCTGCAAAGACTTCCTCTGAGAAATACTTGTGGGATAGTAACCGTGAGATTCACTCAGTGAAAAGGGAAATTATGCTGTCTATGGGTAGCTTTGTGGATTGTGCAAATTTAATACCAAGGGCCTTGTAGTTCCTCGTCAGAGCAGTAATTTTTAAACATTGCATTATATTTTACTTTTGGCCACAGAGGCTCTCTTATCCAGTTCGGCTGAAAGCTTCATTCCCCCCACCGTCCTTCAGAATAGCCTAATTCTCTCTTACTCAACCAGCGTCGAGCCTTCATTCCAACTTCTGACTTTTGCCATGGTTGACTTGTTTCTCCATTTCATACAACACAAATCCTGGGCCTGATGACTGCACCAGACTCTTGAATTCAGTTAATTAGCGACATCTCCTCTTCCCATGTGGTAGCTTGTTGAATATACAGAGAGGAAGCCTGGTGTGTTGAAATGAGAGTTGAAGTTATAAGGCACTGCCTCTGTTATTTCTGTGTGCTATAGAACTGACACTCCTCACTTGCAAAAAATGAAGATGTTTGACTAGAGGATCCTAAGTGCTTTACAAGGCTACTCTTCATTGTGCCTGGAATTCTTTTTTTTTTTTTTTTTCTTTTTTAAGGATTTCATTTATTTACTTGACAGAGAGAGAGCACAAATAGGCAGAGTGGCAGGCAGAGGGAAAGGGAGAAGCAAGTTCTCTGCTGAGCGGGCAGCCCAACATGGGGTTTGATCCCAGGTGCCTGGGATCATGACCTGAGCCGAAGGCAGCTGCTTAACTGACTGAGCCACCCAGGTGCCCCTGTGCCTGGAATTCTAAGGATTTTTTGCTTATTGGGATCTAAGAGCATTTAGGAAGTAGAAAAGTAGAGAGGGGAAGAAAATATTCTTTCTTGATTTGGCTGTAACTCAGCTCCAACCCCCCACCGTTTTTTAGTGTATCACTGAGAGTAGGAAGGTGGAAATTTATGGGATAGATGTCCCTATGTAAGAAACAACCTTATTTTCAAGTACTAGAAGAAATAAAGTATACTTCTGAATAAATGTGTTCCATATACAGAGTTTTTAATCTTTTCTTCAGACCTTGGATCAGTGAGAAAGTGACACAGCAGCAAGTTAGAGAGTTTTATTCTTCTCCCTATAGCCTAGAATACTAATTAATTAATATCTAACATATTGGCGTAAATTTACCCCACAAAGTTTCCATTGAACTGCTATGATTTTGTCTCAGTACAATGAAATGTTCCAGTGAAATCAGACCATCAGTCTGCTATTGATAGGTTTCTTTTAATGGTGGCATTCATAGAAACAAGGTTCCGTTAGTTTGGGTGATGGGATGTGATGACAAATTTACATTTAATTT
Source organism: Callorhinus ursinus (assembly GCF_003265705.2). NCBI lineage: Eukaryota > Metazoa > Chordata > Mammalia > Carnivora > Otariidae > Callorhinus > Callorhinus ursinus. The sequence goes on along the minus strand of NW_027397063.1, from coordinate 37,287,523 downwards.
ATCACTTAATTTGCCTTTTTCTCAGATTTCATAGGATGGCTAAGGCATCATGTTTCTTCAGTTCATTGATAATGTTGTCTAGCAGTCCATGGGCATGCCCATATATTAGATCATGCATTCAAATATAGTTCAGCTCTTACCAAGTTACTCCAGTCAAACACCTTCTGAGTCCTCATTGCAATGTGAATAAAGCCCCAAATCCTCAGCCGTTCAAAACTTCTCCAAACTTTGTTTCCAACCTACCTTTTCAAGTCCATCTCAAAATTTACATGTGCCAAAGCTACAAAAGATACTCCGATATCTTAGGATAATGAACAATCTCTAATAGGTAATTTGGGGTTTTTAAAAGATTTTACTTGTTTGAGACACAGAGGGGGGGAGGGGCAGAGGGAGAGGAAGAAGCACACTCTCTGCTAAGCAGGGAGCCTGACACAGGGCTCCATCACAGGACCCTGACATCATGACCTGAGCGGATGGCAGATTCAACTGACTGAGCCACCCAAGCGCCCCATCTAATAGGTAATTGGTGATGAATTTCAATGTTCGACAACCTACTGCATACATGTCAAATGTCCATTATCTTTTCTGCTATAAGTTTCATTACAAATAGGTAATATTTCCTCTGCTATGTGATCCACTGATTTATATCATAAGATGACTACTCATCTGGCCCATACAGAAATTTTGGTAGTTTTGAGTAGCTAACCTTATTAATATCATAGTCTCAGATATTCCTAACTGAACATGGCATTCATAGTGATGATATAAACCATAGTCACATGGCCTGACCCCATGCATCATTAGGCATAGAATGGATGTATATAGAAATGGAAAAAACAGATGCGTCGGTGTGGCTGCGTGCTTTTGGGGCACCCGGGACGGAGCTGGCACAGAAAGGGGATGGAGTGTGCTGCTGGCCACTGGGGACACACTGGGAGGACACAAAATGTCCCAGAAGGTATAAGAAGTATTAAATCCAGAAGTGCTCTTTCCCTTCCAGTCTGTTGAAGAAGGACCTTGTTTCCTTGGGGACCTGTCTGCTTTGAACAAGAACAACAATGAAAACAACAACAACAACACCTGGTTCCCATTTAAAAAAAGAAAAAATTGGACTGAATATTTGCAGTGCTTGACCCCCTGAGACAGAAAGTGGATGAGTTATCTTGCCCCCTCTCTGACATTTGACTTCTTGTATCTATATGAGAAGACGGATGTTAGCTGAACTTATTGTGGTAATTCTTTCAAAACATTTGTAAATCAAACCATCATCTTGTATACTTTAAGCTTATACAGTGAGAAATACTATTTCTCAATAAATAATTTCTCAACAAAACTGGAAAAAAATCTCAAAATAAAGGAAGCCATCAGATGTCCCCTGGGCCCACACAGCAGAATCTGCCTTCTCTTCATGAGCAGAATTGGAGATTTCCTAATCTCACAGGCTGTAGCTGTCAGGCGGGGAAGAAAAGTTGTTTGTACCTGTGCATATACTGACTACCAGTGGATAAAAGTGACTATTTCCTCTCCTCCACAGAGGATGCCCCCAAAAGGATACACTGTTATTGCCAAACTTCCCTCCATGGAAACAGTAAGAAGTTATGCTCTCACCAGCAGTGTGAGCAAGTGGTGTTCACATAAATGTACCTTCTCCTTGAGAGGGGATACCCTGAGCTCAGAGAGGTTGAGTCATCTGCTTAATATTAAACAGCTACTAAGTTAAAGTGTTAGGATTCCAGCTCATGTGCTTGCCTGCATAGGAGGCATAGTCAATAAAATTAATGAATTTTTCTATGGAACAAACAGTTGTCACAGTTTGTGACCAAAGGACACCAGGTCTTACCATAATCACCTTTATCTAGACCTCAACTCCACCCCAACAGAGATGAACTATTCTGGGACAGCTTTGCAAAAATATATATATTTTTTCAAATCACATGTAAAGAAGTCTAAAGCTGAGCTTATTCAGCAATGTTTCTCTTTCTGATACAGTAATGTAAAAAAAAAAAAAAGAGAGAGAGAGAATGTGTCCCCTTCCCTTCGCTATACCAAGAGAAGATTGCAGGCCAAGCCTTCTAAACTTATGTGTAGAATTGAGCTTAAGCCATAAGTCAAGCAGAAACCTAATGATCACCTAGAACCAGACAGCAGTGGGCTTGAGTAACACCAAGAAGCATGAGACACTGTGGGTCTTCGAGGTCTAATGTGCTACCCCATTTGGAATTGCAAAAGAATGCCTGGGTGCTACATTTGATGGACAACAACATCTGTGCAGACAGAGAAACCAAAAGGAATCTTCAAAGAAGCAACATGTTGGCACTATCCTCTTAAACTGGGTTTCTGGTTAACAACTTGATCAATTGGGCAATGTCACTTTCATTACGGTCAACATTTTTACAAATGCATTTCTTTCTCTAGACTGTCAGTTCTTTGAAAATAATAACTGGTGGTTGAATTTATCTATTAGATGTTTAATAAGTTTTCTTGAATAAATACATGAATGATTGAATGAACTAATTACTTTGGCATGAGTAATAAAGAGTTAAGCTGAAAGAAACGATTGAACACATTCAGGATGGTCAAGCTTCTTAGAATCCTATAGGACACATTTTATTATTTATTTATTTGAGAGAGAGAGAGAGAGAGAGCACAAGCAGGGGCGAGAGGGAGAAGCAGGTTCCCCGCGGAGCAGGGAGCCTGACGTCAGGCTCCATCCCAGGGCCCTGGAATTGTGACCTGAGCCGAAAGCAGCCGCTTAACCAACTGAGCCACCCAGGCACCCCTAAAGGACACACTTTAGAAATGAAAGATGAAGAAGACTTTCCATTTGAAAAAGAAGGGAGCAATAGGGACCAAAGTCCCAGAGACAAGTAATTACCTATTTAATGCAAGAATGAAGAATATTCGCTTGTTTCCCTTATGGATCTTCACACTATGCTGAGGAATGCAGACTCTATTGTGTAGCCAGAAGAGAAGTACTAGGAGATTTTAGTTAGAGATAAGAAATGATAGAAAACAGTATCTTGAATTTCAGTTTTCCTCAGTGAAAAAGTAATTGTGTGGGCCTTGAACTTCCACTACACACAGATAGAAAGCTGGACAAATATAAGAAAAACTGTTTCAGACAGCAAACAATAGGCTGCATAGAACTGCTGTGACACCTAAGAACACATGAGGTGAGCCCTGTCACGTTCAGTTAAATGCTAGTCTGGATGTTGCTGCGAAAGTATTTTCTAGATGTAATTAACGTTTACAGTCAGTTGACTTTTAAGTAAAGGAGATTACTCTCAATAATGTGAGTGGGTCTCATCTAGTCAATGGAAGGCCTTAAGAGCAAAAACTGAGGTTTCCTGGAGATGAAGAAATTCTTCTTCAAGACTGTAACATAGAAATACAGCCTGAGTTTCCAGCTTGCCCTATGAATTTCAGACTTGCCAGTTCCCACAATCATGTGAACCAATTTCTTAAAATAAATATCTTTCTTGGTTCTGCTTCTCTGGAGAATTCTGACTGATATATATTGTCAGTTGATTTTTTTTTAAACTTTTTTTTGTCAGTTGATTTTTTTCAAGAGTGTCAGTGTAATTCAATAAGAGAAGAGATAATCTTTTCAGAAGGGATTTTTTAAAAACTGGATATTTGTTTGAAAATAAATGAACCTCAACACTTATCCCATAAACAAAAAGTAAACTGGAATAATTCTTAGAACTAAATGTTAAGCTAAAACTCTAAAACTTCTAGAAAAATACATGGGACAAAGCTTCCCTGACCTTAGGGTAAGGCATAGTTTTCTCAGACGATACAATAGGCAGTGACCAGTTAAAAAATTGATACATGGGACTTTAACAAAATGGAAACTTTGTAGCATTAATATTAACTAGAATTAAGTATTAATTATGGCATCATAATATTAACTGACAATATTAACTTTTTGCTAACATTATTTTATTTTTTTAAAGATTTATTTATTTTACAGAGAGTGTAAGCAGGGGGGGCAAAGGGAGACAGAGAGAAGCAGACTCAACAGCTGAGTCCTCAGGTGTCCCTAAACATTATTTTAATCTCATTTCCACACTGATGCTGAAATACAGGATTTGTTGGTTCACATATAACCCTAAATTAAAATGTAAATTATCTAGACATTAATTCTCTGGAGGAAAAGATACTTTGGGAAATTGTCCTTAAACTGTCTAGTTTGTATAATACATCTGGAAATAGACTGAATGGAGGAAAAGGTAAATTTAGCTTAGTGAAAATTATATATACAGTTGAATGCTTCTATTCAACATCTATAAGAATTTTAAGTAATAATGAATAATGGGGGGAAAGGATGATATAATTCCTGGTGTTTGTTGTAGTTTTAGTTTGTCTATTTTTATCCATCAAATATTGTAGAAATTGGTGTCTTGAAAAATATAAGAACCATGGCACCTGGGTGGCTCAGTCGGTTAAACATCTGACTCTTGATCTCAGCTCAGGTCTTGATCTCAGGGTCGTTAGTTCAAGCTCCATGTTGGGCTTCCATGCAGGGCATGGAGCCTACTTAAAAAGGAGAAAAGGTAAAAAAGTATAAGAACCATACATACACGGTCAATTAATTTACTACAAAAGAACCAAGAATATGCAATAAGGAAAAAACAGTCTTCAATAGTTTTTGGGGAAACTGGACAGCCATATGCCAAAGAGTGAAACAGGACCACTATATTTATGTATTTATGTCATACACAAAAATTAGCTCAACAGAGAATAAGGACTTGAATGTAGGACCTGAAAACATAAAACTCCTACAAGAAAACAGGGTAAGCTCCTTGACATTCAGTCTTAGCAATGACTTTTTGGAGTTGACTACAATAGCAAAGACAATAAACAAAAGCATAGGTATTTGCAAACCATATATCTGATAAGGGATTAATATCCAAAATATATTAAAAGCTCATAGAACTTAGCAAAAACAAAACCCCAAACAATCTGATTTAAAAATTGGCAGAGAGCCTAAAAAAAAAATGAATAAATTTTCCAAAGAAGACATACAAATGGCCAATACCAACACGAAAAGATGCTCAATATCACTAATCATCAGAGAGACGCAAATCAAATCCACAATGTAATATCACTTCAGACCTTTTGGAATGACTATTATCCAATAAATAAGTGCTGGTGAAGATGTAAAGAAACAAGAACACTTTGTGCACTGTTAGTGTGAATGTAAATTGGTACTGCCACAATGGAAAATAGTATGGAGTTTCTTTAAAAAAAATCACAAATAGAACTACCGTATGATCCAGCAATTTCATTTCTGGGTATGTGTCTGAAGGAAATGAAACTGTTATTTTAAAGAGATAGTTTTACCCTCATGTCCACTGCAGCACTATTTCAATAGCCAAGACATAGAAACAACCTAAATGTCCATCCATTTATCCATTTACCAACAGATAAATGGATAAAGAAATTGTGACACACACACACACACACACACACACAATAAAACATTGTTCAGCCATAAGAAAAAGCAGGAAAGCTTGCCATTTGTGACAACATGGATGGACCTTGAAGGCGTTATGCTAAGAAGAAATAAGTGAGAGAAAAAGAAATATCATATTATCTCACTTATATATGGAATCTAAAAAACAAAACAAATCTTCATAGATACAGAGAACAGATTGGCAACCACCAGAGGCAGGAGCTGAGGGATGGGCAGAATGAGTGAAGTGGGTCAAACATATAAACTTCTGGTTATAAAATAAAGACATTCTGGGGCTGTGGTGTACAGCATGATGACTGTAGTTACAATACTGTATTGCATATTTGAAAGGTGCTAAGAGAGTATAACTTAAAAACTGTCAGCACAAGAAAAAAAATTATAACTGTATGTGGTGATGGATGTTAACTAAGTTTATTGTAATAATCAATTCACAATGCATACATATAACAAATCATTACGTTGTACATCTAAAACTAACACAATGTTGTATGTCAGTTATACTTCAGCAAAAAAATAAGATAGATTTCAAATGAAATTTTTTAAAGTATAGAAAATCTTCACTCCCTCATTCCTATCTTTATATCTTAGCAACCTGACAAAGGTGTCTCCCACTTTACTAAGCCACCATCAATGAGTATTCCTATAAAACACTTTTTTAGTTAGTGAGCTCTGTTGAATTGTCTAATTCTGAAGGACATTTCTCTGGCATTGCTCATACATAGTAGTTATCTCAAGTTTTAAAATTATTTGCTATCTTTCTATTTCCACCAGTGCCTAATAACAGACTGCCTTTAGCTTTCAAAAGGGCTGTTCCTTGCTGTGCATCAAGTAATTTATAATATCCCCAATGGATGCCATTTGTGTGGTAGTGTTGATGTTTGCCAGAGACTCCAATCTTCATGTAACTGGATAACAGATACCCCCAAAATCACTTGTAACTTAGGATGATGTGATTCCAGAGAGACTGTTTGGGCTCAGGTTGTCTCTAAAGGTTTTTTTTTTTTTCCCCAACTCCATTAAAATTCAGATTTCTTTGAGTAAATCAATACAAGGCTTAATAAAATGCTCAAGTGCATTATATACACTCACCAACATGTAAATAGCCTTCTTCTTATCTAGAGGTTCTGAAAAGACAGTAATTTATTCTGTACTATCTGTACCAGTTCAAATTATTCTCCCAAATTTTATGGATCAGTCAGGGCCCTATATTTTAGCTGGATAAATTAACCATTTTGGATTAGTCATGTGTCACCACATGACTAATTCTTAGTTCCTAGGTTCCTTTGTTCTTAGTTCCTAGGTGTCTTCCTCTTCTCAGAAATAAGTTATGATAGAATATATTTTCAATGTAATGAGCTAGTATCCTCTTTATAAGGATTGAATCTATATCTTATCTAACCAAAGTGTATGGCTACACTGGAGTGATTAACCTATCTCAAACATGTATCGGAAGTTTTGTCAAATTAAAGAAAATTATTTGATTTTCAAAACTCTTCTGAAACTGGAATAAAAGCATAAATCCTTGGCCAACTCTATAGTAATGTACCAGTCTCCTTTAGTTCACTGGACTTCTTTTTAAATGGCTTTTACCATCCCTAGTGAAGAGAAGCTTATCAGTGGAACTATTTTATTTAGTCCTCAGTAGTCATAGTAAAACTGCATTAACTCTTTTTTCCTAGATACCAGACAGGACCTTTATATAATTAGTCAATAATGGATTAATATCCCTATTTCTAGCATCTCTTAAAGCAGGAATGGATTATTGTCCTCCAAGGATTTGGAATTGTTTAATATTCACTACAGAGGAAAGCTTACACTATTCTACAGGTTCTATTTGTGTGTCCAATTAGAAATGGATGGAGGCAGACTTGACCTGATTAGATATTTACAGGCAAAAGCAAAAACCTCCAGTATCACAACATATAAAATCCGATAAAACATTCGGATAGAGGTGACATTTCACCTCTTTTTTTCTTACACTCAAATATTCCAATTTGTAATTTACTATAACTCTAGTATCTACTACCATAGCATCATATTATCCTCAGAGTTTTATCTTTGGCTTTCCAATGTTGCCCTCTGTGTCTCTTGCTGATATCATCATGTATCATGTTCCAGGTTCTGGTAATCCCAGAAAACTCTGTTCACCACCTCAAAGCCATTTAGCTTAGACAATCATGCATCTTTAGATTTCCCTGCTGATATTTTGCAAGTACAGCACAATCTTCTTATTCTATTGCCTTAACAAATGGAGTATTCCCACATCTTGCTCACTCACTTTATTTTACCAAGTATTCTTTGACATATCCCAAACAACATATCCCATACAACAAACCTGTCTGGTTCTTTTTAGCAAGGCAAGTGCAGTTGCCCAAACTATCAGGAGTTTTCCACCTCCCAGCCAGTAATCACCATCAGATTTTACATAACACCTTCACCAGTTTATTTCTTTTTCATCTAACTTTTCTTTCTAAAAAGCACAGAACTTTCTTCTATCACTGAGATCCAGGAAAAGGAGATTGCTAACAAGTTTGCTATAGCTGTCTATATATTTTGTTCTCCTATGAGATTGTATAAGGGTACCAAGCATTCTCTAAGTTTGCATGGAAGCATTTTTCATTAGGAGTAATATTATTATCTATATACAATCTAAGCTACCTGCAGTTAAAACATTTCTACTACCATTTCTGCAAGGATCTTTTATGTTCCATTAGGTGAAAAAATTGGGCAGGTACCCTTTTCAATGTAAGCTTGTTAGAGTTCTACCTTAACCACGGTAGTATCATTATTTGGAAAGAAAAATATATAGTAAAGTCCATACTCGTCAGGCCATTTAATTCTCCCCATTCAGACTCAATGGATTCTCTACCACTGAAGTACTACGCCCTAGGTCATGTGGTCTGGACAAACAAAAAGTCAACAGGTTTCTAGTGTTTATTTGTTGGAAGGATGTCTCAATTATTTAACAATGCCCCCCCCCCCCATTTCCATGGTCTTGTCCTTCATTCTCAAGGACAGTGAATACATTGGCTTTTAGGTGAATATAGTATCTGCCAAGCAAAAAACCTCATGACTCATCTTCTATTTTATATATTTCTCTCCTAAGTCAGTCTACTCCTTTGTGTTCTTCTGATAGAATTTCCATTTTGTTAATGCTATTGATAACCAACAAGCAATGTTTCTAGCAATTTTCCTTATTTGCCTTTGTTTATTAACCAACCCATTTTGCTAATCCTAGATGTTTGAAACTATATAGCCTAAATTCCATTGATAAGATATATACTGTAATTTGCTTCAAAAAAACTTCCACTAATGTGAACCAGGGGTTAGTTTCAGCTATCCCAGCACCAAGTCTCAAAAGACCTTCCCTACTCATCCTTCTTCACAAGGGCCATTTAAGTAAATTTCAAGGGTAGAATGATGTCAAATTCACAAGAAAAAATAGGCTTACCCAGTGTTTATTTACCCAAGTTTATTACCCAAGTTCACTTAGCTTTTTTTTTTAACTTTTTTTTTAAGATTTTATTTATTTATTTGAGAGAGAGAGAATGAGAGACAGAGAGCACGAGAGGGAAGAGGGTCAGAGGGAGAAGCAGACTCCCCGCTGAGCAGGGAGCCCGATGCGGGACTCGATCCCGGGACTCCGGGATCATGACCTGAGCCGAAAGCAGTCGCTTAACCAACTGAGCCACCCAGGCGCCCCCCAAGTTCACTTAGCTTTAAGCAAGAATACAGAACAAGTAAAGCAGCAGCATTCATAGCCGCAACATGACAGAAGCTTTGGATACTCTGATAGTGTTTCCAAAGCTTCATTCACTGAATGTAAACTGTTCTATGTACAGGTCACTCAGCACAGGGAAGGTGCAGGGTTGGGGGGGTCTCTCAACTTAATTAATTTGCTTATAACCTAGCACCTAGAGGTATGTTTGCCTCACATCTAATTTTAGTACAGCTGCATTCCATAAAAACAGGCTATACAATAAACAATCTTGATATACTTGACACACTTGATGTACAACATGTTTAGGAACATTTTGGATCAGCAATCAGTTCATACTAACCTCAGGAGGAATCTAATTTATCCCAAGTTAAAGCATCTATTGAGTTGGCTTTGGAAGACTGTATAAATGTCAATTTCTTAGAAGGACCTAAAACTGGAGTAAAATATTACTGTTCAACTCTTAACCCTTTATGTCCAAAGTAATATAAATACCCAGGATATTATTGAAAATAATCCTGATAAAATTGTATATTACTTGTGCAATTATGAAGCTAGTAAAAGAGTGTAAATATCATAGCATATAATTGTTTTTGAAGATACTTCAAGTAAAACATGTTCCATGTACATTAAGAAATAAATATACTTACATTTACATAAATAATAAAAAATATTTAAGGATTACTTTTAAAAGATCAATTGTAATTACAGAAAAAAGGGTTTAATCAAAAAGAAAATTAAAATGTTAAAGAAAGATGTAGTTTATAGCACTTGTAAAATGAGTCACAAATACTGTGAAATTGCTGAAAATCGCCCTACAAGTACAGATGGTTTTTAAGGAGAATAAACTTAAGCATGTGGAGTATTTTTAAAAGAAATTTTGTGATTGGGGACCAATTGGAATTAATTTTAAGACCATACCAACAAATTGACTTTTTCCAATAATGTTTATATAAGAGATAAATAAATGTAAGAGATAAGAGATATTTATCATATGCCTACAGTTTTAGATAATACATTTAGTATATTTGTTGGAACTATTGGCAAGATTTAAAGTGTTTTAAAAATACTAGAACAATAGGCATATCTTCATTCTTCTACAACTTAAACTTAATTCTCATTTTGTATAATTGCTTTTCCTAAGTGAATGTGCTCAAAAAAGAAAAAACCCAGATTGTTCAAGGAATATAATTGTTTTGCCAAAAGAATTGAAGCACCTATGCCTATATAGTTCTAAAGTAAATTAGAATATATATATATATATTATATGATATATATAATATCTTTTAAGTGATCACATCCCTGACCTGGAAGTAAATTAGTGGGAGAGAATTCACTGACAGTTTTATATCCCTACATGCAAAGTCAGGTTCTTATCTCTGATCCAGCCTCCTTGCCTTTTCCCTAGTCAGCTCCACCTAAAACTGATAGGAATAGTAATGCAACCACAAGGTTGATCGAAATTGTTTATATTGCACTCAAATATTCCTAAATTTATAAATTATTGCATATCATGGTGCATGCAGTATCCCTGATTTAAAAAAAAAAAAAACAACAAACAGTGCATGGAATTACAACTCTGAGCTGTGGTTAATTTTGATGTTTCATTCTTTAATTCATGCCAACTTTCATTTTCTTCCTAGCATCCACAAATTTCTTTAGAAATTTTCATTTTTTTCCTAACTTTATCACCAAACAGTACATTTCTTCTCAGGAAATATTCTTCCAAGAAGCAGAATTTTATTTTATTAGTCAACTGGAATTACTATGTGTGGCAAAAAACAACAAAGCCGTATTAACTTGCAGGTCCAGAGCAATGGGCTGGGCTCATTCATGAACTAAATGACTAACCCTATATGCCAGCCTCTATTACAGCTATTTCTCACCATAATTATCTGTTTCTATCTGGAATTTTGGAAAGCCCTAGAAAATAACTAATTTGCAAAAGCCAAATCCTCAGATAAAAATAAAGCACAATGTTGCTAAATAAGCTAGTACCATAGATAATGTTCCCAAATTTCACTGGACCCATATCCAAGAAACCATAATGGGAAGTTAGGATGCTTCCATAGAGCTTATGAACTCCTCTGACCATTAGTCTTCTGGTGGAATAGCAGTCATGGCTTATCTATAGGACTTGGGGCTTTTTTCAGCAGATGATAAAAAAGAAACATTTTGAATATTGTCTGGCAACTATTTATTTCTTCATTATTCTTCTCAAGGTACCTATAACTTCTTTGTTCCTCAGGCTGTAAATAAAAGGATTTAGCAGAGGAATTATTATCGTGTAAAATAAAGAATACATTTTGTCATGATCTTCAGTGTGGCCAGACTCAGGATGCACATACATGAAGAAGAGAGTGCCATAGAACAAGGAAACAGAGAGCAGGTGGGCGCTGCATGTGAAGGCTTTGCTCCTGCCCTTTTCAGATTTCTTCATCGGGATGGCAAAGAGGATACAGATATAAGAAACCATGATGGTCATAAAAGTAAAGACTTGTATAAAGGCCAAAAAGATTAAAACCAGAAGTGTATTAACTGTAGGATCATTGCAAGAAATTTTGAAAAGTTGTAAAATTTCGCAGAGAAATAATGTATTTCACCGGACCTGCAGAAAGTTAATCTAAATAACAAACCCACATGAATTGCTGAATGTAGAAAGCCAATGAAATATGAAACACCAATGAACTGAGTACAGAGGTTATTGGACATCACTGCTGGATAAAGCAAGGAGTTGCATATGGCTATGTAGCGGTCATAGGCCATCACTACAAGAAGGAAACACTCTGTGGTGGCACTGGAACCAAAAATGTAAAATTGAGCCATACAGTCAAAAAGTGATATCACATGATTCTTGCATAAAAAATGTGTAAGCACCCTGGGAGTTACAGAGGATGAAGTACAAGCATCTGCAAAGGCCAAACTGCCGAAAAATAAGTACATGGGGGTGTGAAGGTGGGGGTCCTTCCAGATGAGAGCAACCAGACCAAGGTTGCCCACCATGGTGGTGAGGTAGATGACCAAGAACACCAGGAACAGGGGGGACCTGCAGCCCTGGACGATCTGTAAGTCCTGTGAGAACAAACTCAGCCATGAGTGTCTTATTTTCTTCTGCCATATCTGACCTGGCCAGACAGTAAAATAAAAGAAAAAAGTGTTGAAACAGTTACAAAAGAATCATAAAAACAGTGTATTTTTTGTGTAACATGTATTTCTAAAAGGTGCTTTTCATGTAATTAGCAATTTCTTCATTTTTACCTTTATATGTGTACTTTAATATACATTCAAAGTTTTCCACAATAAAATGTTTTAAAATGATAATTCACCTAAAGTAACAAGTAAATTTAGTACAAATCCTTCTCAATCCAACAGAGGTTTTAAGAACTATATATTCTTATCTTAAAATTTATATGAAAGAAAAACATTTCCAATTTTACCTAAGAAAAATGTATAGTAAGAACAGTCAAGAGTACGTTAATTTCTATTGAACTATAACATAAAGATATAATAATCAAAACATTAAGATAGTGGAATAAGAATAGACAAGGGGGGTCAATGCAATAATAGGCAGCATTCTCAGAAATAGGTTCCATTATATATAGAAGTGTGGCAAAAGACAAATATGATGTTTCAATTCGGTAGGAAAAAGATGATGGGTTTAATGGATTGTGCTGCCACTGTTGGCTGTCTGGATATAAATAAGGTTAGGCTCCTACCTAACAGCATAGATATTTTGTAAGAAATTTTGGAGACAACAATATAACATAGTGATTAGAGAAATTCTTATCCAAGAGAAGAAAGCCAATACTAACCATAGCTACTATATAATTTTAATGATTAGCAAAAGAGTATTGAACAGAGTCAGAGGGCATATAATAGGTTGGGAAATACATTTTACTATGTATATGAAAGTTACAGATTTATGCACAATATAGTATGTAATATAAGAATAACTTAAAAATAGATAAGAAAAAGGCAAACGATCTAAAAGAAGAATGAATAAAGGATACGAACAAGCAAGTTTACAGATGAATGAATCAAAATGACCAATAAATAAAATGAAAAGATGCCTAGTTTTCTGTATGTAGTAAATATACACACGTGTGCAAGTGCAGATGTGCGCACACACACACACAGATACTTCCTTTCTCACATATTAGATTAGCAGAAATTAAAATGAACAGATACTGCTGACTGAGGTGAGAGAAGTGCTCCTTTCGTGTTACTTGTGGATATACGAATTGCAACAGCCTTTTTGAAAAAGCAATTTTATATGATACCATTGAAATTTTTAATAAATACATATACTCTTTGATTTATCTTTTTGCCTTATATATACCCTAGAAATAGAAGCACAACTATACAAAGATAAATATACAAAGGATATCTAGTGCATTATTTTTCAAGGTGGCAAAGACCAGACACATCTACAGTGAGATGGTTAAATAGATCATGGTTATGTACATTCATATTTTGTAATATAATTCAGCCATGAAAACAAAGTCTTATTTCACTTGAATTGGCAATTTTCACAATGTTTTGTTACCTGAGAAGAATATGATACAGAGAAGTGTAAATAAGACTTCATTATTGAAAAATAAACAATGCATTTTTAAATCTTTTACCCGGAGAAAAATGTGCATAATAGAAATTAAGTTTATAGCACTGGTTTTTCTAGAATAGAAGTAGAGGTAGAAATGAGGGAAATGGAGAAGAGGAAAAGAGAGAAGTCAAAATAAAAGTTCTATGAGAACAGCAGCATATATATTAGGATCTCTTTCACATAAAATTATGTGATTGATTTATTTGTGTGTATATCTATGTAGGCCTTTATACGTACATAAAGAGATGTGCAAAAGAATAGTCTCCAACATGTTAGTAATGGAGAAAAGAAACAAGAATGATGAAATCCTATTGTTTGCTTTTTCAAGGAGATGTTTTGTCACTGAAAAGTCCATTGTAAAATTAGGATGCAATCATCTGTTATTTTTTGCATGTATATATCAGTTAAAGACAGAAATAGCCTCCAGGGAAATTAACATTTTCTTTTGGAAATTGTCAATGGAAGCCAACTTTTAACCATTGAAACTGGATACAGGGGCGCCTGGGTGGCTCAGTCTTTAAGTATCTGCCTTCGGCTCAGGTCATGATCCCAGGGTCCTGGGATCCAGCCCCACATCGGGCTCCCTGCTCAGTGGGAAGCCTGCTTCTCCCTCTCCCACTCCCCCTGCTTGTGTTCCCTCTATCACTGTGTCTCTCTCTCTCTGTCAAATAAATAAATAAAATCTTAAAAAAAAGAAAAGAAAGTAGATACAATTTGTTTTAATACCCCAAAGTTATCTGTAATTGTGTAAGATAGGGATTCAAATAGAACAAGAGTTTTTTAGAAGGTTTTTTTGCAATTTTAGTAATTTTTTTATTAATCTTATTTCTCCATACTTATTCTTTAGTCTCTGTTGTAAATTTAACATGTGATGAATAAAAAAAAATAACATGTGATGTTTGCATGAAATAATGACATTGATTTTTTTTCATGATTTATAGATAGTCTCTGAAAGAAGTTGAAAAAGGAGTTTTCCATTGAATATAGTTTCTTTTACATTACCATAAAAAGAAAAATAAAAACATTCCAGGTATACAGATTGTTATGGTATTTCCTGGGATGAAAAAACATTTTCATAATTTTATAGTCATATCTTTCAATACTGATGGAACATAAAAATTTTTTTACCATGAGAATATATTAGAAAAACTGAGTTTGTCTAATGTAGAAATAGGAACAAAAGCTCTTTTTCAATGAATCAGTGATCAGCATAAGAGAAGATTGTGAGATAGTATTCTATCTCCACTAAAAATAAAGGAAGAATTCATGAGCTTTGGAATTTTTACTTTTGAATAATACCCACCCAGAACCCCAATATATACAACAGAGGCAAAATATTAATTGAAAATTAAGAACTTAAGAGATTTTTGCCTGGCATAAACTGGCCCAACTTTCTTTATAATCTCGAATAACCAAATGTTTGTTTTTCCTAGTTTTAGCTCCCACAGTGTGTAACTTGGCCAAGAATTAGTAATCTCTGTGAATTTTGTCTCTAGAGTTATGTGATAAATGAGACAAGGAGCATTTTGCAGTTACCACTAGTGACTTTAGCCCATATTCTCGTGATTTCATGAAATTAAAGAATTTGTATTGTACTCAGCCACAAACTGTAAGCCAGAATTTCCCAGTCTGAAAAAAATTACAAATAAGTTATATTTGAGCTGCATAGCTTATGTCTCAATTAAGCAAACTTCACATTATGAAATTAACTCTGAATTTTTCTTACCACCATTATTGAATTTTTCTAATTTTCATTCTTCTGTTAACCAAAGTTTATTATTTAAGAACTCCCCCCAAAACGTGTAAAAATTCTAACTGAAATGTACACGATCAGACAGACATTTACTTCTGTCTGTCTAGATTTTGGTTGCTGATTTAAGTAGAAAAAACATCTATCCAGGATGTTAATTTCTTACTCAGATGTTTATCATACAGACAAATTACAACACTATATTAATGAAATTTATGAAAATTATGAAAATCTCTGCACTCTCACCTACTTCCTGTAAATCATGGGAAATTGGAAATGTTTTCTTGAAGTAACATAAAAGGTACAGAAATGAAGCAATATTATTTGTATGTTGATTTTCCTTGGAAGCTCCAAACTGGTGGGAGATAACATTTCTTCCTTCTATCTGCAAATCTATTCTTTAAAAAATTCTGAAATTCCCTTAATGCTTCAGAAGGATTCCCAGTAGGATGAAGTCAAAGTTGTTCTACTGGGCCTTGTGAGCTAATCATCAAATCATCTACACACAGCTAGTTATAACAATTAAAACTGTACATTGTGTCCTCAGGGTTCACCAGAGGGGCATGTTTATAAAATGTCACTGAATGGAGTTTAGAATAAGCTTGTTTTCCTTCCTCTTGTCTCTTTTAATGGTCCCACTACCCAAATACCTACTTGCCCACTTGGAAATCCCAAAGGTACATTAGACTTAACATGTCCAAATCTGAAATTAAGATCTTCCTCTATTCCACCCCCAAACCTGGTATTCATCCAATGTTCCCTGTCTCAGGGAATAGGGTCTGCAAACAAGTATTTGTGCACAACATAAATCAGGAACATATTCATGAAACTAATTTCTCCCTCAACTCCATTTTTTTGACTATTGCCTCTAGATTTTATGTACTAAAAATGTCTTAAATCCAACTATTTCTATTTGTACAGTTAATCTTAAAATCCATAATACAGTCATCTCTTGCTTGGGCTTATTAAATAACTTCCTAATGACACTATCTGCATCTGTTAACACACAGTCATCCACTCTTTTCTACACTGATGCCAGACTGATTTTTATAAAACGTATACCATTTCACCATCATCCCATACACATTCTCCCCACTTGACATGTATAAACAACTCCACATAGAGTAACAACTAAAATTGGTAAGCTTAAATATCCATTTCCCTACACTGAGAAATAGACCCAATAATTAACTGTATAGAGTTGAAGAGGTTTTTTTTTTTGCATTACATGTATATATTATTTACAGTAACCCTAATTAAATTTACAAATAATAACCAATATTTTAGTAGATCAACAGAATAGGTTAGTTCTTCTGTATGATAAGTATGAAGCACATGTTCTGAATTGAACAACTGTTCATTCCTTTTGATGAGTCAGAGACCCAAATTCTTTCCAACTTGTCACTCAAGCATTTTCCACACATGATTTCCTTCAGGGTTTGTGTTTTCATTTGGATCAAGCTAGAAGGGTAAAGTTAATAGGGGATTCCATATGTGAGGTGCTTATGAGCCAGAAATGTAAGTGATATACATCACTTTCAAGCCTAAACTCAATCATATCACTATAGTCAACGGAAAAGGGAGGCTGTGTGTTTAGGATGAAAAGAAAATAGATTTGGTGGTCACCTAACAGTTTCTTCTCCTTATTCTACTACAGTTTCTGATTCTCATTTACCCGTTTTACCTTCCTTCCCATGTGGACAGTACTTTCAGCATCTTCCCAAGGGAGTCAAACCCAATTTCCATTTAGCCTGTATTCCAAGAAAAAGCTAGGATCTCCAGTTGATACTCTGGTCTCTCCATCAAATCCAGCTGTTGCTGTTCTTTGGGAACCAAGATTTTTTTTAGTATTTTGCCACATGTTATAATTACACACAACAATATGCAGTTTTTGTAAGAATTGTCTGTCATCTTGTGGAAAACACGAACTTTACAAAGTTACCCAGTCTTTATCAACATAATATTGTCAATATAAATGAACCAGCCTGTGTTCTACAAAACATCCTGAAAATAAATATTCCTTCTGTTCTCTTAACCCATTACATTATCTTCTTAATAAACTTTAGTCCACTCAAAAGACTTACTCTTTTTGAGGGATCTACCCATTGCAAAAAGACATCTGTCCTTAATGTGATTTTCTGACTGTGTTACAGACTATCAATGTTTGGCTAAGTAAAACTGGATATTGGATGTTCAGAAGCTGCCCCCACCCCCAGTATTTAGCCTGTCTCTATTCCAGGGATCTCACTACATGACCAGCAAGGCTACCATTGTGTAGGCATAAATATAGGGTGGGTCTGAAATATCTGGAGATTTGGCAGTTGTCTGATAAGGTGTCAGAAAGTGTAGAATGTCACCCAACCTCAATTTCTCTGTGAGTTCTCCTCTCCCACATGCTCATTCCTACCCCCAAGTTGTAGCCCCATCTCTACCTTATCTGTCTGGCTTGAGTGAAAACAGGTACCTAATGAGCTGATTGTTGGAAGGTTAGTATAAATTCACTTGCTAATTTCACAGGATTTCCTACACTGACTTTGCTTTCTGCCTGACAAGCTTTAGGTTCTCTTTCAGACTGGACTAGAGACTCTGGTCATGTCCTCCCACATCTGGTCTTCACAAGCATGTCCCAAGCTACCTCTCTGAACTGAGTTATCACTGTTGGAATTGGGCTGTTCTCATGAAAAAGTGAGTCTCAAAAATTCAGAGTCCAAGAAGGGGATTTAATTGCTTGTCCCTTGTCTTGCTACCTCCCATTCTTTCTGTCATGAGGTCATGTCCTCAGCCTAGAGATGACCTAGGTCTACAATTCTAGTCAATGAATTGTTGAGCAATCCATGGAATAGGTATAGCAATATCCACTACCTCCTACATGGCAGAAAAGAAATTAAATCTTTTTCGTCTTTGTCTCTGAGATGGTATATGAAAATATGGGGGTGGCGAGGTAGCATGTGAGATGTTGGAAGTGGAAAGAAGGTCCCTAAGACCTTCTATCCTACTAATATCCTCACACTCTTATGGACTCTTCATTTTTTCAGGTTTTGCACCAAAAGCCGAGGCCTGTTGGAACTTGTGATCTGGTCTCTTAAATGGAACAGGGCTTGCCTGTCCTGAAAGGCTTTCTGCCTCTCCCAGCTCTCTAAAAAGCCAGCTCTCTACTAGCTTTTTCCAACTTTAAATATCATGAAAACAAACATAAAATGGGATATTTATTTATTTTAAAGATTTTATTTCTCTATTTGTCACAGAGACAGAGAGAGCGCCAGAGAGATCACGAGCAGGGGGAGGGGCAGGCAGAGGGAACAGCAGGCAAGGGAGAGAGAGAAGAAGACTCCCCATTGAGCAAGGAACCAGATGTGAGCCTCAATCCCAGGACCCTGTGATCATGACCTGAGCCGAAGGCAGATGCTTAACCGACTGAGCCACCCAGGTGTCCTTAAAATGGGATATTTAAATTGCATGGTTTAATATTTGCAAAACATTTATCCCCACGGAGCACAGAACTTCTGTGGCTGTTTCTCCAGGGCAACTGTGAAGATGGCAGTCCTGCTATATATCAACCTGTGATGACAAAAACATAGAGAATGTAACAATCTGCTACTGGATCACATCCCACCTTAGTAACAGTGCTGTTAGAAAAAATAAAGAAGACAAAGACCATCTATATATTGACAGATAGCAATTATACATAGCCAATACCTAAAACAGTCTGCATGGCACATAAAGGGGAAAAAAAAAGAGAAAGTTTTGTCACTGCCCTAGAATGTAGAGAGGTAGTGACAGAAAGTTAACAGAGACTTGGCATACATGTTGGTTCGAATGAGCCCACACAGCAGAAGCAGGGCTCAGACGCAGTGAGAGGAACAGGGTCCGAGGAAACTGAGCCACAAACACACAGTGCTGAAGCCAGTCAACTCCACCGCGGGCTTTATTGTTCAATGACTCAACCAACTGTTTCTATCCTAAAATCAAAATAATAGGCTTGGGGTTAGAGGGATGTGTCATGTATATGGGGATATCTTTTCTTATTTTTCACTACAATATTCACAAGTCCATATGTAATAAAGTCAGGAAACCAGAGAGAAAACATAGATAACTTTTGTAAGGGAAAGAAAATTGATTTAAGTTACATAATTATGAGATGATCAAGCACACCTGCTATTTCCGGTAGCTGTCAATTCTGGGTGGAGCGGGGGAGAATGTATTCAATGGTATATTTGTGCTGGAAACAAGGTGCTCAGTGAGATCATAAAATAAATTAAAAAGTAGAAATTTTTAAAGAGCTCAGAACTATTCCTTATATTGCAGGAAAGTAATTATTTTAAGTATTTAATTGCTAAAGTATTGTATCTTTTGAATGAATACAATGCAAATATAAGTTAATTTTCCAAAATTACTTGTAAACCTCCTAGATGTATTCATGTTAAATGCCTCACGAGGAATATATGTTGTCACATTTAGTCTAACAGTGTTACTTTGGCATATATAGTGTTTGCATCATTATAAATATCTATAAAGATATTTATATCTACAAAATCTTGAAAATTACTTGCTCAGAATTATCTAGGAGGGCATGAGTAATTTTTAAACAGAGGATTTACACAGGCTAATTCTTCCTATAAAAGAATATAAGTTCAGGGGCACCTGGGTGGCTCAGTCGGTTGAGTGTTTGACTCTTGATCTTGGCTCAGGTCATGATCTCAGGGTCATGAGATCGAGCCCTGCATTGGGCTCCATGCTCAGCGAGGAGTTAGCTTGAGAGTCTTTCTCTCCCTCTGTCCCCCCACTCATGTTCTCTCTCTCTCAAATAAAAAAAAAAAGAATATAAATTCAAAAAGTTTTAAAATGTGTGTATCTGGAAATACAAAACCTCATTCAAGTTACAAAGATATACTAATTTGGAGATTTCTGTTTCATTATATTGGACCTGCAGAAGGTTAATCTAAATAATAATCATACATGAATTGTGGGATGCAGAAAACCAATTACATAAGACAAACTTATCAACCAAGTACAGAGCCTGTTGGACATCACCACTGGATAAAGCAAGGGGTTGCATATGGCTACATAGTGGTCATAGGCCATCACTACCAGGAGGAAACACTCTGAGGTGGCACTGGAAGCAAAAAAATAATATTGGTCCATGCATTCAAAGAGGGATATCATTTGACTTTTATCTAAGATGTTGACAAGCATCCTGGGAGTCACAGAGGATGAGGAACAAGCATCTGCAAAGGCCAAACTGCCAAGGAATAAGTACATGGGGGTGTGAAGATGAGGGTCCTTCCAGATGAGAAAAATCAGTCCGAGGTTGCCCACCAGGGTGGTGAGGTAGCTGACCAAGAACACCAGGAACAGGGGGACCTGCAGCCCTGGACAATCTGTAAGTCCTGTGAGAACAAACTCAGTCACCTGCATCTTGTTTGCCTCCATCATATGCATTTGGGCTGATCACTGCCATGAGAGAATAGGTAAAGGAAAAAATTAATCAATAATCAGGAAAACACGTATTATATGGCAACATCGTATTCCTCTATTTCTGATGGCCCTTACTCAACAAATACTGCAGTTTAGAGTTTAGAGTTTCTCTTTTTTAAAACACACTAACAATGTTAAATATATTATAGGTAATTTCAAGAAGTAAAACTTGGTTAAAAAGACTTCTGATTCTGGTGTTATGCTTGAGATGCTAAAATAACCATCTTTCAAGACTAGAGAAGAAATAAAAATACTAGCCAGCTTATTTGCACATTTGGAATAGATCCGAAAGCTCCCATTAAACATGCCCATATATGCAATTTTCATGCGGTTAACCAAGAATGTTTTTAACATTTTAGAGGCTCATAATTCTTTTCTTAGAGGATCATAATTCTAAAATGATTGAAAGGATTTTTCTTTTCCTGCTCTTTTTGAGATTGCAAGTGGGACTATCAAAGCCAGGGTGAATGAAACATTACAAATGGCACCACAGTTGAAAAAATAACCAGTGTTTTGAAAATGTGGATTCAGTTTAAATAGTAAAAAAAAAAACTATAAATTCTGTTTAAAAGGTAAATCAAATGAGGAAAAAAGATGAACCACTGTAATAGGCAATGACTAACATAAAGATAGTCAAGACAGATAAGAGCCCCAAACAACAAATGGATCCATGAGTTTTACAAGCCTGGGAAGCAAGTGAGAAGCCTGGGTCGTGTGGAGACCCAAGAGAAAAAAACCTCAGTCCTCATCAGCACAATGCATTTCATCAATGACAAATTATGCACAAGTCTGAACATAAAATATGTTTTATGCCCTCTCTTAGTATCTAAAGCAGGTTTTACCCATTTATAAACAGCTGATCTAAATATATAACCATTCAAGGGAATATTTACCAGTCTGGATTCACAGTTCCCAGGGTTTTATGACAAGACCATCCAAGTGGGTGTCACTCCAACGCCTGTGTTTACTTCTACACCAATTCCACATAGACGTAGCTGAAGATTCCCTCCCTAAGTCGGTGCTAGCCTGAAATATCTCAAAGCTCCCACTTGGTAATTCAAAAGGAAGAATAACAGTATTTGTGAAAATTTCAGTTCTGATGAAAAT
Source organism: Callorhinus ursinus (assembly GCF_003265705.2). Classification (NCBI taxonomy): domain Eukaryota; kingdom Metazoa; phylum Chordata; class Mammalia; order Carnivora; family Otariidae; genus Callorhinus; species Callorhinus ursinus. The sequence continues at coordinate 37,265,391 of NW_027397063.1, read as the reverse complement.
AATCTTTGAACAGTAAAAATATATAGAAGAATTGGGATATTTTCTATAAAAAGGCACCTGGAGTTTTTCCCCTTTAAAAGAGAGGCTATTTTGAGGAACACAGTTCTTCTTTATCTCCAGCGGAAAAAAAGAAAATTTGGGGTTGATTTTAGACATGAAGAAACGCCAACAGAGAGGCTGGTCATAGTGGCAGTAATCATCGAGTAAGCACGTTGCTGTCAAGTCACTGCAAGTACTAGATTATCCTTATTTCACACTATTCCGAGATTATAACATTAAGGTGTGGCTCTTAGCAGATGTGGTGAATTCTTTTCTGCAGATTTCCAGAAAAGTCCTATCTAAACAAGAGCCACATTGAAGGGGAAAGCATAGACTCTCTTTAAAAGTCCCATAGTTCTTAACTATTGGAAAATTTCCTGCTTATATGAGGTTTCCATTATAAAGTGAAAGCCAGAATTAATTCTACTTTCAAAGACACAAACTATTAAATAGATTGATTGTATAATTCATTGTCCTGGCAAAGAAACTGTTAACAGAAATGTAACAAAATTTCAAAAGCTTGAGTCTCAATTCTATCTCTAAATTACTAAGTGATGTGTCTAAACCACTTTATGACCTTCGTTTTAAGGTTCTCTTCTGTAAAGCACTGGAGTTTCTGAGGTGCATTTCTGCCCACAGTCTGTGAGACTCAACTAGTCTTTGCTCTTCAGTAGGTAGCATATCATGGTGGTGAAGAACACAGACAGTATAGTAGTTCAAATCCTCATTCTACAATTATACAGCCTGTAGCCACAAGGGGTTAAAGGAGTTAAACATAGTTTTTATTTAGCTGTTAAGATTGCTTTCTGTTCCATTTGATAGATTAATCATCTCAAACATTTTTCAGATATTTTGACAGCTCATGAGAAACCCTTGGTACTAAATGATATGTTCTATAATTTTTGGTGGAAAGAATAATGACAATAAAATAAAGCACTGTGTTCTCACCCAATTCTTATAAGAAGATGCAGAGATGTCATAAGATATAAATTTTCATGAAGAACTCTTAAGATACAAAAACAAAGATGTCAAAGACAACTACTTGTCTCATGTTAGTTTTCTTTGAAAAATGCAGTTTGGAAGCAAAGATATTTATTTCTTCCCATCTTCAAACCTGTTTGCAAAGAGAATATTGAAATTCCCTTATGCCACCAAAAGTTTCCCTATAGAATGAAATCAAGCTACTGGGCATTGTAGACTAGTCTACAAGTCATTTTTAACATACTCATTTCTAACTATTATTTTTATAGCTTGTTTCTTCTGCAAACAAAAGCAGGTTAATTGGAGAAAAAAATGAAAATGTAGTAAAGCACAAAGAAACCAAATTGTTGTAATCTCACTAAACACTGATAAATACAGTTAACTTTTTGGTGTATATCTCTCCTATCATTTACCCATGCACGTAGTTAATATTTATGTATATTTGTATATCCATAATTTATAGATAGGTAATTTTATATGAACATTTTTAAATAAAATAATGGCTCTGCTATACATAATTTTTCACAAATTATTTTTAACTTAATAATTTAACATTCATAGTCTTCTATATCATTACAGTTGACTCTTGAACAACATGAGGGTTTAGGGGCACTGGCCACCCATGCAGTTGAAAATCTGTGTAAAACTTTTGACCCCTCAAAAATGTAACTACTGTAGGGCGCCTGGGTGGCTCAGATGGTTAAGCATCTGCCTTCGGCTCAGGTCATGATCCCAGGGTCCTGGGATTGAGTACCGCATCCGGCTCCCTGCTCCTTGGGAGCCTGCTTCTCCCTCTGCCTCTTTCTCTCTCTGTCTCTCATGAATAAATAAATAAAATCTTAAAAAAAATAAAATGTTTAAAAATGTAACTACTGTAATAGCTTGCTGTTGACTATAAGCCTTACCAATAACATACACAGTTAATTAATGCATATTTTGTATATTACATGTATTATATACTATATTCTTATAATAAAGTAAGCTAGAGAGAAGAAATTATTAATAAAATTATAAGAGACAATACACTTACAGTACTGTACTGTATTGATTGATGTTGTAAGTTGACAACCTTTGTATTTACAAAATGAATTCTCTGGGGCGCCTGGGTGGCTCAGTCAGTAAGGAGGGCACGTATTGCGTGGAGCACTGGGTGTTATATGCAAGCAATGAATCATGGAATACTACATCAAAAACTAACGAGGTACTGTATGGTGACTAACATAGTAAAAGAAAAAGAAAGTCTGCCTTCAGCTCAGGTCATGATCCCAGAGTCCCAGGATTGAACCCCCCAGCCCCGCATCAGTCTCCCTGTTCAGCAGGGAGTCAGCTTCTCCCTCTGCCTCTCACAATGCTCATGCTTCCTCTCCCATCTCTCTCTCTCCCTCACTCTCTGTCTCTGAAAGAAATAAATAAAATCTTTAAAGAAATAAATAAAAATGAATCATCTGTCAGTACCTATACCAACATTGTCTTATGATACAAAACACTGCAGATGTTATATGTGTGACTAACACTAGACACTGAAAATTGAAAGATGTGAAAAAGAAATTCATATTCATTTGCAAGAATACAATTCATACACTGATACAAAGAAATAGCAATATGATTGCTTTATGGTAGCCTACTATAATTAATATGACTGCCTCATGGTGGTCTAGCCTATACATTAATGAATGAATTGTTACTAATTTTTTTATGGGGCATACCATATTATAGCCATATTCATAATACGGTATTAGAAACATTGTTACATTTTTTTAAAAACCACTTACCTGTGATGATAGGCTGAGAAGAGGTTTCTCCAATTATGAAAGAGAGACATATTATAGGATAATGTAATTCTTTGAAAGCGAAGTTATAAAAACTAACACATTATTAATTTTATATTAAATATCACTCACCTTATGCCTGCGTCAGGATAGGCTGTCCACTTTCATACAGGACTTGCACACGATGTTCTACAGGATGAATACATAGGTGATGATGATGATGACAGAAAAATGTTTTCCCAATTCTTGCTGTACAGTTATTAAACTTTTCACACAAAGACTCATAAAAACAGGTTTTTAACTGTATGGCATGATGATTATTTAGTATCTGTGAAGGAGAGGTAGATCATACAGGTATTCACCCTTTTCTTCACGTTGCATAGGCTGAGGAGGAGGAGGAAGGGGGGGTTGGTCCCAGAGGTGGAAGAGGTGACGGAAGTGGAGGAGTTGGCAGGAGAGGCAGGCACACTCAGTGTAACTTCACAACAAAACCTTGTAATGTCTTTCTCACTTTTTTGCTTTTTCACTCCTTTAAAAATGTTTCTACCCAGTATCAATCCTTCTTCCACCAGTTGCTTTATTTTCAGTGCCCATATCATGGAAGGGTGCAGATCATTAGAGTCAAAAGCAGTCTTGAATAATCCAAACTCTTCTGCCAGAGGGTCTTGTGCCAATTTGTTTTCTGGCATTGCTTCTTCTATGTCTTCTTCCTCATCATCTGGCGCTGGTTCAGAAGCACTCATGTCCATCAAGTCGTCTTTGATCAATTCCTCTGGTGTGGTGTCTGTTAGCTCTTGAATTTCTCCAAGATCCGTATCTTGAGATCGTTCCCCCACCATTTATTTATTTATTTATTTATTTATTTATTTATTTAGTTGCCATATACACAATTCCTTTAATGATTTTCCTTGACTAGCTCTGTCATAAATCCTGTTGTGTACATCTGAACACAGTTTTCTCCAGCAGAAATTTATTGTTTTGGGCTTGACAGCTTTCATGGCTTTTTCTATCACAATAGTGGCATCTTCCGTGATATAATTGTTCCAGACTTTCATGATATTTTCTCTTTAGGGGTTCTCTTCCAAACTGTTGACAATCCTTTCCATAGATTATTGTGTGTAATGAGCCTTAAAGGTTTTTATGAACCCCTGATCTAGAGGCTGAATCAGAAGCATTGTGTTTGGGGGCAAGTAGACACTTCAGTGCCCTTGGTCTTGAACTCATGGGGTTCTAGGTGGCTAAGGGCATTGTCCATATCAAAAGAACTTTAAATGCAATCCCTTACTGGCAAGGTACTTCCTGCCTTCAGGAACAAAGCAAGGATTGAACCAATTCAGAAAAATTCTTCCCTTTGTCCAGGCTTTCTTATACAAACAAAAGACTGGAAGCTGGTGTTTCTCTTTTCCCTTCAAGGGTCAGGAGTTAGCAGCTTTATAGATAAGAGCAATCCTGATCATAAACCCAACTGCATTTGCACAAAACAGTAGATTTGGCCCATCCCTTGTTGCCTTAAATCATAGTGCTCACTTCTCTTCCTTACTGATAGATATCCTTTGTGTCATTTTCTTTCCGGAATAGGACACTTTGATCTGCATTAAAAACCCGTTCAGGCAGATATCTTTTTTCCTCAATGATTTTTAAATGGCATCTGGGAACTCATCTGCTGCCTTTTAGTTGGCAGAGCTGCTTCTCCTGTTATCTTGACATCTTTTAAACCAAACCTCTTTCTAAAATTATCAAACCATCTTTTGCTGGCATTAAATTCTCCAACTTTAGATCCTTCACCTTCCTTTTGCTTTAAGTTGTCATATGACTTCACTTTTTCTCAAATCAGAGTCTATAGGTATGCCTTTCTTAGAGTAATTCTACACTCACATAAAAGCTGCATTTTTAATATGAAACAAAAAGGTATTTTGCAAAGAATGCAAGGTTTTTGTGCCTGCTGGCATAGCTGTAGTGATGGCTTCAAGAATTTTCTTTTTCAGGGGCTCCTGGGTGGCTCAGTCAGTTGAGCAACCAATTTCGGCTCAGATCATGATCTCAGGCTCATGAGATCAAGCCCCCGTCGGGCTCCATGCTGGGTGTGGAGCCTGCTTAGGATTCTCTCTTTCCCTCTGCCCCTCCCCGCTTGCACTCTTTCTCTCTCTCTCTCCCTGACAATGGTCCTTATACTGCTTTAAATGACAGGCAACCATAGCTGCAGACCTCAATCTACCACACATATTAAGCAATTCAACTTTTTGTTGTAATGTCATGATCCTTCTCTGCCTCTTGGGGGCACTAACAGCACCACTAGTGGTACTTCATACAAGTCCCATAGTGTTATTCAAGGTTTATGTTAATTGCACTAAACACGAAAAATACATGAGAACCAGGAGATCAGTTTGTTCTGCCATATGCGATTCACTAGAGAAACCAATTGCTCATGTAGAGATTAGCATGGTAAGTTGCCTTGAGCTCATCAAAACAGCAAAAGAAGGTGACTATGAAATTACAGTAGTTCAGTATGTACTACAGTTAATTTTATACAGTTATGACTTAATGCTGCTTTCTCTCAATTGCCGTTGGTTCCATGTACAGTCTCTAAATGTTGGTTTGGATAAGCTTTAACTTTTGACAATAGACTTTTGTATATTTTATGGTAGTAAGTGATAAAATAGTATCACATATATTCTATGCATTCATGACATACCTAACTTTTTCTTATTTTTTTTGATATTTCCAGACTATGAAGTTCATCTGAGAGTTTTTTCAAATTGTCACAAATCTACAACAAATTTTCCAACATATTTCTTGGAAAAAATATGCATATGCCTGACCTATATGTATTTGGTAGAAATGAAAAAACTACTGAGGGGTATAAAAATGTGTTTAATGTGTGAAAATTCATCATTTTATCTAAGCAGAAAGACTTGATCTAGTAGAGGCATTAATTTTTCTAAATTAATTTGTAAATTTAATTAAATATTAAACAAAATCATAGGGAGATAGTTGAACTAGAAAATTAATTCATCTGTAAGAGCAAATAGATTTTATTTAATGCCTGAAGAATTCTTCTAAAAGAATAAAGAAGGGAGATGTCCCATGCCAGCTTTGCAATATATCATAAAGTTAGCTGTAATAACTGAAGCTATGCTTGATGTTACCAATGTTCATTATAAACTACAAATTCACTAAAGTTTGAATATCTACTTCTAGACATGGGGAAGAAAAGTAGCAACATTGATTGAAAGCCAGACTTTGGAAGGGGACAGACTTTGGTTCATTGGGCTTTGCCTCTATGACTGATCAATAACTTAAACTCTCTAAGCTTTGACGTCCTCATTTGCAAGGTGATGTTAATAATGTGCACTTACAAGGTTGTTGCAAGAATCAGATGAGAGGGTGAATGTCAAGCCCTTAACACTGTACTTGACAGATAGGAAAGGCTTGTTAAATGGTAGTTTTAACTATTTGTGACAGTTATTTTAATTATGCAGAAGTAAAGCAGTTAAGCTCTTTTGTTAGAGAATGGTTTTGGGGTGAGCAAATTGAGATGTGTTGTCATAGTGCCAATTATAACAATGGCAGTTTAATTTTGTACATAAAATACTTTTACAATTACTTCAAGCCATCTGCAGGTTGGCACACAGATCAGTAAGTAGTGTGATTTATGTGGAGTCATAACTTCTAGAAAAAAAAACTATAGGCATAACACATTTCAAAGAGAAAATTTTATTTTAATGAAAACTACAGATACATTTCATAATTAAACATTTCACACTGCATCATGAACAGAGGACTTCTTTTCCTAACCACGATACCACTTGGCTATCAGATAAAATGAATACTATCCTTCTAATACCATCAAATAACCAGTCAATATTCAAATTTCTCCAATTGTTACTAATTTTTTACAGCATTGCATTTGTTTGTTCTACCTATCAAGATTCTTTTAATCCAAAACAGTGTCAGGGTGCCTGGGTGGCTCAGTCATTAAGTGTCTGCCTTTGGCTCAGGTCATGATCCCAGGGTCCTGGGATCGAGCCCCACATCAGGCTCCCTGCTCAGAGGAAGCCTGCTTCTTCCTCCCCCACTCCCTCTGCTTGTGTTCCCTCTCTCTGTCAAATAAATAAAATCTTTAAAAAAAAAAAATCCCAAACAGTGTCATTTCTTTCTCCTTTCTTTACTTCCTTGTTGTTGTTATTAATCACAATGGTTTTCTTGTTTCCCCCCCTAATGAAATGACATGGAGAAAGTGGGCCAGTTGTTCAATTGTCTTGTGAAATTTCCCACATTCTGGATTTGTATAGCTGCCTTGTTTGACTTGTTCTCCTACTCTTTGTATTTTTCCATTCCCAGTGGAATTTATATCTAAAGGCTTGATTAAGCATTTTGGCAAGAATTCTTTATAAATGATGTTATGAATTTCATATTGCATAACATTAGGAAGGGCAGGGATCCTGTTGGTCTCACTATTGACGGGGTTCAGTGTGATCCTTGGGATAAGGTATTAATAGTCACATCTCTCCGCTACAAACTATAAAGTTTATCTGTTTTCCCTTACATCTGGCAAGTAACTCATGATACGATATTTTCGCACCTTGCAGCTACCCAGGTCCCTATCCTTTTTTTAGCTAAGGGTTTTAGCATCCTCTGATGATTCTTGCCAGAACCAATTATATTATTAGGGATTTTTAAATGGTAACTTTTTAATTCTGTCATTTGTTCTACATTTTCTTAGCTGGAATACTTTAGCACAACTACAAAAGAAAAAGAAATAGGACAAAATGTTTTGACATTTATCATGAAAAAAATTAAACAAACGTCTAAACATTTGTTTAGTTTTATTTGACCTTGCCAGAAGTTCACAGTTTCATAAACCCATCTTCTTTCTTGGAGGCAAATTGTTGATGATTTTAAAAGGCTTACTTTGAAGAGCTTAGTGATTCAGTTCAAATATACATGTAAGGGGGCGCCTGGGTGGCTCAGTTGGTTAAGCGACTGCCTTCGGCTCAGGTCATGATCCTGGAGTCCCGGGATCGAGTCCCACATCGGGCTCCCTGCTCAGCGGGGAGTCTGCTTCTCCCTCTGACCCTCCCCGCTCTCATGTACTCTCTCTCTCTCTCTCATTCTCACTCTCTCAAAATAAATAAATAAATCTTAAAAAAAAATACATATAAGTGTCTGGTATAGTAGACCCTGGTCAGGAGTTTTCTCTGAAAGGACAAAAATGAGTCAATAAAAATGCAAGTTGTGTCAAATTCTGTCTAGTCAATGTTTCCTGTTTCTCACACTTTGTAAGAAATTGACTTCTCTCTCGTTAGTGATCAAATTATTTTTTTGCCAGAAATCACCCATTTGGGGCAATGTTGTTTTTGGAAACCTCCCTCCCAAAGAGGGATTTTACAGACACTTGCTTTTTTAAGGTCTCCTAAGACTAATTTCTTAATGTACATATTTAATAAAAATATAATAATCATTATCATAAGAACATATTTTTGTACTTTACTTTCAACAAAAACATATTCATATAAACTTTCTTAATTTCTCAACAGTATTGGAGCACCTGACATTTCTCACATTACCTTACATAATGAGAAGAATTCTGGTGTGGACACATTGGCCACCTGTGACAATGTAGTTTGTAATAGTGTTTCTTGTCTTAACTTAGCCTCTTTTTATTTATATAACTTTAAAAAAGTTGGACCTTAACTTCTTCATAAAAACAAAACCTATATTTGTATAGTGATTTATGCCCTGTAATGTTCCTTCACATATACTGTCTCACCTAATCAGCTAAATAGGGACACAAGTGCCTATTATTATCTCCATTATCTATGAAGAAATTGGGGCACTGCCCATTTAAATATCATCAAACACTCATTGTTTCCTTCTCTGTATGACCCAGAAGATTTAATGAAGGCTCTTGTGGTCACTTTTAGCTTCATCTAAGACTCAGGAATAAAAGAACAGATTGTCTGATTTGACACACCGTGTTTTCCATTACTCCAGGCTCCCTCACTTGTAAATGGAAGAAATGCCACCTCTTTCCATTTTTCCAAATGACTGAAAGGATCAATTAAGATGATTCAGATGAACACACTCTAAGAGTCTTGAAGTAATATTTAAATATGAGGTAGTGCCTTAGTCCATTCAAGCTGCCATAAAACATACCACTGACGGGCTGGCTTATAAACAACAGAAATTGATTTCTCACAGTTCTGGAGGCTGGAAGTCCAAGGTCAAGGTGTCAGCATTGTCACATTTTGATAAAGGTCCTCATCCTGATTCATATTCAGTCAGTGCCTTTTCACTGTGTCCTCACATGGAGGAAGAGGTTGGGTATCTGTCTGGAGCCTCTTTTATAAGGCACTGATCCCATCATGAGGCTCCCCCACATGACTTCAGCAACTTCCACAGGCCCTATCTTTTCATATCATCATCTTTGGGGACTGGGATTTTAAAATATGAATTTGGGGAGGACACAAATATTCAGATGAGAGCAGGTAGGCTTTCCTATTAAGAAATCAAAAGTCAGCTTTGTCAAAGATTATTTGACCATAGAGTTGAGGGTCCATATCTGTGCTCTCTATTCTGTTCCATTGGTCTATATGTCTTTTTGTGCCAGTACCATGCTGTTTGGGTGATCCCTACTTTGTAATATGGCTTGAAATCGGGCAACGTGATGCCCTCAACTTTGTTTTACTTTTTCAACATTTCCTTGGCAATTCAGGGTCTTTTCTGATTCCATACAAATTTTAGGATTGTTTGTTCCAGCACTTTGAAAAATGTCATTGGAATTTTGATTGGGTTAGCATTGAAGGTATAGATTGCTCTGGGTAGCATAGACATTTTGACAATGTTTATTCTTCTGATCCATGAGCATGGAATGTTTTTCCATTTTTTTGTGTCTTCTTCAATTTCTTTCATGAGTGTTCTATAGTTCCTAGAGTATAGATCCTTTACTTCTTTGATTAGGTTTATTCCAAGGTATCTTATGGTTTTTGGTGCTATTGTAAATGGAATCTTTTCTCTAGTTTCTCTTTCTACAGTTGCATTGTTAGTGTATAAGGAAGCAACTGATTTCTGTGCATTGATTTTGTATCCTGCCACATTACTGAACTGCTGTATGAGTTCTAGTAATTTGGGGGTGGAGTCTTTTGGGTTTTCCACATAAAGTATCATGTCATCTGCAAAAAGAGAGAGTTTGACTTCTTCTTTGCCAATTGAATACCTTTTATTTCTTTTTGTTGTCTGATTGCTGTTGCTAGGACTTCTAGTACTGTGTTGAACAATAGTGGCAAGAGTGGGCATCCTTGACGTGTTCCTGATCTTAAGGGAAAGGCTCTCATCTTTTCCCCATTGAGGATGATATTCGCTGTGGGTTTTTCATAGATAGATTTTATGAACTTGAAGAATGTTCCCTCTATCCCTGTACTCTGAAGAGTTTTAATCAGGAAAGGATGCTGTATTTTGTCAAATGCTTTTTCTGCATCAATTGAGAGGAACCATATGGTTCTTCTCTCTCCTCTTATTAATGTGTTCTATCACACTGATTGATTTGCAAATGTTGAACTACCCTTGCATCCCAGGGATAAATCCCACTTGCTCGTGGTGGATGATCTTTTTAATGTATTGTTGGGTCCTATTAGCTAGGATTTTGTTGAGGATTTTGGAATCCATATTCATCAGGGATATCAGTCTGAAATTCTCCTTTTTGATGGGGTCTTTGCCTGGTTTGGGGATTAAGGTAATGCTGGCCTCATAGAATGATTCTGGAAGCTTTCCTTCTGTTTCTATATTTTGAAACAGCTTCAGGAGAATAGGTATTATTTCTTCTTTGAATGTTTGGCAGAATTCCCCAGGGAATCCATCAGGCCCTGGACTCTTGTTTTTGGGGAGGTTTTGTTTTGTTTTGTTTTAATTTTAATTTATTATGTTATGTTAATCACCATACATTACATCATTAGTTTTTGATGTAGTGTTCCATGATTCATTGTTTGCATATAACACTCTGCCCTCTTTAATACCCATTACCAGGCTAACCCATCCCCTCACCCCCCTCCCCTCTAGAACCCTCAGTTTGTTTCTCAGAGTCCATAGTCTCTCATAGTTCATCTCCCCGTCGTGAACAGACATTTTGGGAGGTTTTTGATCACTGCTTCAATCTTGTTACTGGTTATTGGCCTATTCAGGTTGTCAATTTCTTCCTGTTTCAGTCTTGGCAGTTTATAGGTTTCCAGGAAGGCATCCATTGCATCCAGTTGCTCAGTTTATTGGCATAGAGTTGTTGAGAATAATTTCTAATAATTGTTTCTATTTCCTTGGTTTTAGTCATGATCTCTCTTCTTTCATTCATAATTTTATTAATTTGGGTCCTTTCTCTTTTCTTTTGGATAAGTCTGGCCAGAGGTTTATCAATCTTATTAATTCTTTCAAAGAACAAGCTTCTAGTTTTGTTGATCTGATCTACTGTGTTTCTGGTTTCTAATTCATTGATCTCTGCTCTAATCTTAATTATTTCTCTTCTAATGCGTGGCTTAGGCATCATTTGTTGCTTTTTCTCTAGTTCTTCAAGGTGTAGAGTTAACTGGTGAATTCGGGATTTTTCTATTTTTTTGAGTGAGGCTTGAATGGCTATGTATTTCCCCCTTAGGACCACCTTTGCAGTATCCCATAGGTTTTGGTCTGATGTGTTTTCATTCTCATTGGTTTCCATGGATTGTTTAAGTTCTTCTTTGATTTCCTGGTTGACCCAAACATTATTGAGCATAGTGTTTCCAAGTGTTTGAATTTCTTCCAAATTTTTTTTGTGATTGAGTTCCAGTTTTAAAGAATTATGGTCTGAGAATATGCAGGGAATAATCTCAGTATTTTGGTATCGGTTGAGACCTGATTTTTGACCCAGTATGTGGTCTATTCTGGAGAAATTTCCTTCTCTGAAGATGACATACAAATAGCTAACAGACACATGAAAAAATGTTCATCATCATTAGCCATCAAGGAAATTCAAATCAAAACCACATTGAGATACCACCTTACACCAGTTAGAATGGCAAAAATTGACAGGGCAAGAAACAACAAACATTGGAGAGCTGTGGAGAAGGGGGAACCCTCTTACACTGTTGGTGGGAATGTAAGTTGGTATAGCCACTTTGAAAACCAGTGTGGAGGTTCCTCAAAAAATTAAATATAGAGTTATCTTATGACCCAGCAATTGCACTCCTGGGTATTTACCCCAAAGACACAGATGTAGTGAAAAGAAGGGTCATATGCACCACAATGATCACAGCAGCAATGTCTGCAATAGCCAAACTGTGGAAAGAGCCGAGATGCCCTTCAACAGGTGAATGGATAAAGAAGATGTGGTCATATATACAATGGAATATTACTCAGCCATCAGGAAGGATGAATACCCAACGTTTACATCAACATGGATGGGACTGGAGGAGATTATGCTAAGTGAAATAAGTCAAGCAGAGAAAGTCAATTATCATATGGTTTCACTTATTTGTGGAACATAAAGAATAGCATGGAGGACATTAGGAGAAGGAAGGGAAAAATGAAGGGGGTAAATCAGAGGGAGAGATGAACCGTGAGAGACTATGGACTCTGAGAAACAAACTGAGGGTTTTAGAGGGGAGGAGCTGGCGGGATGGGTTAGCCCTGTGTTGGGTATTAAGGAGAGCACGTACTGCATAGAGCACTGGGTGTTATATGAAAACAATGAATTGTGGATCACCACATCAAAAACTAATGATGTACTGTATGGTGACTAACATAACATAATAAAATAAAATTAAAAAAAAAGAAATTAAAATTCAAAATCTAAAGTGATCATCCTGTATGTTTGAGCAATTTTAGTGCTTTGTCTTTCAAAATGTAGTCCAGCCGGACCTGCCTCAGAGTTGTCCGGGCTACTTGTGAATAGTACAGAATCTCACACCAACCAACAACCTACTGAATCCAATACCTACAGGCTCATGCACACTAAAGTTTAAGAATGAAAACCTCAAGTGAAAAATCTCCACATCGTTGGCTCTTCTTCTGCTTAACTAAACCAGTTATAAATGTTATATAGAGGTTATACTCTCCAACCAAATAATGTACCTAGTAGACATTTTGTAATAGCTCAACTGACGTTCAGTGAATTGATTATACTACATGACAAAATGGACAAGAATGGAGAACTGTCCAATATAAATAAAATACCTGCTGAAATATGGGACTCTAATAATCCAGGAGAAACATTTGTTAGGAAATATTTGCAATTAACTTTTTGTGAACTGTCTGGATATGCATAGCCTGTTTCCCCAAACTGATTATCTGGTAGGAATTTGAAAGAAATTAGTGTTATCTACAATTTTTTTATGAATGAACTTTTTTTCAGACAGCAAACTGCAGGTCCCTATTCACTAGCATACAGATAATTGTGTCAGACTTCCAAAACCAACTAAAGAATCAAGAACCATATGAAGATTTTACTTTCCCCTTAAACCAGTAGTTTTCAACCTGGGCTATGCTTTTATCACCTGGAGGGGTAAAGGTCGACAAATAGCTGGGTCACATCTCCAGAGCAGCTGATTTCACTGGTCTGAGATTGGGTCAGAGAATTTTAATTCCTAAGGACCTTAGGTGATTCCAGCAAGGATTGAGCATCACTGCCTCAAATTAAAAAAAGCACACTATGCAACAGACATATCATTTATATATCATTATTTCCTTTGTGCCATCAAAAATGGGGGGAAATAAAGATAAAAACTTGATCAAAAAATGCATAAACTATGATAAAGTAGCCATTTGGCAAAACAGTCACTGTAACAGTCAAACAGGAAAGTTTCTATACTTGAATATCACCTATTCTTCATCAGAAGCTTGCCAAGTTTCACATGATGATTGTCCCTAGTGACTTTCAACACTGGCTGCATATTAGAATCACTCAGAGAGGTTTAGAAAACTACCAGAAGCCTGGGACCCCATCTTAGAGATTCTAGTTTGTTTGGTTTGAGGTGAGAACCAAGAGTGAGAACCACTGATCCATGGTCCATACCATCTGGGTGAGGAAGAAGAAGATATGCAAGACTTGATTGGTGACATTTAGTCACTAATTCTGCTACTTGTTATCAACAGGGTGTGATGTATCAAAGAATTATTCAGTTTTACAATATGCTATAAAGCTTACTAAGAAGTACCTGAAATGCTGTCATTCTCATGGATTAAGCAGCTATTAGTTGGATTCCAAACCAACTTTTGCATAAAATATAAAACCATGAAAACTAAAAGTTTCTACAAAGAACTCACAGTATCCTATAAAAAAACCTTGCAGGGTGACCTGAGCTTTACAGGAAAAGAAGAAGCCAGGAAGCACATCTAGAGGCTTACTTCCATTCTCTTAGCCACAGGGCACACAGGTGGAGCAGAGGGAGCCATCCAGATTTGGCCAGCACCATCTCCTCCTGAGTGCCTCTTCAGCCATCAGTGTTGGGTCTCACATAAGACTTTATAGTCTAATAGAAGCAGCATAGGGTAGTGGTTAAAAGCATGGACTCTGGCACCATGCTGCCTGAAATAATAAAGGTATAAAGAAGACAGAGAGCATCTATATTTTGACAGACAGCAATTGTATACAGACAATACTAAAACAGGCTGCATGACACATAAAGAAAAAGAAAGAGTTTTGCCACTTGCTTTGACTGTGGAGAGGTGGAAGAACTCCCACAGAGATTCTGCACCCACAGGGAGCAACCTGCTTCCAATGAGCCCACACAGCAGAAGCAGGGCTCAGATGCAGTGAGAGGAGCAGGGTCTGAGAAAACAGCCCCAAACACAGTGCTGAAGCCTGTTGGCCCCACCTCAGGCTTTGTCATCCAATGACTCAGCAAATTGTTTCTATCCTCAAATCAAAATAATAGGCTAGGTGTTAGAGGAATGTGCCATGTATACAGAAATACTTTCTTCTTTTTCTTTCTTTTTTTTTTTTTCTAGAGTGCACCAAGGTGACTACTCATGGTTTATATGCTCCTTTTTCCTTGTATGGCCTATAAGAGACATCAAAGGGTTATGAGAATTGGCTTTATCAATAACATAATGTGGGTCAAATTACCTATCTTTCCTTTATTTTTGACTAAAATATTCAAAGGGTCATATGTAATAAAGTCAGGATCTCAAAAAATGCAAAAGGACCAGACAGAAAACATATATAGTTTTTATAAAGAAAAAATCAGTTAAGTTGCATAATCACAAATTGACCAAGCACATCTGTTCTTTCAGGTAGCTGTCCATTCCAAGAGAAAAAATTTCAATTGGTATATGTGTGTCAGACACAAGCTGCTTAGTAAGATTGCTTATAAATTAAAAAGTAGAAGTTTTTAAAGAACTCAGAACTTTACATGGCAGGAAAATTATTTTCTCTTCAATACATAATTGTTAAATTTTTATACCTTTCAATCATTGAAATGCAAATATAATTTTCAAAATTACTCTTAAACCTTATAGAAATGTTCATTTTGAATGCCTCATGAGTTATATTCTGTCATATTTAGTCTAACAATATTACTTTGGTGTACATATTATTTGGATAATGATAAATACTCAAGAGAAGGTTTTGAAAAATTACTTGCTCAATAATTATGTAAAAGGGTATGAGAACTTTTTAAAAAGAGAGTTTATACAGATTGAGTCTTCCCTTAAAAAAATATAAGTGCAAAAAATTTTAAAGTGTGTGTATCTGGAGGGTCACCTGGGTGGCTCAGTCAGTTGAGCGTCTGCCTTCGGCTCAGGTCGTGATCCCAAGGTCCTGGGATCAAGCCCCACGTTGGGTTCCCTGCTCAGCCGAGAGTCCTTTTCCCTCTTCCTCTGCACCTTCCCCTGTTTGTGCTTTCTCTCTCTCTGTCTCTCAAATAAAAAATAAATAAATAAAATCTTTAAAAAAAGGTATGTGTATTTGGAAATAGAAAGCTCATTCAAGTTACAAAGACGGAGTAATTTGAAGATTTCATTCCAGTTTCATCCTTGAGGTTGGACTTAAAACAACACAAGGTAAGTGGAGTCCGTCCTTACCATGCTCATTAATTATTTTGATGATCACAAGAACTTAGGATGAAGACAAGTATATCTACTCTAAATTTGTTATTCATTCACTTAACAAGTACATATTAAAGCCCTACTATGTGCAAAACCCAGGGACACATGCTTTATTTAAACAGAGTAAAATCTAAGGAATGATGAAAGGTTTCCTCAGAAATATTTATTTCTTTATAATTTTTCTCAGTGCACCTAAAACTTCCTTGTTTCTTAGGCTATAAATAAAGGGGTTGAGCAGGGGGATGATAATCGTGTAGAACAGTGAATACATTTTATCCTGATATTGATCTGGGCCAGACCCAGGACGCACATACATGAAGAAGAGAGTGCCTTAGAACAAGGAAACAGAGAGCAGGTGGGCACTGCATGTGGAGAAGGCTTTGCTCCTGCCCTTTCCAGATTTCTTTGTCAGGATGGCAAAGAGGACACGGGTATAGGACACTATGATGGTCATAAAAGTAAAAGCTTGAATAAAAGCAGCAAAAATAAAAACCACCAATGCATTAATAGATGGGTCAGTGCAGAAATTGTATATAGTGGCAAAATTTCACAGTAGAAATGGTGTATTATATTGGACCTGCAGAAGGTTAATCTAAATAATAATCCTACATGAATTGTGGGATGCAGAAAACCAATTACATAAGACAAACTTATCAACCAAGTACAGAGCCTGTTGGACATCACCACTGGATAAAGCAAGGGGTTGCATATGGCTACATAGCGGTCATAGGCCATCACTACCAGGAGGGAACACTCTGTGTTTGCACTGGAAGCAAAAATATAAAATTGGGTGATGCACTCAAAGTAGGATATCATATGATTCTCAGATAAAAAATTCATTAGCATCCTGGGAGTCACAGAGGATGAGGAACAAGCATCTGCAAAGGCCAAACTGCCAAGGAGTAAGTACATGGGGGTGTGAAGATGGGGGTCCTTCCAGATGAGAAAAATCAGTCCGAGGTTGCCCACCATGGTGGTGAGGTAGCTGACCAAGAACACCAGGAACAGGGGGACCTGCAGCCCTGGACGATCTGTAAGTCCTGTGAGAACAAACTCAGTCACCTGAGTCTTGTTTGCCTCCCTCATATGCACTCGGGCTGATCACTGCCCTGAGAGAATGGGTAAAGGAAAAAAACAATCAAAGGTCATGAAGACTGGTTTGGGATGGCAATGTCTGTTCCCTATTTCAGATGTCAGTTTCTCAACAAATAGGAAGGTACAGGGTTTCTCTTTTTTAGAAATATACTTAAGAGTATTAAGTATATAATAAATAATTTTGAGAAAGATTTTTTAAAAAAGGCCTTTAAGATTATATATTTAAAATTAAATATATTAACAGTGAAATGTTTTCCAGAATTGAGAATAAAAAATACATTTTATATGAAAATCTGTAAAAGCAGCAGTGCTTCAGTTTCAAAAGTGTTATCATCCTTTCTCAGAAAATCTTGTGTATCTTTTCCATTAAATGAAAAATGGGCTGTATCTCTGATATAAGCAATATACATCATTCAATCCTTTTAAGACATTAATAGGTTGAGGAATAAGACAGCAAATCAATATTCTACTACTGTTTTAACTGTCCATTATAACTATTATTTGATTATATATTCATCAAAATCACCCCAAATTCCTAATCAAATCTTTTGATTATATATTGCATATATGTATATATGCAAATCCATTTTAAATTTCTAATTATTTTTAAATATCCCCAATAAACTCTCATACATGAACATAATCATTCATTCACTCAACAAATTTTTATAGTAGTACCTCCTAAGTTAAAGCACTGTCATTCTTACCTCATAGAACCTCTATCTGGTGTTACACCCAGGATGATAAAATACCCCTCTTTTAAGAGGAGTGAAGAAACAAAGACTTTACTGTCTAATTTGCAGGTTTGGGAAGGATCTAAGGACTGTCATTTTCAGGCCAAATAAGACAATTACCATCCTGTTAACTGAGAATGTGTTTTAATATTTCAGAGGCACAAATTCTAAAATGATTGTAAAGCTTTTTCTTTATCGCCCTTTTTGAGATGGCAAGTGGGACTATAAAAGTCAGGGTGGAATGAAGCTTTACAAATGGCACCACGGTTGGAAAAATAACCAGTGTTTTGAGAATGTGTATTCAATTTAAATAGTAAAAATTATAAATTCTGTTTAAAAGGCAAATCAAATGAGAAAAGATGAAACATAGTAGTAGGCAATGGCTAACATAAAGACAGTCAAGGCAGATAAGAGCCCCCAAAAACAAATGGATCCATGAGTTTTATAAGTCTGGAAAGCAAGTGAGAAGGCTGGGTCCTGTGGAGACCCAAGAGAAAAAACCTCAGTCCTCATCAGCACAATGCATTTCATCAATGACAAATTATGCACAAGTCTGAACATAAAATATGTTTTGTGTATTCAAATCCCTCTCTTAGTATCTAAAGCAGGGTCTACCCATTTACAAACAGCTGATTAAGTATACAACTGTTCAAGGGAATATTTACCAGTCTTGGATTCACAGCTCCCAGGCTTTTATGACAAGACCATCCAAGTGGGTGTCATTCCAACACATGTTTTCTATAGCCTAGTGACCAATTCCGTGCAGAATTGAAGAATTCATTCCCCAAATCTGTGCTGACCTGAAACATTTCCCTAAAGTGCCTGCTTGGTAATTCAAAGGCAGGAAACAAACAGAAAACTGAGGGAATACAGGGTTTGTGAAAAATTCAGTTCTAATGAGAATAATGTTTGAACAATAAAATACATATGGAAGAACTGGAGTATGTTCTATAAAAATGCACCTGGAGTTTTTTTTCCCCTGTAAAAGAGAAGCTATTTTGAGCAAAACTGTTCTCCATCTTCTCTTGAAATAGGAAAAGAGAAAATTTGTTTGAGACTTATATTAGACATGAAGAAACCGTTGCTGAGAGGCTACCATTAATCATCGAGTAAGCACGCTTCTGTCAAGTCACTGCAAGTCCCAGATTATCCCTTACAACAGTGAGTTGTGCCACTCAGTAGTTGTGGTGAACTTTTTCCTTTTTTTGCATAAGTATCATCTTAAAGAAAATCCATATTGAAGGGGACGTCATAGACTCCCTTAAAAAGCCCCAATAACTCTCTGATTCTTAACAGTCAGAAATCTTCCTCATTCTGTTTGTGTTCCAATGTAAATTAAATGCCAGAATGAATTTTAATTTTCAAAGACACAAAAAATACTAAATAGATTGTTTCTATAATTCATTATCCTGGCCAAAAAAAAAAGTTACTAAAATTGTAAGAAAATTTCAGAGGCTTTGAATCTCAATTCTACCTCTAAATTACCACACGATTATTAGCTTTATGACCTTTGTTTTGAGGTTCTCCTCTAGAGCACTGGATTTCCTCAGGTACATTTCCACGACAGCCTGTGTGACTATGACTCCTCTCTGCTACTTAGTAGGTATCATGACATGGTGGTGAAGCACACAGTGCTATAACTGATCTGCATGAGTTCAATTCTTCATTCTACAAATTTATAGCTTTATATCCAAAAGTTTTCAGAGGAAATAAACATAATATTTATTTACCTATTTAATTCAGGATGCTCCATTTGAAAGGTAAATCATCTGAAAATATTTTTTACAAATTTTGATAGCTCATGAAAAACTCTTGTTACTAAAATGACATTTCCTATCACTTTTCATGGAAAGAATAATTGTAATAAAATAAAGCACTGCATTCTCACCCAGTTCTTCTAAGAAGATGCAGAGATGCCATAAAATATAGATTTTCATGAAGAACTCTTAATTAAGATACAAGAACAAAAATGTCAAAGACAACTATTTGTCTCATGTTATTTTTCCTTGAAGAATGCAGTTTGGAAGGGAAGATATTTATTTCTTCCCATCTTCAAACTGTTTATGAAGAGAATATTGAAACTCCCTCAAAACCACCAAAAAATTCTCTGTAGAATGAAGTCAATCTACTGGGCATTATAGACTAATCAACAAATCACTTATAACATTCTTTAATAGCTATTGTTTTTGTAGCTTATTTCTTTCTTCTGAAAACAAAAGCACCACAGGTTAATAGTAGGAAAAAATTAAAATTGTAAAAGAGCAAAAAGAAAACAAATTGCTATAATTTCACTAATCACCGATAAATATAGTTAACTTTTTAGTATATATTTCTCCTATCATTTATCCATACATGTGGCTGTATTTATGTATACTTGATTATATATAATTAATATATATTTATATTTACATAATATATAAACATTTTATGCACACATATAAAAATAAAATTTTGGCACTGCCGTACATAATTTTTCATAAACTATTTTTTATTTAAGTATAGTTGACATACAATATTATATTGGTTTCAAGTGTACAATGTAGTGGTTTGACATTATATAAGTTATGAAATGATCACCATTTAAGTATAGTTAACATCTGTAATCACATATAGTTATTACAATATTATTGACTATATTCCCTATGCTGTACCTTACATCTCCATGACTCATTTATTTTATAACTGGAAATTTGTAGCTCTTAATCACTACTGATTTTGCCTATCCCCCCAATCCTTTTCCTTTGGTAAATACCAATTTGTTCTCTGTATTTATGAGTCTGTTCTTGTTTTGTTTGTTTGCTTGTTTTGTTTTTTAGATTTCACATATAAGTAAAAATCATACAGCATTTGTCTTTCTCTGTTAGACTTACTTCACTTAGCATAATACTCTCTGGGTTCATTCATATCGTACAAAGAACAAGATTTCATTCCTTTTGTGGCTGAATAATATTCCATTGTAGTATGTGTCTATTTGCGTGTGTATATCTATACACACACACACACACACACATATCACATCTTTATCCATTCATCTATTGATGGACACTTAAATTGCTTTCATATCTTGGCTATTGTAAATAATGCTGAACATAAGGGTGTATATATCTTTTTGAATTAGTGTTTTCATTTTCTTTGAGTAAATATTCAGAAGTGGGACTATTGGATTGTATGGTACTTCCACTTTTAACTTTTTGAGGAAACTCCATACTGTTTTCCACAGTGGCTGCACCAGTTTGCATTCCCACCAACAGTGCATGAGGGTTCCCTTTTCTCCACATCTTCACCAACACTTGTTATTTCTTGTGTTGTTGATTTTAGCCATTCTGACAGGTATGAGGTAATATCTCATTGTGATTTTGATTTGCATTTCCCTAAGGCTTAGCATTGTTGAGTATATTTTCATGTATCTGTTGGCCATCTCTATATCTTCTTTGGGAAAAATGTCTATTCAGGTACTCTGCCCATTTTTTAATCAGTTTGTTTGGGGTTTTTTGGTGTTGAGTTGTGTGAGTTCTTTATATATATTGGATATTAATTTCCTATCCGATATATCATTTGAAAATATCTTCTCCTATTAAGTAGATTGCCTCTTTGTTTTGTTGATGGTTTCTTTTGTTGTGCAAAAGCTTTTTAGGTTGACATAGATACAGATGCTTATTTTTGCTTTTGTTGCTCTTGTCTAAAGAGGCAGAAGCAAAAAATTATTGCTAAGACCAATGTCCAAAACATTACTGCCCATGTTTCTCTTAGGAAATTTATGGTTTCAAATCTTACGTTTAAGTTTTTAATCTATTTTGAGTTTGTTTTTGTATATAATGTAAGAAAGTGGTCCAATTCTATTCTTTTGCATGTAACTGTCCAGTTTTCCCAGCTCATTTACTGAAAAGATTGTATTTTCCCCACTATAGATTCTCGGTTCCTTTTTGTAGATTAATTGACTATGTAAGTATGGGTTTATTTCCAGGTTCTCCATTGTGTTCCTTTGTTCTATGTGACTATTTTTGTGCCAGTGCCATACTGTTTGGATTACTATAGTTTTATAATATATTTTGAGGGGTGCCTGGGTGGCTCTGACTCTTGATTTTGGCTCAGGTCATGATCTCACAGTCCTGGGATAGAGCCCCAAGTCAGGCTCCACGCTGGGCTGGGCGTGGAGCCTGCTTACAAGCCTCTCTCTCTCCCTCTGCCCATCCCCCTGCATGTGTGTGCACTCTCTCTTGCTCCTCTCTCCTTCTCTCTCAAAAATAAAATAAAATACAACAAAATAAGAATATAATATATCTTGAAATCTGGGAGTGTAATATCTCCAACTTTGTTCTTTCTCAAGATTGCTCTATCTGGAGTCTTTTTTGATTCTATACAAATGTTAGGATTATTTATTCTTGTGGAAAATGCCATTACTATTTTGATAGGGATTGCATTGAATCTATAGATTGTTTTCAGTAGTATGGACATTTTAACAATATTAATTCTTTCAATCTATGAGCATGGTTTATCTTTCCATTTATTTGTATCATCTTTAATTTCTTTTATCAATGTCTTCTAGTTTTCAGAATACAGGTTTTTCAACTCCTTGGTTAAATTTATTCCTAGGTATTTATTCATTTTGACTCAATTTTAAATGGAATTGTTTTCTTAATTTCTTTTTCTGATAATTTATTATGAGTGTAAAGAAATGCAATAGATTTCTGTATATTAATTTTGTATCCTGCAATTTTAATTAATCCATTTATTTGTTCTAAATATTTTTAGTGGAATCTTAAGGATTTTCTATATATAATAGCCTTTCATTTGCAAATAGTAACAGTTTTGCTTCTTTCCCAGTATGGGTGCTTTTTATTTCTTTTTCTTCTTTGGTTTATAAGGTAAATTTTCCTATTAAGAAAAAAGAAGAATTCAAAATCTAAAATGATGGTCATGAATGTTTGAGCAATTTTAGTGCTTTGCCTCTCAAAATGTGACCAAAACTCCATCTGCATCAGAATCACATGGGATGCTTCTGAATAATGCAGAACCTCAAGCCCACCAATGATCTACTGAATCTAATACCTATGGACTCATGTACACTGAAGTTTAAGAATGAAAACCTCAAATGAAAATCACTGTACCATTGGCTTCTCTTTTGCTTAACTGACCAGTTATAAATGTTAAATAGAGGCTATTCACTCCAACTGTATAAATTAGGTAAATAGTGTATGCTTTTAATAGCTCGACTGATATTCAATGAATTTAATTACTGTACTACATTATAATGAAGACAAAAAATGAGAACTGTCCCTCATAAATAAAGTATCTGCTGAAATATGAAACTCTTAGAAGGCAAGAGAAATATTTCTTAGAAAAGAATTCCAGTTAAGTTTTTGTGAACTGTCTGTATATGCATAGTCTTTCACCCCAAACTGATTATCTGATGACATATTGAATGAAATTAGTGTCATCTGTAATTTTTTCATGAATGTCATTGTTTTGAGACAGCAAACTCCAGGTCCAATTCACTACCATAGAGACAGTTGTGTTGGATCTCCAAAAACAATAAAAGAATATTCACATGGGGTGAAATGGTAATGCTATGTATAAATCTTACATCATTGTATTTAAAACAACTAAAGTCATATCTTTCCTATCAGTCATTCATTTATTTCAGCACTTACCATATATCAGAGCCTATGCTCTGTGGCTTCACGCATATTCAACTCACACTCACGGGTGGTTACTAAAAATAGTAATAGACTTGCTACATGGTCATAAAGAAATTCAGGAATTGAAATGATAATGACTGAGAAATTTCCCCAAATTAATGCCAGACACCAACCCACAGATCCAGGAAACATACAAAATAACAAGCAGAATAAATTCTATAAAACTATACCTAAGCATATCTTTTCAAACTCTACAAAATCAAAGATAAAGTTCCAGAAGAAGCCAGAGGAAAGAACACCTCACCTATAGAGGAACAAAGAGAAGAATTATATCTGTATAGTTTAGTTAACTATTCCATAATATCAATGTTTTGGCATTTATTTGGCTTTGAACTGATTATAGCCCCTTCTGCAAGTACATGCCCTAAGTTCCTGTTTGACTTCCCCAATACTCCTGGTGATGAACAGTCTCTCCTTCTTCCCAGCTACTTCTTGTGCACTCCTTAGATAAGACCCCTGCAGAACTTACCAAAACCCCAATATATTTTATTTGAATTGACCAATCCAACCTTATGTTGGGGACCCCAGAAACACTTTAACCAAAGACCTCAATAAAGGCATATGCAACAGGTCCCTTTGCTTGCACTCTGCCTGTACCTTGCCTTGATATCCTTGTGTGGCCCCTCAAGGCATGTTGTGTACTTCCTCCAGGAACTGTGAGTAATAAACTTTTCTATCTCACTTTCCCTTGTGGTCTTTTTGACCAGTGACTCACCATCCAACACACCACATAAGGCTCTACTTAACAAATGTTCATTTAACAAAATTACAACAACCCAACTTCTCAAAAAACCATGTAAGGAATGAGTATGTAGTGAAACATTTTAAGGGTTGAGAGAAAAAACCACCAATCTGTACCCTGCAAAATATCCTTCAAATGTGAAAGAAAAATAAAGATATTCTTAGACAAACAAAAATTGAAGGAATTTATTCCCAGTTGACCTGCCTTATAAGAAATGTTAAAGAAGTTCTTTAGAGAGAGGGAAATGATATAGGTCAGAAACTCATATCTATATAAAATAAAGAAAAGGATCAAAGAAGGAATAGGTGAAGGAAGATTAAAAACTTCTGTTTTTCTTATACATAACTGATCTAACAGACAATAGTGTATTCAAAATAAAATCACCAAAAATGTATTTGATTATGTACGCTTATGTATATATCATATATGTATTTCATATGCATATGAAGTGGATGACAACAATTATACAGGGATGAGAGGCAGGAATAAGGATTATTTTGTGATTATAAGGTACTCACACCACCCATGAAGTGGTATAATGCTACTTGAAAGTAGACTTCAATTAGCGGTAAATGTATATTGCAAACTCTAGGGCAACCACTAATAAGTTTTTTTTTTTTTAAAGTATAACCAATAAGCTAAGAAGAATGGTTGGAATCATATAAAATGCTCAATTAGAACCACAAAAGCCAGAAAAAGAATGGATGACAAAAATGGGAAGAACAATGGCAACAAATAGAAAACAGTTAATGACATGGTAGATTTTTTTGAATTTTAATTCCAGCATGGTTAACATACAGTGTTTTATTACTTTCTGGTGTACAATATAGTGATTCAACAGTTCTGTACATTTCTCAGTGCTCATCGTGATAAATATACTCATAATCCCCTTCTCTTGTTTCATGCATCCCCCACCCATCTCCCTTCTGGTAACTATCTGTTTGTTCTCTATACTTAAGAGTCTGTTTTTTGGTTTGTCTCTTTTTTCTTTGTTCATTTGTTTTGTTTCCTAGATTCTACATGAGTGAAACCATGTGATATTTGTCTTTCTCTGATTTACTTATTTCATTTAGCATTATACCCTCTAGACCCACCTATGTTGCTGCAAATGGCAAGATTTCATTCTTGTATAGCTGAGTAATATTCTACTCTATCTATCATCTATCTATCTATCTATCTATCTATCTATCTATCTATCTATAGATAGATAGATCGATACATACATACATACATACATACATACCACATCTTCTTTATCCATTCATCTATCAGTGGACACTTGGGTTGCTTTCATAATTTTGCTATTGTAAATAATGCTGCAATAAACATAAGTGTGCATATATCCTTTCAAATTAGTGTTTTCATATTCTTTGAGTAAATTCCCAGTTGTGGAATTACTGGATCTTATGGTAATGCTATTTTTCATTTTTTGAAGAACCTCAAAATAGTTTTCCACAGTAGCTACACCAGTTTGCATTCCTACCAACAGTGCACAAGTGTTCCTTTTTCTCCATATCCTCACCAGCACATTTTGTTTTGTGTGTTTTTTTTTTATTCATTCTGACAGATATGACATATCTCATTTTGGTTTTGGTTTGCATTTCCCTGATGATGAGTGATATTGAGCATCTTTTCATGTGTCTGTTGGCCATCTGTATGTCTTTGGAGAAATAGCTGTTCATGTCTTCTGCCTATTTTTAATTGGATTATTTGTTTTTTTGGTGTTAGGTTGTATACATTCTTTATATATTTTGGATACTAACCCTTTATTGGACATGTCATTTACAAATATCTGCTCCCACTCAGTAGATTGTCTTTTAGTTGTTAATTTTTTCCTTTGTTCTGCAGAAGCTTTTTATTTTGATGCATTCCAATGGTTCATTTTTGCTTTTGTTTCCCTTGCCTAAGGAGATATCCAGAAAAATGTTGTTACAGCTGATGTCAGAGAAATTATTGCCTGTGCTCTCTTCTGGAATTTTTATAGTTTTAGGTCTCATTTAAGTCTTTGATCCATTTTGAAGTTTATTTTTGTGTATGGTGTAAGAAGCTGGTCCAGTTTCATTCTTTCACATGTAGCTGTCCAGTTTTTTCCACACGATTTTTTGAAGAGACTGTCTTTTTCCCATTGCATATTCTTGCTTCCTTTGTTTAAGATTAAT
Source organism: Callorhinus ursinus (assembly GCF_003265705.2). Taxonomy (NCBI): domain Eukaryota; kingdom Metazoa; phylum Chordata; class Mammalia; order Carnivora; family Otariidae; genus Callorhinus; species Callorhinus ursinus. The sequence continues at coordinate 37,239,108 of NW_027397063.1, read as the reverse complement.
TGACCATATAATCATGGGTTTATTTCTGGGCTCTCTATTCTATTCTACTGATCTATCTATTTCTGTGCCAGTACCATACTGTTTTGATTACTACAGCTTTGTAGTGTATCTTGAAATCTGGAATTATTGTACCTCCAGTTTTGTTCTTTTTCAAGAGTGCTTTGGCTATTTGGAGTCTTTTGTGGTTCCAATGAAATTTTAGGATTATTTGTTCTAGTTCTGTGAAAAATGCTTTTGATTGCTTTGAGTAGAATGGATATTTTAACAATATTTGTTCTTCCAATTCATGAGCATGGAATATCTTTCCATTTGTTCATGTCATCCTCAATTTCTTTCATCAGTGTTTTATAGTTTTCAGATACTGGTGTTTCGCCTCTTTGGTTAAGTTTATTTCTAGGTATTTTATTATTTTTGATGTGATTGTAAATGGGATTGTTTTCTTAATATCTTTTTTTGCTTTTTTGGGTTTTGAGTTTGAGAAGTTCTTTATAGATCTTGGATATCAGCCTTTTATCTGCAGTGTCATTTGCAAATATCTTCTCCCATTCCGTGGGTTGCCTCTTTGTTTTGTTGACTGTTTCCTTTGCTGTGCAGAAGCTTTTTATCTTGATGAAGTTCCAAAAGTTCACTTTCACTTTTGTTTTCCTTGCCTTTGGAGACATGTCTTAAAAGAAGTTTTTGTTTTGTTTTTTTTAAAGAAGTTGTAGTGGCCGATGTCGAAGGGGTGTTCTTCTCTAGGACTTTGATGGATTCCTGTCTCACATTGAGAGTTTATATTTGTGTATGGTGTAAGCAAATGGTTGATTTTCATTCTTCCGTATATAGCTGTCCAATTTCCCAGCACCATTTGTTGAAGAGTCTGTCTTTTTTCCATTGGATATTTTTTCCTGCTTTGTCGAAGATTAGTTGACCATAAAGTTGAGGGTCCATATCTGGGCTCTCTATTCTGTTCCATTGGAAAAATGGGCAGAAGACATGAACAGACCCTTCTCAAAAGAAGACATACAAATGGCTAACAGACACATGAAAAAATGTTCATCATCAATAACCATCAGGGAAATTCAAATCAAAACCACATTGAGATACCACTGTATACCAGTTAGAATGGCAAAAATTGGCAAGGCAAGAAACAACAAATGTTGGAGAGGCTGTGGAGAAAGGGGAATCCTCTTACACTCTTGGTGGGAATGCAAGTTGGTACAGCCACTTTGGAAAACAGTGTGGAGGTGCCTCAAAAAGTTAAAAATAGAGCTACCCTATGACCCAGCAATTGCACTCCTGGGTATTTACCCCAAAGACACAGATGTAGTGAAAAGAAGGGCCATATGCACCCCAATGTTCATAGCAGCAATGTCCACAATAGCCAAACTGTGGAAAGAGCCGAGATGCCCTTCAACAGGTGAATGGATAAAGAAGATGTGGTCATATATACAATGGAATATTACTCAGCCATCAGGAGGGATGAATACCCAACTTTTACATCAACATGGATGGGACTGGAGGAGATTACACTAAGTGAAATAAGTCAAGCAGAGAAAGTCAATTATCATATGGTTTCACTTATTTGTGGAACATAAGGAACAGCATGGAGGACATTAGGAGAAGGAAGCAAAAAATGAAGGGGGAGATATCAGAGGGGGAAGACGAACCATGAGAGACTATGGACTCCAGGAAACAAACTGAGGGTTTTAAAGGGGAGGGAGTGGGGGGATGGGTTAGCCCAGTGATGGGCATTAAGGAGAGTATGTATTGCATGGAGCACTGGGTGTTATATGCAAACAATGAATCATGGAACACTACATCAAAAATTATTGATGTACTGTATGGTGACTAACATAACATAATAAAAAAAGTAAATAAAATATCTCTTTTTGCTGTTTCACTATTAGTGTAGAGAAATACAACAGATTTCTGTATATTGATTTTGTATTCTGTGAACTTTCTGAATTCATTTATCAATTCTAGTAGTTTTTTGGTGAAGTCTTTAGAGTTTTCTATATATAGTATCATGTCATCTGCAAAAAGTGAAAGTTTTACTTCTTCTTTACCAATTTGGATGCCTTTTATTTCTCTTTCTTGTCTGATTGCTGTGGCTGGGACTTGTAGTACTATTCTGAATAAAAGTAGTGAGAGTGGACATCCTTGTCTTATTCCTGATCTTAGGGAAAAGCTCTCATTTTTTCACCATTGAGTATGATGTTAGCTGTGGGTTTTCCATATATGGCCTTTATTATGTTGAGGAATGCTCCCTCTAAACCTACTTTGTTGAGGGTTTTTATCATGAATGGTTGTTGTACTTTGTCAAATGCTTTCTCTTCATTATTGAGTTGATGATTTTTTTAAAATTTTTTTCTTGATGTGATATACCACATTGATTTGCAAATATTGAAGAACTATGCTTACATCCTAGGAAGAAATCCCACTTGATTGTGGTGAATAAGTTTTGTAATGTATTGTTGACTTAGTTTGCTAATATTTTGTTAAGGATATTTGCATCGATGTTCATTAGAGATATTGGCTTGTAGTTCTCTCTCTCTCTCTCTCTCTCTTTTTTAATAACATCTTTGTCTGGTTTTGGTATCAGGGTAAAGCTGGCCTCACAGAATAAATTTGGATGCTTTCCTTCCTCTTCTATTTTTTGGGATAGTTTGAGAAGAATAGGTTTTAACTCTTCTTTATGTGTTTGGTAGAATCCACCTGTGAAGCCATCCGGTCCTAGACTTTTGATTGCTGGGAGTGTTTTGGTTACTGATTGAATTTCATTGCTGGTAATTTGTCTGTTCAAGTTTTCTATTTCTTCCTGATTCAGTTTGGGGAGGTTATATGTTTCTAGGAATTTATCCATTTCTTCTAGGTTGTCCAGTTTGTTAGCATATAGTTGTTCATAATTTTCTCTTATAATCCTTTGTATTTCTGTAGTGTTGGTTATTATTTCTCCTCTTTTATTTCTGATTTTGTTTATTTGAGTTCTTGCTCTCTCTCTCTCTCTCTCTCTCTCTCCCTCTCTTTCTCTCTTTTTGATGAGTCTGGTTAAATTTTTATCAATTTTGTTAATTTTTTCAAAGAACCAGCTCCTGGTTTCATTGATCTGTTTTATTACTTTTTTAGTTTCTATTCAGTCTATTTCTGCCCTAATCTTCATTATTTCCTTCCTTCTCCTGGCTCTGAGTTTTGTTTGTTCTTTTTCTAGCTCCTTTAGGTGTAAGGTTAGGTTGTTACTTGAGATTTTTCTTGTTTCTTAAGGTAAGCCTGTATTGCTATAAACTTCCTTCTTAGAACAGCTTTTGCTGCATTTCATAGATTCTTGAACCATTGTGTTTTCATTTTCATTTGTCTCCATGTATTTTTGACAGTGTGGATATTAATCCAACAATATCAATAATCACTTTTAATGCCAGTGTTCTAAGTGCACCAATTAAAAGACAGAGATTATCAGAATGGATCAAAAAACAGGAGCCAACTATATCTTGTCTGTAAGAAAACTCCCAGAACTACTGGGAGTAATTCCAGGATATGAGGTTAACATACAGGAGTTAATGTTATTCCTATGTATCAGCAATGAACAAGTAGAATTTAAAAATAAGAACAAAATATTGTTTATATTATCACACAAAAATGAAATACTCAGATGTAAATCTAACAGAATATGTACAAGATATATATGAGAAAATCTACAAAACTCTAATGAATAAAAACAAAAAAGAACCAAATAAATGGAATAATAAGTAAGTAGAAAGATGCTTTATGCTAATGAATAGAAAACTCAAAATTATCGAGATGTCAGTTTTTCCCAATTTGATCTTTAGATTTAATGTGATACCAATCAATATCCCAGAAAGTTATTTTGTGGATATCTAGAAACTGATTCTAAATTTTATATGGAGAAGCAAAGACCCATAATAGCCAATACAATATTAAAGAAAAGCAAAGTTGGAGAATTGATGCTACCTAATAAACTACTTATTGTACTTACTGCTTACTATAAAAGTGACATTAATCAAGACAATATGGTATTGGAGATAGAATAGACAAATAGATCAATGAACAGAACAGAGAGCCAAAAATATACTCACATAGGTATAGTCAACAAATCTTTGGCAAAGGAACAAAGGTAATATAATGAAACACAGACAGTCTCTTCAACAAATGGCGCTGGACAAACTGGACATCCACATGCAGAAAAATTAACCTGTCCACCTACCTTACACCCTTCACAGAATTAGCTCAAAATAGATTACAGACATAAATGTAAAATGCAAAACTATAAATCTCCTAGAAAATAACATAAGAGAAAACCTAGATAAAATTAGTTATGGTGTTGCCTTTTCAGGTACAACACCAAAGGCATGATCCATGAAAAAAATTGATAAGCTATACTTCAGTAAATTTAAAAATTCCTGCTCTGCAAAAGGTAATGTCAAGAGAACAAGAAGACAAGCCACAGACTGGGAAAAAATATTTACAAAAGACACATCTGATAAAGGATAGTTATCCAAAACTTACAAAGAGCTCTTAAGTCTCAACAATAAAAAAATAAACAAACCAATAAAAAATGGGCCAAACATCTTAACAGACACCTCACCGAAAGAGATATACAAATGGCAAATAAGAATATAAAAAGATGGGGCATCTGGGTGGCCCAGTTGGTTAGGCAGCTGCCTTTGCTCAGGTCATGATCACAGGGACCTGAGACCCAGCCCCGTGTTGGGCTCCCTGCTCAGCAGGGAGTCTGCTTCTCCCACTCCCTCTGACCCTCCCCCCCCGGCTTGTGATCTCTCTCTCTCTTTCTCAAATAGATAAATAAAATCTTTTAAAAAGAGAATATAAAAAGATGTTCCACATCATATCTCACCAGGGAAATACAAATTGAAAAAACTATGAGATCCCACCACAGATCTATTAGAATGGCCAAAATCTGGAACAGTGTCAACACCATATGCTGGCAAGGATGTAGAGCAAAATGAACTTCCATTCATTGCTGGTAGGTATACAAAATGGTCCAGCCATTCTTGAAGACTGTGTGGTGTTCTCTTACAAAATGATCATATAGTCTTACTATATGATTCAGCAGTTGCACTTGTTGGCATATACCCGAAGAAGTTGATACCTATGTCCACAAAAAAACCTGCACACAGATGTTTATAGAAGCTTTATTCATAATTGCAAAGCCTAGAAAACAACCAAGATGTCCTACATTGTTGGTGAATGGATAAATAATTTATGGTACATATAGACAAACTATTATTCAGTGCTAAACAGAAATGAGCTATCAAGCCATGAAAAGACATGGAGGGAATTTAAATGCATATTACAAAGTGAAAGAAGCCAACTGAAAAGGCTACATACTGTATGGTTCTAATATATAATATTGTGGGAAAAAACAGAACTATTGAGACAGTAAAAAGATCAGGTTGCCAGGGTTTGAGGGGAAAGTGATAAATAGGTAGAGCACAAAGGATTTTTAGGTCAGTGAAAATAGTGCATATGATACTATAATAATGGATACATGTCATTATTCACATATCTGAACCCAGAGAATGCACCACATCAAGAGTGAAGCATAACAGAAACTACTGACTTTGGGTAACTAAGGTGACTCAATTGTAACAAATGTCCATCTTCTGGTTGAAGATGTTGATAATAAGGAAGTTATACATGTGTAGGGGAAAGGGCTATGTAGGAATTCTCTGTACCTCCCTCTCAATTTTGCTGTGAACCTTAAACTTCTGTTAAAATTGTCTCAATTTTTTAAAAAAAACAATCTGGAGATGAATAGTGGTAATGATTGCACAATTCCAATATACTTAATAATTCTGAAGTGTACACCAAAACATAGTTAACATGGTAAATTTTATGTTATGTGTCTTTTACAACAAATTTAAAAACCGAAGAAATAATCAGTCATATTTCTGTACGCTAGCAAGGTACAACTGGAAGACAAGACTTTTAAATCAATGCTATTTATAATAATTCCAAAAACATAAAATACATAGGTACAAACGTACCAAAATGTGTACTAGATCTATATGCTGAAAACTCTAAAACACTGATTAAAGAAATCACAGAAGACCTAAGTAGAGGCACAAAAGACCTAAAGAGATGCTTGTTGATTGGATGATTCAACATAGGCAGATGTTCATGCTCACCACATGGATCCAGGTTTAATGCAATGCCAGTCAAAATCCTAGCAGAATTTTTTTGTAGAGGTAGAAAATCTGACTCTAAAACTTATGCACAAGGACAAAAGAACTAGAATTAACTAAAACAGCTTTGAAAAAGAAGAATAAAGTTGGAAGATTTTAGGATTTATTTACTGCGAAGCTACAGTGATAAAGACAGCATGGTACTAGCAAAAGGATAACATAAGACTAACGTAACAGGACAGAACTTCTCCTGCAGGCAACGGGGAAACATTTTTGCTAGAGAAAAGATGATAGAGAAAGAAGTTTCATTAACATAATATTGGCAACTGCATATAGAAGAGAGTAAACTAGAAAGACTCGAGGCGAGGAGGCTGATTTAGATACACATTTATATTAAAGGCAAAAAGGTCTAGTGCCACAGGGAATACAAAGGAACTGCAAAAGAAGTTTTGAAGCAAAAAACTAATTTTTTTTAAAAAAATCAAATCTTGAAAAAGGAAGGATCAAAGATGATTTCAAATTTTTGAGACTGGGAGAACGGTGATAGCATGATCTAAATCATGATATTGGAAATGCAAAGACTGTATTAGTAGAGAGCAATAAGGTGGGCAGCTAATATGAATTGTGGTGATTATTGTATTTTCAGTGGACCACATATTGTGCTAAACGCACTTTATTTTGATGGAAAGTTTCTGTTTCCATAATGTTCACTTCCACCTCCTAGCGTTCCCAGAGATAAAACAAAATGCTGTTTTTACATGTAGGTAAGAGGTGAAACCTTCAAAATATGCTCAGTATTCAGAGAAACCACATCATTAGTCAATCTACATTCGAGGTGAATAACTGCATTTTCCTCTGATAACAAGGACTTTTTTTTGCCTGAGTCATGTGGCATTATATCATTAATCCTTTCCTTTAATTTTGCCTGTGCTGCTTAAGCGCAAATCTTTGAGATTTTCCTTTCTTGAGGAAGAGGACACTTAAAATAGTGTGGTCTGGCAGGGTATGTGTAGTCTACGCTGCCATCTGGTGGTCATATTATACTATTGCAGGGTGATGAAGATTGCTCTGCTTAAGTGCCACCCACTTTCCTCTAAAGCTGAGCAAGATTCTTCAGTCCCCACTCCTATCTCAGGTCATTCTGTATCTCGGAAATGAGGTGGGAGGGGAATAAAGGGGCAGTGAAAAGGAGAGAAGCTTTACTGGGGCCTGGTAATTCTGGGAAACGGAAGAGAAAATACCATTTCTGAATGAGAACAAACATGGGGTGGGGAGCAAGTGCCCCCTACTGGCTGCTCTTGGCATGGCCAGGTTATATTATATTTCCAATGAACCAAAGCAAAATAAATAAGAAAACAAATGCAAATGAATTGTGTATAATCTCTCCAATCTTAGTTTCTTCATATATTAAAAAGAGGAGGGGGTAATCTAAATGATCTCCAAAGTTTTTTCCATATCAACATTCTACAACTCTATGATTTTCATCTCAGGATATTTTGCCTATGTGACATTGCGCAGATACATCAGGAAATTTCTGGAGGCTTGGACTTTATTGTCGTTTTGTCAGATGTTCTTGATCCAGTCTAAATAAGACTTTCACTTCACTTTCCTTCTTCCTCTTTGTAGGCAAAGTCATAGCTACATGACCCATGATGCATATATTGAGGACACAGCCAACCTATCTGTTTTCTTTTTGGCTCCCTGTCAGAGCGATAGAAACTGGCTGACATCCTCAGGGTGGAAGAAGAGTGAACGAGAGGCAATTTATTCGAGGGGGACTTAAACCATTACACAATTCTCCAGTGACCCTGTAATTCATTTTGTTCCCTTGTAGTTGCCACTTTCTAATTCTGACAGATGTGGTTTTCTGCTTTTCTCTTAAGAAGCTTACTGGGCTTTCACAGAAAGTACTACAGGGATAAGGTTAAGGAGCCAACTCAGCATCAACAGAGACAGATGCCTTATTGTAATTGAACTGAAACCCTAAGACCTTCCAAGGGCCAACTTTTTGTAGCCTAGGCCATTGCCTTATTTTTATTTTTATGCAAACCATTTCCCACTTAAAATTCATAGCTGAAAAAATATAAACTACTTTTATTCCTCCCTTAATGTTACTATTGATATAGGTAGTTGGTCTAGCAAAGATTATGCAGTAAATTGGTCAGAAAGATTTGCACCATTGATTTATCCCTACAGTGTGGAGAGGGGCATCCTGATGTGACTTAAGTGGTAGTGGAAGGCATGTGATCTGCCAGGTGTGTCTAAAAAACATGTGCTCCAAAATAGCTCCACTGCTCCAGAAAAAGTGGACAATTTCTGCTTTAGTGCCTCATTCCTTCAGGTCAAAATATCACTTCAAAATCCTCTTTTAATGTCTTGCTTATTTTTTTTATCAGCTACCACTATTACCTTGTGAATTTAAAAGTTTAGCAGTCATCAAACGCAGTCTCAAGATGATAGGACATAACATTTTGATAGGGAGGATGTGTAAAGCACAGATTTACCTATAAATCAGAATTTCCCAATGGGTGTTTTAGAGGAGCACTTTTTTTGAGGAATATTAGTAAGCACTGCAGATTTTTTTTGGAAAAGGAGATCTGAGGCCAATCGAGTTTGGGAAACATAGAATTCAGCAGAACTAAACAAGCTTTTTTACTAAGGCTTTTGATGTGTTAATAATCATTCAACAAATATTTATTAAACACAGACTATTTGCCAAAAATGGTTATGTGTTTGGAATACTCCAAGGAACAAGACAAAGATTGCTCTCTTGTATGGCTTACATTCTAGCAGGGTTAGACAGAAAATGAACAATAAACATAATAAGTAAACTGTATAAAACATGCTAAAGGCCATATAAGGTAGATTGTAGCACAGGTTGTTGGAGGAAAGGGAGCATACTACATTTATTTAAAGAGTGGTCAGGGTATGTTCCATTGAGTAAAGGACATCTGAGCAAAGATTTAAGCTGGTTCAAGGAGTTACTCATATAGATACCTGGATAAAGAGCGTGTCAGGCAAGGGTAACAACCCATTTCCATCTCAGTTTCCCGAGGTGGAAACATGCTTGGTAATGTTCAAGGAACAACAAAGAGGCCAGTGTTTACGGAAGAGCTGGTAGGAGTGGAAGGAAGAGTAGCAGAAGTCAGAGAGGCAAAGAGGAGGAGGTAGTTGCAGATTTTGTAGGGCTTTCCTAGCCACTGTAAAGACTTTGTAAATTGAGAAAGAGGAGAAGCCATTGCAGGGTTTTGAAGAGGGGAGTGACTTGACTTGATCTTTATTTTTAAAGAACCACTGGTTGCAGTGAATTGAATGAAACAGGGCAAGGGAAGAAGCAAGATAGGGCACTACTGCAATAATTCAAGCAAGATGGCGACTGAAGAGCAGGGAAGTGGCTGACATGGTGGTGAGAAGCACTGGGATCCTGATGTATTCTTAAGGTGGATTGGACATGGAGTGTGAGAGAGAGGAGTCGAGAAAGGACAGTATTTTATCGGCTGAGATAGAGAAGGTTGTAGATGAATCAGGAGAGAAATATTAACAAGCTTACTTTTGGACATGTGGAACTTAAGACACTTATCAGACATCCAGGCAGAGACATTAAGCAGGTAGTTGGGTGTGTGTCTTAGTCCGTTCGGGCTTAGTCCATTCGACAGGGTGGCTTATAAACGATAGAAATTTGTTTCTCATAGTTCTGGAAGCTGAAAGTCTGAGATCAGGATCCAGCTTGGTCAGATGAGGGCCCTCTTCTGGGTTGCAGACTTTTCATTGTATCCTCACGTGGTGGAAGTGGTGAGGGATCTCTCTGGGGTCCCTTTAATAAGGTCACTGATCCCATTTTTTGTGAGGGCTTCATCCTCATGATCTAATTACCTCCCAAAGGACCCACCTACTAAAATTATCACCTTTGGGGGTTAGGATTTTAACATGAATTTTGGGGGACACAAACACAGAGACCATAGCAATATGAGATGGAATTTGGGAGAAAGCCCAGACCGATGATGTAAATTGGGGATTGCTGGTACGGTTTTTAAAGCCTTGAGACTGGATGAGATCCCTAAAGAAGTGAGTTGATAGGAAAGATCAGTACTCGGTACTGAGGGCGGGGCCACTCCAATATTAGGCAATCTGATGGAAGAAGGAGAATCAGATAACAGGACTAAGGAAGAATGACCAGAGAGGAAAACAGGAGAGTATGGAATCCCAGAAGGCAAGTGAAGGAAATGTTGCAAATAGGAGGGAGATCTGTGCATCAAGACTTCTCATAGACCAAGCAAGATAAGGACTGAGACTAGACCACTGAACGAACATCCTCCAAGTTGCTGCAGGACAAGAATACTTCCACTGTACCATGTAATGTGAACTATAAATCCCTGAAAGGGTAAAACACATTTCCCAAACTCACTTAGCACCGAACAATTTTTCACAAAATATCTCCAGTGTAGCCATGAACTACTCTGGGAAATGTTGGTGTAGATAACGGTACTAAGCGAAGAAAATAGACCTAGGCAGCATAGGATGCTAGGCTCAAGGGGTCAGGCCCTGGATCTCACGGGAGCACTGAGGTGCAAAACAAACTGTGACCACAAGGAAGTCCTCCAGCAGCCAAAGTGACAGTAGCTTAAGACCAACAACTCTTTTTACATGTCTTCTATCGGCTGGCTCTTTGCAGAAGAGGAGAGCTTACTGGCCCAGAAATACATGAGAAAAGTGCTCGGACTTCTGTGAAAATGAGTGAAAGGAAACCCCCTTTAGAACGGAATCCCGAGGCCAGCAGGGGGAGCTCTCACTCCCCACCACTCCTTGTCAATGGCAGACCCGACAAGAAGAGATAGACCAGACCAGAGGATACTTACTTTAATATCCCAGCAGGAGGAAGAAAGACTTACTTGCCGCCCAGCCAATGAGAGACTGTCACAACTCAGCCCATGGGAAGCCACTACACTTCAAACTCCCAGTTTATTCCAATGGACTGTTTATAACAGCCCCTCCCAACTTTTCCCTTTCCTCCATAAAGGAGAGTTCCCTCTCATTTGTTCTGTGGACTTGCAGATGCCTTGCCTTAGATTGCTTGTCCCGGATTGCAATTCTCTACTATTCTTGAATAAACCTGTTTCTGCCAGTCAAATAACTGGCAGTTTTATTTCTGAGGCTGACACTTCTCTAGCCAGTAGGGAAATTAAAATTAAAACTACAACAGTCATTGAATTAGGTAATATTTAGAAACCTGATAATACTAAGCTTTAAAAAGATTTTTAAAAATGAGGACTCTCATTCTTTAGGAGTGGGGGTGTAAATTGGTATACTCACTTTTATGAGCAATGTAGTAGTATCCGGTAAATTTGGAGGTGTGAAAAATGTTCAGCCTCACAGTTTTACTTCTAGGTATGTACCCTAAAGAAACAAGTATACGTGTACACAAGGAAATATTTACAAACATTCACTGCAGAATTGTTTATAATAGATGGTTTATGATAGAAAAATAAATAATGTCCACCAATAAAAGAATAAATAAGTTAAATGTTAGTTATCCACACACTGAAAAACCATATAGCAATTAAAAATGAATTAACTGGAGGGGCGCCTAGGTGGCCCAGTCCTTAAGAGTCTGCCTTCGGGTCAGGTCATGATCCCAGGGTCCTGGGATCGAGCCCCGCGTTGGGCTCCTTGCTCAGCAGGAAGCCTGCTTCTCCCTCTCCCGCTTCCCCTGCTTGTGTTTCCTCTCTCGCTGTGTCTCTCTCTCTATCAAATAAGTAAATAAAATCTTTTAAAAATAAAAATAAAAAAAGTAAAAATGAATTAACTAGAGCTACATCTATTAACATAATAAATCTCTAGGCATAATGTTAAGAGAAAAAGTAGGTTGCAAAAGTAAAAGTATAATAGGACACTATTTTTATAAAGTTTTTGAAACATGCGAAAAGTTTGTGTGTTATTTATGAATGTGTACATGTAATAGTTTAACTGTATATGATGATAAACACTAGCGGATAAGGGAAGAGGTAAGAATTTATTACATCATCCTGTATATTTGTAATATTTTATATTAAGCATATATTTTAAAGAGGAAAGACGTGGCTAAGCAGCATACAAGAAGGCTTTGATACATTGGCTAAGAGAAGGGGTAACCTGAGTAAAAATAAATTAATGTGCTAAAGCAATAACATAGGATACAAGGTGTCAGGAGATAAATCAATTCCAGGAAATTTAAGAATTTCCTTCAACTCTATTTCTGAGAAAACGGTATTCTTCTTAAATCCTGGTAAACAGGTCAGCTGTTGCTACATTGCTCACCTTGTGATATTCCAGTTGGAGAAATTTAATGTCACGGACATGCTCATTCATTGGAATATTGCATACATAAAGGAAATGTTTCCAGGGAATATTTCTACTCTATGGGTGCAGAGAACTTTTAGGAATGTGTGTGGTCATAATTTAACAGTGACAGTGTATACCTTACCCACTGCTCGAGGCTAATTTATTTTTTATTTATCAGGCAGCTTACCATATTAAATCTTAAATTGAACCACTTCTGCTTTCAATGGAATACACCATCATCTTAAAATATGATTATTTGCCCAACAAAAATAATAATTTATTTTTTTGTATGCACTATGGCAATCTGTATGCATTTAGGGAGAAAAAGATTAATTTCTGGTTAAAAAGGAGCCAAGAGAAAAAGAAAAGGTCTTCAAATGTATAATTAAAATTAAATTAATCATCTTTGTTCTTTTTAAGCATATTATTTTGCTGGATCATTAAATATATTCAAATGATATGTATTGGATTAAGGGGATTTAATGCCTAACCTCTCTTCTTTGTCTGCCGAGGACTGCAGCTGAGAGTTTATTGAGTAGGGGATCAAGCATCCCACTACGAACCTTCCCTGGAAAGAGGAACTAAAGGATGGAAACTGAAAATGAAAAAATCTGCTTTGTTTTCCCTAAACGGCTGATGAGTCAGACAGATGTTTCCCTGTAAGTGATGTGAATTTATTTAATCTACTAAAACAAAAGACACCGCATTGAAGGCAATGCCTTTCCCTTTTCCTTGATACCTTTACTTGGCATTCTATTTCCTTTTCCTTTACTTGGCACTCTATTTACTTTTAAAGAGTTGCATGAAGATGAAGAAGCACTACTGATCACAGTCCTGATTGCATCCTTCTACATTCTTTTGGAAGAGATGATCCTGGCTTCCCTGTTGGTCTTCTTCACCTGCGTCTGGATCGCACTGACCCCAGATGCTTCTGCTGCTTCTGAAATTAAGAAGTCCCACCAGCGGCGCTCCTCTTCAATGAAAAGAACCCGGTAAGGTAGTCATAGTATAGTATCTGCTGTCATTGTCCTCCCTCACCAGCTGCCACGGACCTAGGGGAAACCGAGAAACAAATCTCTAATGGTACCACATATTTGTGGGTGACTGTCTCTAGAGAGAGCATTCACCCATCAAAATAAATCACCTCTGGGTAGCATCATGAAGAGCAGAATCTTGGGTCTCTCTCTGGCAATTATGCTTATTTTTGGAGAAAACAAGGGCTTGGGTAGGGATCTTCTTTCGGGAAATGTATTTCTTCAATGAATAATGCCTTTATTACTGATAATGATACATGTTGAAAGTTTCCCCAATTTTTTTGAGTAGAAATTGGTCTAAGCAACAACTTCTAATGTCAAGGATTTCGAGAGTAGATTGTTCCATATACCGATAATATAGTAATGAAAAGCATTAAAGCCATTTGTGGCCTTTCAAGGTGAGTTTCCATACCTTTGAAATATTATCCTGAATGTCAATACATCATTGTTATTATCTTATCATGAATAATTGAAAGCATGTGCGCACGTGCTAGCGAAGGCACGCAAGTTTAGTAGAGTGTTCATCCTGCTTCACCTGGGACTGCATGGGTTTTAGCACTAAGTGTCTCAGGCAAACAGGAATGGTTAGTCACCCTACCATGCAAGTGACCCCTTGTCTTGGGGAAAGTCTCTCATTTTCATCAAACACAAGATTTTCAAAACTACCCAGGAGGGGAAATCGAGGAATGAAGGTGAGTTATGTCACCCAGACAACATTGGCAATCAAAGAGGTGACAGATGTTTCAGCCAGATGGCCCTCACATCTTGAATATTTATGAGGCACTCCCAATAAGATCAGGAAAATGAACATAAAATTTTAATAAATCCTTGTGAAGCCTCAGGTTTAATGACCAGAAACAAAAGAGGTGTCGGGGGGCGGCAGGAGGAAAAATTTATTAGACTCCTAATTTCTGCTCTGCTCTTAAAAATCAAGGGCCACCTCCTATACTCTTTTTCCATGCTTCTGTTCCCACATCCAGATCTGAGATAATATGAAGTTTTGTCCAGTTTAGCCACTTTCTGAGTCTTCTTCAAGGCAGTTATGCAAGCAGTATTTGGGAAACACGAGGTTACACCATCAGACTGAGGAAAAGGGAGATTGTCATAGGAGCTAACCCATCACACTGGCCCACTACCAGTGTCAGAGTTGCTGCAGAAAAATCTACTATGTGTGTTTTTTAGGTGTTATTTAAGGGGCAAGAGGAAAACATCAGTTCTTTGTTTTCAAATTTTTTTGAAAACAAATTTGTTCTCAATTTTTTTTTCTTATGTTGGAGGTCTTGTTGTTAGACCCTATTTAAACGAAGAAGGAAACTCAGGGTGTCTGCTACATGGGGCCAAGCATGTCTGTTTTCCCTTCTCCATATCCTAAGTGAGGTACCCCTTTCAGCAATAAGCTACTATGTGAGTCATTGAAATTTCTACTTGTGTCTTTTGTTCTTCAAAGAAAAATCCTCTAGGGCACTAGGGACTGAGTAAACCATCAACCCTGATTCAAAAGTACCACTTAGAATGAAAGCTAGTCATTTTCCCTGGGTGAACCAAATAATCCAGCCAGCCAATTTCTGAGCTGTCACGTACCAGTCTCTCATGCAGATTTGAAGGCATTTTTGACAAAAACACAGAAATTACTATATTAGGGTAGTTTCTAGAGTAAGGAGCCCAGGATTCTTCAGAACTCAGTATGTGAATAAATACTGTGAGATTCTTTGCCCCACACCAAATCTGATTGTCAGTAACTAAATAAGTAATGAATTAGTTAATTAATAATCCATTCTTCTATAACGCAAGAGAACTAATAGAATGAACATGGAAGAAAGGCATGATCTTTCTTTAAAAATTGTGAAGTGGATGGATTTATATAACCTGGCGTTCATGTGCATTATTTTGAGCCGGTTTTCATACAATCAGTCCCTTAAATGCTTTGTTATTAATTATTTTCTTTCAGAATATAATCTTACTCTTTACCCCAAGATTCCTCTTTTTAGGGGCTCCTGGGTGGCTCAGATGGTTAAGCATCTGTCTTCAGTTCAGGGCATGATCTCAGGGTCCTGGAATCGAGCCCCATATCAGGCTCCTGGCTCAGCGAGGAGTTTGCTTCTCCCTCTCCCTCTGCCTCTCTCCCCTGCTCATATTTCCTCTCTCTCTATCTCTCTTTCTCTCTGTCACATGGATTAAAAAAAAATTTAAAAAAAGATTCCCCTTTTTATCCAAATATTGTTAAAATCGTTTATCTAAAGATACCCTTTGTTTTGTAAAAGCAAAACAGCAGGAGAAGGGGAGTTGGCAAATAAAGTAAATTTTGGCAGGTGAAAAATGTCCCTGTTTTGCCTAGGGAAGAGATTTGGCTCCCTGGTGATGCAAAGATTAGGCATGTAGACTCATTGAATATTTATTCATTCTTCCAACAGTTGTATTGAGTGCCCTTTATATGCCAAGTGCCAGGGTCAGGGATTAAGAATGCTAGAGGAACAATTCACTGTCTCTGGCCTCAAGAATAGTGAGTAGAGTATGGAGTCTGCCTAAATCGGCTTGCAAGAGCCAAGTGTTACAACTTCAGGAAATCTATTTGCTAGCTGTTGAAAATAAACATCATTAAAAATTAAATTATACATATAATTTATTGACATACAATTAAATTATTTCTTAAAAAGGTAATACATACTTAAAACTCACCACTCCCTTATTCCTTTACTATATTTTACTATTATCTCATTCTTCAGGCTATTTACATCTATCTTATCTGTAAGGTAGAAATCCCATCTATTACATTAAATCGTGTTAAATTATGTTATGTTATGTCATATTACATTATATTTTACAGCACTACACTACGGACTGTGCACATCTCTGTCACATCAGTACCTTGCAATCAGCCACGTGGGAGTATTTACATCGTGGAAATCAGCAAACACTACAAATAGGGCTGTTTTGTTTTGTTTTGTTTTGTTTTGTTTTGTTTTGTTTTGTTTTCCTGGAGAACAACTTGCTAAACATTTACCAGCACATCCATGAACCTAACGTAAAAGCCAGGAGGGTCCTAGGGATGGCAAGTCTAAGTGCTCCTGCAAGTAAGACAGAAGGCAGTGGCAGAGGTTGTGCCAATTACAGACAGGGTGCTCCTCTGGAGGCTGTAGCTGGTCGGGTCCAGCCTTTTCTTGTTGTAAGAAAACTTGAGCCCGGTGTTGCTAGATTCTTTGATTTTTGTAGAAGACGCAGGAAAGTAAGATTTTCATGTGAAATTTTCCAGTTTAATATAACATATGGGCTATGCAAAAAAAATACCTGCAGACCAGCTCCTAATCTAGTCCAATTTTCTTATTTCCCAGGTGAGGAAACTGAGGCCTCATCACTGAGCTCATGATTAGATAGAGACCCAAGTAAGACATAGGAACTGTCATGTCTCAAGTGGGGCCTTCCCTCTGGGTGGCTCTTCCAAGAAATGTTCATCTTTATGGGTTTTTTTTCTTTATAAGAGATGGGCTGTTGACTAAAGTCAGGTATGTCTTCCCAGAACTGGGGAGTTCAGGAGCAGTTCAGTCAAAGCCCCAGAGTTGCTTTATAGAATGCACCACGTCCTCCCTAAGAAAGAGCAAAAGTATCAGGGACCTAGATATAAACATTGGATCCAGAAGTATGGAGGTTGTCTTAGTGATCAAAAATCACATCACCTAATTTTCCTACTTTATTGCATTCTTAGATTTGCATCTTTGTAACCCATTTTTGCTTCATTTAGTATTTTTCTAAAGGAAAATAATAAATCTATACAAAGTTTTTTAAATGTTGCCTACACATTATTTGAGACTACTGGGCTTCTGTGTGTACTGGTTCATAACAGAGCTCCAGTGAGAAAAAAAAGTCCATGTTAAGCAGCAGGACATGCTTCTAGAATGACAAGGAGAGGGGCGCCTGGGTGGCTCAGTCGTTAAGCATCTGCCTTCAGCTCAGGTCATGGTCCTGGGGTTCCGGGATCGGGCCCCGCATCGGGCTCCCTGCTCGGTGGGAAGCCTGCTTCTCCCTCTCCCACTCCTCCTGCTTGTGTTCCCTCTTCCACTGTCTGTCTCTCTGTCAAATAAATAAATAAAATCTTAAAAAAAAAAAAAAGAATGACGAGGAGAATGGAATGATAAGGTGGAGAGACATGCCTGGAGCCTTCCTTGGAAAAGATCCAAGATGGCAAGTCCAACTTGTTCTAGATAATTTATAAAGCATTTATTATACAAATTCAATAATGGAATTTTACATGGAAACAATACAAAGAATCTCTCTCCCTTTTCCAAGTTCTAATCCTTACTCATATAGTTCCATGATTTTTCATGTTTAAAATTATAGTATAGAAACTATTTTGTATTTTCTTAACTTAATCATTTTCTACATTGTTTCACAGGTATTATCATGGTTGGTAATTTTAATCACTCCATATTATTACTTTGAATTAAAGGACCAATTATTATTGAACATTTATTTTCAAATTTGCACTGTTGTGAATCACAGCAGTAAATACTTTTATGCATGTAATTTTCCCTTTACCAATAAAAATTATATTACTGGAAATGAATTATGAGTTAAAGCATATGAATTATCTTCATAGCTCTTGAAATTGATTCTAAAAGGGTTTTGCCAATATTTGTGCTATCACCTCCAAAGTATAAATGTTCCCATTTTGTCATACCTTTTTAACATGGTTGGCTGCTGAGATTTTGTGTTCGGGGCTCACTTAATAGGTATAAGATGGTATTGGTCTTAATTAGTATCTCGCTGCTAACTCTCTAGATTAAATGTTTTTTATTTTTATTTTTTAAAGTTTTATTTATTTAATAGAGAGAGAGTGGGTGTGTTCGCATGCACAGGGGTAGGGGCACGAAGAGAGGGAGAGAGAGAATCCAAGCAGACTACCGCGTGAGACCAGAGCCTGACGCAGGACTCTGAGGTCATGACCTGAGCTGAAATCAAAAGTCGGATACGCAACTGAATGAGTCACCCAGACGCCCCTAGATTGAACATTTTTTAAAAATATGCTTGTTAATTATATTTTTCCTTGGCTAAATAGTCTATTCATGTCAGCCTACTTGTTTTCAACTAGTTTCATCCTAGTAAACTAATCAAATATATAGACCTTTGGGAAAGCAGTTTTGTGAAGTAACCTGCTGAGTGTTAGTGACTCAAATGAGTTTCTGTCATTCCATTAATTTAACCCCAATGCATCAGAATGACTTAGATGTATTTACTTTTCCTCATCTGGTTCTAGTACTTTTTAATTCTTTGCCTAATATGTCCTCCTCAAAGAGTCCCTTAATCTCCCTGAAACCACTCAAAATCCAGTCTTTTCTTCCCCACTTTCTTAGTCACAAAATTATAGTAGAGTTTCTGATACCAAAAAGAGGGGGAGCATGGAAATAGGTTTCCTTTGTTTCATCCAGGAAAGAGAAGATTCTAACCCAAAGCAAAAGTCGTAACTATTACCAAGACTTACACTTACTATTTCTCAAACAGTGTTTGTTACGCTTTGTGGGCAAAAACAAAGATTGAGAGTGCTCATTAAGACTCTTCCATGAACTGAGATTTCTTTGCTCTATGCCATCAGGACTCAGTCTTTTAGAAGATCCTCTCCTCAGACAGAAGTTATCCAAAAGCTTTCTTTCAGTAGCTACTAAAAATGAAGTTACTTTTTCTAGAAGAGGGAAAGAGGGCAGAAGACACAAAGTCGTTTAAAATGATATATATATTGAATTAGACCAGAAAGCTTTGAACTAAACCTGATGCTCCATCATATATCAATCCCCTTATTAAGCATATTTGCCTTTCTTGCCTTTGTTCTATTTTGGTCTTCACTTTATATATATATATCTTTATTTTATAAGCCAGAGTCTTCAAGCTAGGGCACCTATACTTCTAAGGGTACGTGCAAGCTATCAGAAGGACATGCGGGCATGGATAGTTTTAAAACAATCAATTTCTGGATCTTTGACTTCCTCTGACCTCTTTCTTAGAATTAATCTACCCAAAAACTTGTCTGCAGTCTCCTTCATGATGGTTCTGTCTCATTTGGCAAAATAAAGGCATATCTCTCCCTCTTCCTGAATATTACTTTATGCATTACCCTGGTGTATAAAATCCTCCTAGGTACAAAGAGATCATTATAAATATTGTTGTTGAGGTAGTGGATGACTCTAGTGTAAGTAACACATCATCTTCCAAACTAGGTGATTTATTTTCTTTGTTTTCAATAAGATCAAAGGAAGAACCTAATTAATTTGTCAGGTTACACATCACTAGAAATAATTACTGATGATAGATCACAATGTGAATTTTGGAAAGTAAGAAAGAATTTAAATAATTAAGTTACATTGCTAAAACAATGCTGAAACAAAATTTCTTCAAATTTCATGTAATGAGTAAAAGATTTTAAATATTTTCATTTATAAAAGTAAAGAATAGGAATAGAATTCTGCTAGATCTGGTTTCATTCTAGCAAGGAATGACATCTATATACATGATGTAATTGGGGAAATTGTACAATCATTTCATCAAAAAATACCTTTCCAATAAATTTTATTCATAATTTTAATAAGTATCAACGTTTATATGAGTTACGTTTTGCTCCATTTGTAATAGTCATAGATGCTAAAACAGTTCATTTCAAAGTGTGTACATATATTCTTGCAAAGAAATATGATGAGGTGATAAAATTGGATAGATTTATTGGATAAATAAATAAATGTATTTTCATTGGATAAAATGGAAATACAAGTTCAAATAAAACAAGGAATGATAAAAATTTCTTATTTTTAAAGGGGAATTTGTTTCATATATTTTTTTAAAGATTTTATTTATTTGAGAGAGAGAATGAGCATGGGGGGGCAGAGAGAGAGGGAGAAGTATAGTCCCTAATGAGCAGGGAGCCCAGTGTGGGCTAGGATCACCACCCGAGCCAAAGGCAGATGCCTAATCGACAAGCCACCCAGGTGCCCCTATTTCATGTATTTTAAAATGCATAATGTAAGCATTTAGATTCATTGACTACATTAAGAGGAGGAATATGAGTTTTCTTTTAAATTAACAATATTTAAGTAATTTTAAATTTTATAATGAGAAAATTATAGACATCTATTTAAACGGGTGAGTACATAGATTTTCAAAATTCTTTTAGAGGGTATATAAGCCACATAATCCTTTGTGCAAAATAGATATGGTATAAATAAAGTCAAAAATAAATAAGTATGGGACATCTCACTGTGCATGAGAAAAGCCCTTGAGGTAAGAACAGGTGTGTGTACTTTCAGTACTGCCAAGAGTACACTCCTTAACAGGTTCTGTGTTCAGTGTTCTTGGGATTCTTAAGATTTATCCTTTCCAGTCTCATGATGCTTCTGAAAATGTATGCTTCTGAAAGGACACATGAGTGATGGCCATTTAGTTGTATTATATTACCAAAGAAGTTCACAAATTTTCATGAGTTTTTACCCAGTTACATTTGATTTTTCAACAATTAGCTAGCTTTTATTAAATGTCTACTATTTTCCAGACTAGTGGTTCTCCTAAGAAATTGTTATAAATGCAAACTCTGGGCATGGGTCCCAGCAAACCAGATGATTCAGATGCATGTCAAAGAAGATAATATTTAATATTTACCAAACATCCTGGCATGAGGCCTTGAACATAGTAGGCATTTAATAAACATATTAGCTGTTACTACTTTTTTAATAAATAGTTCACTCTAGCTCCTTAAAAGAAATGTTCTAATTAATTTGAGATCCTTGGAAGAAATAGTTCTATGTATTCAATTATTTGTAGAACATATGACTTTACATGTTTAGAATCAAACTCATTGTCTTCTACCCAAGACAGATTTCGTCTTCTAACTTCCCCATTTTTCTCAATGGCAAAAATAGATCTCTGAGGATCTTGACCAGAAACTTCCCTATTGAAAAACCATTCTGATTAAAAAAAAAAAAGAAAAACCATTCTGGATGGTGATAGATGCCCATAAGCCTGGACATATTTCTTCATCCAACTGCTTCAGGATGTGAAATTCTCATCATCAAATCACTCTATTGAGCTAAGAAATTGCATCCACAAGTCTTATGCTGAAGTTCACCCTACGTTTCTAGAGAAGACATTTATTAATGCAAAAGCATATCAGGAATTCAGAGTAACTAGAATTCACGTAGTAGACCCCTCAGTGTCTGTCCTGTTGTTGTTGCAGTTGTTGCTGTTGACAGTGAGGATGGCAGGCATCTTTCTCTGGAAGGAGCTGAGCAAAGTCGCTAGCACCCGGGATAAGCAGATAGCTCCCCTTCCAGAGGAGCTGTGCTTCCACAGACATCCTGCCTCCACTCGTAGCAAACCACTGTGAAGTACGTATCACAGGACAAAAAAATGAGTCAAGGAAATCCAGCAACTTTCTCGAGTTCACAGATCCAGGGAGTTACAGGGTAACTCCCAGATCAGACTCCGGGAACACCTGAGAGGCCACTCTCCACTTTGCCTTTACCCTGAGAACTGTAGATGAAAATTGATTTCACGTACTTCAAAATTGGACCAGACATCAATTCCAATCAATTGTTGAATCCATCCATTTTCCCTTTGGATTCCTCTGCATTCCCATGGCCATCCTTCAGGTTCTAGAACTTACTACAGACATTCTGCTCTAATCTCAACTTGCACCCGTAATTTCTGCCCATTTTGTCTTTGTAAAACACTATTTTCATCAGTTTACCATTTTGCATTTTGTTTTTGTTTTTGTTTTACTGTCTTAGTGCAGAAGTAGTTTTCCTTGGGTGACCCCAAGAATCACTTAAGTAACATGTTTAATGCAGATTCCTAGGCCCTGTTTCCTCAGGTTCTGGTTTAGGTGATCTGGGGGTGGGGTGCGTGGATCTAAGGTGGTAGTGACAAGGTCTTCCTGGTCTAAAAACCATATTCTGAGAAACATCGCCTGCCAGAGTATCACATCCAGTTTTGGTTTATCGTCCAAGTTGCTCCAAATTTTGGGTTACCTTACCTGCCCACACTTATATAATAAAGAGTAAATGTTGGCAGATCTTTAGCTATGTGTAGTATAAACTGAGAAAATGAGTTTTATGTATATATTTCAAAGGATACCAAGTTGAACACAGAAGGCTAACCTAAATCAAAATACCCAAAAGCATGCATATCTCAAAAGTATTTTTCTCCCCTTTGGAGGGATAGCAAACAAGAAGCCAGAATGAGGGAAGATGACAGTACCAAAGCATGGCTCGGGCAATACAATCAACTTCTCCAAATAGAGGACCATGACTTTGCAATGAGGCCTGGATTTGGAGGTGAGTACTATCTTTACAAAACTCTTAGGCCACCATCTCTTGCACGGTCAACATGAAGTCGAAAATCTGAAGCAATTAAGACCAAAACACAAGTGAAGAACATCAATTAAAAAAAAAAAAACTTTTACAATGATATTCTCTTGAATGAGAACAATTAATAAATTTTAAATTGATCAAAAGATAAATATCTTTAGTAAAGATCCACACTATTTACTAATTACAAAGAGTGTGTGCTCAATAAATAGTGAATGGGTGTATCATGCCTATACAGCAACTACTTATTCTTTCAACTAAAACCTGTAAGTTGGATTCTGTGATGATATTCATAAAATCTTATTGAATAAGTTTGTAAGCTGGAGTGCCTGGCTTTGGTGAAAGGACTAACACACCAAATGCTACGGCTCTCCCTATGAAACATCTCTGTTCAGGTTTTTCATTTTATTACTTCAGGCACCTTCCAGAATGTGGGAGTGCTGGGCACTGGGCTGAGCCTGTTACTACACTAGCTTATTCCACCTTCCCAGTGCCTTATAAGTAGGCGCTATTATGATCCCTAATATTCCAGTGTGGAAACTGGGGTGTAGAGAGGTTAGGAGATTTGCTCAAAGCCAGGAAAAAAGCAATAGGCAGTGGAACCGAGATGCAAGGGCAGGTAAGCAGGACCGCAGGAGGCCATGTAAGGACATACTTGGACCAAAGTCTTTCCTGCCCTCAGATTGTTTAACGTGAGTCTAGTTGCATCCCTGAGGGAACCAAGTTTTCCAGAGATGCACAGGATGTGGTGGAATCAAGCAGTCAATCTGAACTCTTCGCCTTGCTGCTAAATCCATCCTGAGGCTTCTGTCATTGACCTAAGTCTCCACTCCCACCATTCCTGAGCTAACAACTTTTCAGACTATTAGAGGTTTGGCTATAGCAGAAGCAAATGTGAAGCTGAGAAGGCAGGAGCCCTCAGCTGTAGAACAGGGGCAGCTTTTTCATAAACAACTCATACTTTAAGTTTTCGGAGTGGGGTGGGGGAAACTTGACACTGGCTCTATTGTGGTTATGACCAAGGGAAGCACAACGGGCATGTAGGTACCTCAGAGGACTCATTTGTTAGTAGGTAAAATAAAACAGTAGGTCAGGTAGTTGTGATGTTGAGGGGTGTTTATTGTTTTTTAACTTCGTGGAATCCATTGGGTTGCAATTCTAAGGGTCTGGCTTTGGTTTTATTAGATTCGTGACTAAAACATTAACAAGCATCAAAGTCACCTGGGGGATTCTTAACAGCAGATTGCTGAGCCCCACCCCACACCCAGGTTTCAATTCCCTAGATCTGGGTGGGACCAACAATTTGCGTTTCTTTCTCTCTTTTTTTTTTTAATTTTTTAATTAACATATAATGTATTATTGTTTCAGGGAAACAATTTGCATTTCTAATCAACTCCTGGGTGATGCTGATACAGCTAGTCTGAAAATCACATTTGATAATTGCTGAATTAGATTATCAGCATCAGATTAACTCTCGGGCATTTCATTTTTTGTTTTTTCCAGAGCATTTCTCACACTTACTGAAGTTAATTTAAGATTTTAGCAGCCTCTAAATTAATCAGGTTTAAAGATGTGTTCGTGTTTTACTTCCGGGACTACTTCTTTGTCTTTTCTTCACATCACTGCTCCTCAAGATGTGTCTTCCTTACTGGAATTCTCCCAAAGATGCCTGAGCCCTAAACTACAATTCCCAACAGACCGTTTCTTTCCTCACCAACCAAAGTTTTCCCACAGTTTGGATAATATACTCTACAGCTATCATGCAATTATTCTGTACGTTGGTCTCTAGGATTCTATAAAAAGTTTCTAATGTCTCCCCTACCAACGTTTAGTTGGAGAAAATGTTACGAAGATAGACTTGCCCTGCCATGGGCCTTTTTAGGCACTAGAGGGAGCCAGTCGCACAGGAATGGCTTGGACCTGGCCTTTCCTGAACAGCAATCAGAAGCTCAAAACGATGTATGCACTTCAACACCAATACAAAAAGCTGCCCTAATTCCTGTCAGTTTAGGTTCCTCAATTAAATGAATTCCTATCTTAGAGGAAAGGGTTTCTATGGGTCTATTTTAGACCACCGAAAGCCAGAAAGATTGAGAGAAAAATGGCTGTCCTTGAATTTGGACACAAGCACTCTCTCTAGAAAGGCTTTATCACTCAAAGTGATTCAAGGACCGGCAGCAGAATCACCTGGGAGTTAGTTAAAAATGCAGAAGCTCAGGCCCCACGCTCAGGCTTTCTGAATCAAAATCTGCATTTTAATAAGATCCCCAGGTGATTTGAATTCACTTTACAATTGAGAAACACTGCTGCAGATGACTGAGGGAGGACCTTCTGCTCTTACCTTAAAACACTTAAATCTTCATTCTCCCTCCCCTGTATCATCCTGGTCCCCCAGAAAAACATAAAATTGACCTTAAATTTCCACTTCCTTTGATCTGTTGGAGATACATGTTAAGATTTTATTTTGAGTGGGAACGGTTTTTTAAAAAGCAATTATTTTTCCTGAGGCTATATTGTGGGGTTATTAAAAATGCAATTGAAATGTGTTACTTAGTGGCAGGTGGCAAATCATCCCACGATGAAGAAATTTTTCTGACAGTCATGGACTGGGGCTAAATGGTGTCCAAATGTCTTATGTGTTCAGTCAGCTCAGGCAGAAGAGTCCATAAATTCAGGCAGAAGTGTCAGCCTAGTAGCTCCATGAAAAACAGTCCTTAACCTTCTCTTGTCTTGGTCAGAACAGCTTCTTCTACCAGTGACCCATTTCTCTGTTCTCTCAAGGCTGCGTTCCTGGGGGAATCAGGCTGCAGGATAGACAAGACAGGCTTTAATTTATCATCTCCTTCTTTATACTTGTTCATAACATAAACACACGCACATACTTCTTTCCTCTTGTGCTAAATGTAACTTCAGCACTTCTCCTGCCTTAATGTGTTTTCCTAATTAGCTTTAACATTAAAACCAGCTGCTACTGCAGAGTTTTTTACTTTTATAAAGCATTAGAAGATTAATTGACTCATTATGTGGAAACAGGAGGATATAAATTTAGGGGAGCTTTTTGTTTAACTTGGGTTATAAATTGCAGCTCATTTTCTTTATGTTTTTCCTACCCTTTACATCTCTCATCACTGAGGGCTTTTTTGTTTCAGTCTTAGAGGTGATGATTTGTTTCTTTAAAGTGAAATCAATTTAGCATCTAGATACTGGCTACTGAGTCAAGACAAAAACTAAGGTTGTGAAAGCCGCTTTTATGATCTATGTTTGTCAAGCAAGAGGACTAGCCTGGGAGCTGGAGGGAACTGGCTGTATTCCTGCATTAACTAGCCTTGGGTTTCAGGCAAGCTGGCTAACATCTCCGAGTGAGTTATGTCATATGTCAAATGGAGGTAACACCTACCTAACAAACAGCTGTAACGATAATAGGAGATAATATATTGTATGATGTATTTTAAGTGTACTATACACATAAGACATATGACTGTTATTTAACAATACTTATCCCAGCATACATAAAAATAGACTGATGGTCTATCCTTACGTATATAAAAACGACAACAGATGTGTGTGCCACTACCTAGGTATTGATCCTGGGAAATCAACGCATAATGATAACGGTTAATGTTTATTTATTTTTTACTATATTCCAAACGCTTTATATATGGAATTAATGCAAGTATTTGTGAAATTGTTATTATTCATGTTGTTATATATGTTACTGTTCCAATAGATGCTGGACAGGTTGGTCGGTAAGACGTTTGAATGGGGTTAGGTTAAGGACTTGACACGCATTCTTTCATTTAGTCTCACGGCAAGGCTATTAGGTAAGTACCACAGATTTATTTCCCCTATTTTACAAATAAGCAAACTGAGACTTAGAGGAATTAAGGGATTTATGGAAGTTTTGGCTTTAATTCAGGGTTAGTAGCTAGAAATTCCGTGATTTTTAATCCATCTGCTTTATGACTACCTTCTCTCTTCTGAGACTCAGCTCCTTGTCTATAAAAAGAATGATATCTGGAACTATATCCAGCTCCAAAATTATGTAATTTTGCACCTTGCCTTTACATGGCCCTCCCCCTCCACACTGTCCTCGAGAATGTATAGATTCCTAGACCCCAGAGTAAGGTACACTTGGGCATGGAGTTCAAAGGAGCCAAAAATGAGGTCAGATGGCATCTGAGGGCAAACATTTTTCTTCAGAATGGAAGAGCTCAATTCCCCCAAGAATAGAAATGAAAGGAAGAAAAAAGAAATTGAGAATGTTTCCAGGAGTCCATTCCTAATGGACAAGTCATGTTTTTACCCCACTCTTTACCCCAAACCAGTCTTCTAACCACCCTGAGGGTCTAGTTCTTTCCAGTGGTGGCATGAATATCTCCTTGTGTGGTGGCTTTATATGACTGCCCCAGCTTGCAGAAATAGTCATTCACAACTGGGATCTGCTTACAAGTCACAAAATTCTACATGCAAATTGTTCTCAGGTTTTGTCATAAAATAGGTGCTCTGTGAGAAGCACTGTATCATTTTCTCATCAGGAGTGGGTTGATTAAATGTTTGAGTGCAAGACTGGGAATAGTAACTTGCATTGCTAGGAGCAGGTTTGCATTTTTGTTGAATTGCAATAGCAATAACATTTATTTAGTGCCATTTATTGAACACCAATTAAGTTTACTAACTGTGTATTATTGCTAGTCCTCAAATAAGTCTCCAAGGTGAGTACTGCTACTAGGATTTTATAGGTGAGGAAACTAAGTTTAGAAATGTTACTTACAATGGATCACAGATGAGTGGTAGAGCAGGGTTCAAACTCCCGTCTGTGACTCTAACACCAGAAGTTTAACTAGGACATTTCTGCTACCTCTCCAAGACCGTGCCAGGCTTTTCAATCCCTTAAACTATTGGAATTAATGGGAATATTTACTCATCCTGAAGCAATCCTGAAAGGCCATGAATTTTTATTGTGATATCTCTACTAACTGAAGAAAAAAAGTAAACAAAACAAAAGCATCAGAGCTGAACGCGGTATATAATAGAGTAATCCTGAAGAGTTCCCAAGTTAAGGCATAACCATAATTATCGTTAAACAATTTTTAAATAGAATTGTCATCATTAATGTATAGAAAGTAACTGATCCAATACTACAGGAAGTCATTGGTGTTTACGATGCAAGCAAAGTGTTCCTGAAACCCAGAGTGGGAAATGTATTTGGGTGACAAGCCCAGGGCCTATCCAGCTGGAACTCCTGTAAGTAAGGAATGATATGAGGGTATGTTATGGAATATAAAAGGAAATCTGTCTTGGTAAAGTGAAGGTAACTTCAGCCAATTAATGAGGGGAGTCCTAGTTGGTGGACAGGGACTGGCGAGGCATATCTTGTTTTATAATGTGTTGTGCATTTATTTTTTTTTTTAAAGATTTTATTTATTTATTTGGCACAGAGAGAGAGAGAGAGTGAGGGCTCACAAGCAGGGGGAGCGGCAGGCAGAGGGAGAAGCAGACTCCCTGCTGAGCAAGGAGCCTGGGATCACGACCTGAGCCAAAGGCAGTTGCTTAAAGGATTGAGCCACCCAGGCGTCCCATGTGTTATGCATTTAAAACACAGTAATTAGGCACTTTGTTGAATGATATGCACATGTATGTCACATGTCACAAATCCAGACATTAATTAGCCTCAAGGAGGAAGTTTTCCAGCCCAAACCTTCTCAATGCAGAATCTTGACTAAAACAACCTGGGATCCACCTAGGCAAGATTTCTGTTTCTGCAAAAATCGTTGAAAGCATTTTTTTAAACTCAGAATTCTACAGAGACAAAAAATTTAATTGAGAATTGGTCACCATGAAAAGAAAGCATATGAAGACTACATGTATAAACATAAAAATTATTTTAACATATACATACATCAAATTCCATGCATGGTACTAAGTAAGGAAGTTGTTAACATCAGTTTACCCTCACACAGGAACTGGTGAAACCCTTTGTAAGCTGTAACAAGGAAATGTCTTGGTCTTGGTCTGGTCTAGGTTCTCTTATGGTGTTGTCATCCATGTTCTCCGGACCCATGAACCAGATTCATTGAGACCCAACTGCAAACAAATCTTAGCGCTTGTCTGAATTTTCTCCAATTCTGACTTTCAATACATTCTCATCAAACACATTTCTAAGGATGTTTGCTTCATCCCAACTGCAGGTTGTGGTTACCGATGTCCTGCAAAGAGACCGTTGTGAGTGTGTGGCAGCCCTGTGTAGACTACTCTGGTCTGTGTTCTTCCAGCCTACCACGCACTGCCCAAGTAGAAGAAGCTGATTTTTTGGAAAGAGAGAAAAGGCTCCCACATTTTTCAGAGTCATGAACTCCACGACTACTCCACTCCCTGACTATCTTAGACCTATGTTTTTGAAACATTGTTCTCTTTTAAATCACTACTAGCTAAAACAAAAAACAAAAAACAAAAAAAATTGAACACACTACTTCTATACCATAAGTATACTATAAGAAGGAAAATGTTGAGTTGTTTCTAAGTGTAATAATGTGTAATGTGTATATAATTATGTATATATAATAATGTCTAATGTGTAATAATTATTGAAATAACATTTACACATGTGCCTTTTTATTGTAATTGACTATATAATAATATATGAATAGATAATGGAGAAATTTGTTGTTAAAACAATTTTTAAAGTAATTCACTTGCAACATTGATCTCTCTCTGCTTTGAATATTACCAAAATAATTTTAATGATTTCTAAGTATATGATTCATTCTTCTTTCTGAAGGGTCTCCAGTGCCAGTAGGTATAGATGTCCGGGTTGAAAGCATTGACAGCATTTCAGAGGTTAACATGGTAAGTTTCTTATGAGATATTGGTCTTTTCCTGAAAAGATAGAGAATAGTGTCAAAATCGCTAGTGTTTTAAAAAACCAATTTAATTATGTATGTTACTATTATGCATTTTTTTGTAGAGCTGAAGTTACTTTGCTATCTATTAACTTCTTTCTGCTTGAAATTTAGATTTTATATGTTACTTTTATCATATGCAAATACCACAATTGAAGATAAAATGTAAAAAAAGAAGATAAAGGGGCACCTGGGTGGCTCAGTCATTAAGCATCTGCCTTAGGCTCAGGTCATGATCCAGGGTCCTGGGATTGAACCCCGCATCGGGCTCCCTGCTCAGTGGGAAGCCTGCTTGTCCCTCTCCCACTCCCCCTGCTTGTGTTCCCTCTCTTGCTGTGCCTTTCTCTGTCAAATAAATAAATAAATCTTTAAAAAAAAAGATAAAGATGAGAAATGGGCAGACGACATGAACAGACATTTTTCCAAAGAAGACATCCAAATGGCCAACAGACCCATGAAAAAGTGCTCAACGTTGCTCGGCATCAGGGAAATCCAAATCAAAACCTCAATGAGATACCACCTCACACCAGTCAGAATGGCTAAAATTAACAAGTCAGGAAACGACAGATGTTGGCGGGGATGCGGAGAAAGGGGAACCCTCCTACACTGTTGGTGGGAATGCAAGCTGGTGCAACCACTCTGGAAAACAGTATGGAGGTTCCTCAAACAGTTGAAAATAGAGCTACCATACGATCCAGCAATTGTACTACTGGGTATTTACCACAAAGATACAAATGTAGGGATCCGAAGGGGTACGTGCACCCCAATGTTTATAGCAGCAATGTCCACAATAGCCAAACTGTGGAAAGAGCCAAGATGTCCATCGACAGATGAATGGATAAAGAAGATGTGGTATTTATACACAATGGAATATTATGCAGCCACCAAAAGGAATGAGATCTTGCCATTTGCAATGACGTGGATGGAACTGGAGAGTGTTATGCTGAGTGAAATAAGTCAATCAGAGAAAGACATGTATCATATGACCTCACTGATATGAGGAATTCTTAATCTCAGGAAACAAACTGAGGGTTGCTGGAGTGGTGGGGGTGTGGGAGGGATGGGGTGGCTGGGTGATAGACACTGGGGAGGGTATGTGCTAGGATGAGTGCTGTGAATTGTGCAAGACTGTTGAATCACAGATCTGTACCTCTGAAACAAATAATGCAATATATGTTAAGAAAAAAAAAAAGAAGAAGACAGCAGGAGGGGAAGAATGAAGGGGAGTAAATCGGAGGGGGAGACAAACCATGAGAGACGATGGACTCTGAAAAACAAGCTGAGGGTTCTAGAGGGGAGGGGGGTGGGGGGATGGGTTGGCCTGGTGATGGGTATTAAGGAGGGCACGTTCTGCATGGAGCACTGGGTGTTATGCACAAACAATGAATCATGGAACACTACATCAAAAACTAATGATGTAGTGTATAGTGATTAACATAACAATAAAAAATTTTAAAAAAAGGAAAAAATAAAAAGAAAGAGAAAAAAGTAGGGAATCTCTTAAGGAAACCGACCTAGAAAATATAAATCAATTAAATTGGTAGATCAAATAATCTTTTGTATATATACTTAATATTTTATTTATAGTGATTCCTCCAACTAGTCATTGCCATCCAAATGCTAACTGAATGAAAAATTATAGGACATATAAAAATTCCAGCGAATGCTAAACAAAATTTTCTATGACTTGTTATATTTGTTTCAATCTTCAGTTAATGTTCTTGTAGTCCTTATCATTATCGAATTTGGTATTATTTCAAGTTTCACTATGAAACTTCCTTCATTTTAACCACCCTACTCCCAAAGGGAATAGCATCAAGGGTACTCACTACTTAAAAATGCCTTTTTTCAAAAGTTTTGTCTCTTCTCTGACAAAAACCAGCTTCTACTGACATTTTCTTGAGTCTATTGTACTCCAGGAACAAGTACTCTTTTCCTCTTCCCTGGCATAATCTCTAAATTATCACTGAATGACCCAGTCTGCATCTAAAATTCTCATTGTCTCCACCCAGGTGCCCCTAAAACCAGACCTTATCCTTCTCTCTTGAATAAGGTGAACTACGGGACTCAGTATCAGCTAAAACTGCACTGGGTTCTCCATGCCCAAGGTGAAAATGCTTTCTAATTATCAGTAACCCCCAGTGTTGGCTTCTTTTGCTTCTCCTTTATCATCTTCCCACCCTGAATTCACTTTCAATTCCTTGAAGTTTTACCCCACTCTCTTCTCAACATGGTGTTCAGCCTGCTTTCTCATGATGGTGCCCACTAGTGGCGATGTTGATGTGTCACTGAAATGTACCAATGTCTGCTATTTGATTTCATAAGCTCAGATCAGATTGAGCACCTAATTCTAAATATATGCCTACTAAAGCAATCCATGCAGTAACCCACACAACACCCTGTAGAGTAGTGTTATGGGAATGAATGAATCATTCTATTTATTTGCCCTCACCCTAATTCAAAACTACACGTCTGATGCTCCCGGATTAACCTAGAGCAATAATACAATGCACCTCTATTCTGAACCATAAAAAAAAAAAAACCTAGCTCATCATTAATTGGTGACTTATCTGTAGTTTACTGAGATTTGTCTTTTGCTTAACCATAAATGTCAACGTTCTGTCACATGTGCTAGTTCAAGAATAATTTGAGTATTGTTGGGAAATAAATGATAGTAAGATGTAAACAATTGTGAAAGATGAAACACATCATCATCGTCCACACCCAATGACTTGGATGTAGCTAGGGGAGTTTTTGTTCACACAAACAAGATGTTAAATGTAGCATCTGAGAGCCAAACAAATCTCAAAGTATTGACTAACCATTTTTTTCCCTGCTAAAATAATGTTAATATAGCTCTGTCTGCCCCCCATCTTTCTCTCTTTACAATTGGGTTACACACTAATAATTCAGTTCCCTCAGCCATACTGGGCCAGAATCTCAGGGTACTAGCTTCTGGGGAATATGCTATTTTGACAAATTCACAGGTAAGTCTTTTGGACACTAGAATTTGAGAACCACAATTTCTTGGTATTCTTTCTCTCTCTCAAGCTGAGGAAAATCGTTATCTCCATGTCAGGATCTCTGACAGCATGCTTTCTATTAACAGCTCTAATAAATGCTGTATCCATTTTTGTGGGACTATATTTTATTCAACTTGGGGTGGGGGCTTCTTTAACAAAAATAATACAAATGTATGGATACAGAATCCATTATAAAAGTGAATATATATTTACAATGAAAAAAATAAGTCAAAATAAAATACTGGGCCATGTAGTTCCAAATTCTTTTCTTCTGAGATCTCTTCAGGTGATTTATACCAGTGCTTATGTAGAAATGTTTTCCAGTTATAACCTGGCTTCCCTTACCCAACTTGAATTCTCTCTGGTTCCTAGAAACTCAACACTCACCAGACTTCAAGTGAAGGAGAGGCTCTGCAACTCAAGCTCACTGGCTTCATCCTAAATCTGCCTGAAAATACAATATAAGCCATTCACTTTATAGGTCATTAACGCCCATGCCAATCAGTCTAGGACTAATGGTATTAATTGGTCATCCTGAACCATGTTCCTCTGGCTTTGACTTGTCTCTTTTTCTCTCTGCCTAGGACTTTACAATGACTTTTTATCTCAGACATTACTGGAAAGATGAGAGGCTCTCCTTTCCTAGCACAACAAACAAAAGCATGACCTTTGATCATAGATTGATCAAAAAGATTTGGGTGCCTGACATCTTTTTTGTCCATTCTAAAAGATCCTTCATTCATGATACAACTGTGGAGAACATGATGCTGCGCGTACACCCTGATGGAAACGTCCTCTTCAGTCTCAGGTAAGGAGGGCTGTGTACCTTCTTTGGCTTCCCTATACCAGGGCTGTCTACACAAAAGCTAGTGGATCTCACTTCTGACTAAACTCACAGTATTACTGTCTGTTTAGTCATGCTGAAGGTTGGGACACAGGCAGAAAATGTGATTTTTCCTTGTTCTAACTTCCAGATTTTAAAGACTAGTTTTCTACTCTATCTACATATCGTTGGATATCAGCATATCATTGGAAAATGATAGAAAATAAGATTGGACAGAGTGGGCCAAAGTATGGAAATCCCCAAAAGTCTGGCCCACAATTTTATAGGTGCACAAAATTGCTTTTCTTCTTTACCAACTACATATTACCAAGCAGTCTTGGAATCTTGGATCAACTAAATAGTTTTCTTAATTATCTCCTTCATTTTTTACAAGAAGGTATAGTCATTGTTCAAATTACCACTGATTTGTTTTACTCCCTTTTCATTTTTTTAATTCAAAACATTTTTTCTGACACTATGCTATAATAGCCCTCCATCTTTAATTCACAATATGTTCTTTTAGCCTAATGAATCCTGTACTTACTGAATGGCTTATCATTGGTAATTCTAAAAATGCTTAGTAAATCCAAGTAATTCAATGTTTTTCATGTCTTAGAAATCCCAGAAAGACTCTGTCGTAAGACTCCAAAAAAAAAAAAAGGCTCCCCAAAGGATATACATGCCTTAGTCCTTGGAACCTGTGAAAGTTACTTTATTTGGCCAAAAAAAAAAAAGGAGGGGGGGATCTTAGCAGATGTAATTAACTTAAGGATCTTGAGGTAGGAAAATTATCCTGTTTCAGTTGGTTGGGACCCAAACGCAATCAGTCGTAAGTATCTTTGTTAGAGAAAGTCAATGTGACCATTAAGATGGAGATGGAGTGACACAGCCACTAGTGCAGGGGTGTCAGCTGCTGCCAGAAGCTGTAAGAGGCAAGGAACGAATTGCCCCCTAGAGCCTCTGGAGGGAACAGGGTCTTTCTGACACCTTAATTTTGGTGTAGTAATACTAATTTCAGACTTCTGTCCTCCAGAACTGTGAGAGAATAAATTTCTGTTGTTTTAAGCCACCAAGTTTGTGGTAATTTGTTACAGTGGTAATAGAAAATTAATACAGGTTCTTTTTGTTCACTAAAAACACCATGCTCGCTTTAGGACAAAGGTGCTGTTGCCATATTGCTCTCAATGTTTTTAAAAAGGCAATGAAAGGGAAGTAATACTTTCGGTAGAACTTTTAAGTCAGGAGGAACATGGGCCTCGGACACATACCCGAGTCAGGCCTCACTGGGAATCAGAAGCAGAATGGCAGCGTCTGGCCAAGGAATCAACTGTTTAAAACTTTCAACTTCTTAAAATTAATTATTTTGGTGAAAGAATTTCTCTCTTTGGCCAGACTCTGCTAGGCTCCTCTGAACTTTCTTCTCACCTAGTCCCTGACTTTTGAGATTCCGTGTTTGTCTCTGCTAAGTGCAGTCAGCCAGAATCCTCCATCTGCAATATCTGATCACCCTCCAAATCTGATCAGATTCCTCATCTTCTACCACCCCCAGGTGATATCTGATCACCCTGGCCTGCCTTCAGCAAGGATCCTGTTAGCTCATTTTAGCCAGAACCACCCTCCCACCCACCTCTTATGAGTGATGTTTCCTCTGAGTAATGTTTCCATCCACTGCCCCTAACCCTGCTCCTTGGCTATAAATTCCTACTTTTCCTTGTTGTATTTGGAGTTGAGCCCACTCCTCTCTCCCTTGTTAATAAACCAAATTATAGTAGTTCCCCTAAATAAATTCTTCCTTACCGTTCTTGAACAAGTGTCATGGATAGTTTTCTCATTACCACCACTTACTTGACCACTTTGGTTGTTAATTTATTCATGTCTACTATGAAGTAGACTCAAAAGACTTCAGAGGTCCCTTCTGCACACATCTACTTATATGTGGATTTTTTTTTTTGATAAATACAGTACAGTACTGTGAATGTATTTTCTCCTATGATTTTCTTAATAACATCTCTTCTTTTCAGTTTTACTATAGGAACACAGTATAAAATACATATAAAAATATGTGTTAATTGACTGTTTATGTTGTCAGTAAGGCTTCTGATCAACAGTAGGCTTTTAGTAGTTAAATTTTGGGGGAGTCAAAAAGTTATATATGATTTTCAACTGCACAGAGGTTGGCACCCCTAACCCCTGAATTGTTCAAAGGTCAACTGTAGCAGTAATATACCAAAATGAGTGTTTTGTGACACAAAGTCATCCAGATACTTCCCTGGGTTGGCATTTTGCTGCATGATTATTGACAGTAGAATTTAAGCCCATGGAGGATAAAATGGTTCTACTTCTCTGATTAACTTGGGGGCACCATGGGTAGGAGCAGCTGTTGCCTTTGTTTTGTGCAGACTTGCTTAGGGGCCTTTTATAAACCTCTGATCTGCTGTTGTGGATACCAGAGTTTGTACTTTGAGGCAGGATCATAGTATAGCAGCCTCTGCCTAAAGCCAGAAAAATCTAGGAGGATATAAAATTTGAAAAAACAATCCTCATCAGTATGCAAGACTTCATGGCACCTGAATTAGGCACTGATCACATAAATCTGTAACTGAAAATGCTCCAGGCTTTCTCCTCAGTCCTGGAAAGAGACTTTTCTCAGGTCAACTTCCTTTGTGAGAGAAACCTTTACCCATAGGTTTTTATTACCACCATCCCAGCCCTTTATGACTAGAAACCGAGTTTGGATCTTTAAAAAAGCAGAAAATATTTAAA
Organism: Callorhinus ursinus; assembly: GCF_003265705.2. Lineage (NCBI taxonomy): Eukaryota > Metazoa > Chordata > Mammalia > Carnivora > Otariidae > Callorhinus > Callorhinus ursinus. The sequence goes on along the minus strand of NW_027397063.1, from coordinate 37,202,767 downwards.
TCTATTTAAAAGTCATCTCCCTTTGAAGTATGTTTTTCTGAAGACATTGGAGCCAAAAAATACAGAGGACGCAGACTAGGGAACAGTGAGATCAGGAACAATCTTTAGGGCAGGAATTCCTGTGTTAATCCTGTGTTTTCAGCAAACTACACACCTTCCTGGGTTTGCGTCCTTAGACATTATTTGGATAGAGGATGGTAATGCCTGTTTTGCACTATTCTTTAAAGGCACACAAAGCAAGCGCCACAGTAAGGGAGTTTCAGTATTACAGGTTTATTTGGCCATATGGTGAAATGATCTGCAGTTTCTGTTTTCTCTCTCCTTTTATAGGATAACTGTTTCAGCCATGTGCTTTATGGATTTCAGCAGGTTTCCTCTTGACACTCAAAACTGTTCCCTTGAACTGGAAAGCTGTAAGTCTTACTTCCTGATGGAATGAGTACAGAGTTCAGAATGATCTGAACATACCATCACATACCTGTACACATATAAGCATGTTCTTAACAAGCATTTAAAAATCTTGATATAAGTTAAATATGTTGGTTCAAAATAATTACTTTTTTTTTTAAACCAAAGATGATGGCAGATTGTCTCTCAAAAGAGAACATGCAGGGAAAGGATGTTTTCATAGTACATATTCTGTAGTTTCCACCTGGTTATAAAGGAACAATTTCCCTAAAAGGGTATATTCTTGCTGATGTTATTAACATAGACTGACACACCTCCCAAATTTGGAAAGCTCTGGAATTCATGTTCCCATATAAGTCACAAACTTCCATTAAATGTACTTGGGTTCCCCAGAAAAAGGCAGCTCTAGACATAGACCCTGTAATCAAAGCCCTGTCAGAGGGCTCTGAGCCGGCTCCTTGTCAATCACTGTTGCTGACCCATCAGTTGGTTTTTTGTTTTGTTTTGTTTTTGTTTTTTTTAAAGTTTTTATTTATTTGATGGAGAGAAAGAGAGAGAGAGAGAGAGCACAAGCAGGCGGAGTGGCAGGCAGAGGGAGAGGGAGAAGCAGGCTCCCCGCTAAGCAGGGAGCCCGAAGTGGGGCTCCATCCCAGGACCCTGGGATCATGACCTGAGCTGAAGGCAAACGCTTAACCGACTGAGCCACCCAGGCACTCCCCCATCAGTTGTTTTTGATACAACATCTTAAAAGCTGACTGCAAGTTTTCATAATTGGCCAAAACGCTGGGAATCTCAGTGGATGCCCCTCCCCAAATCCATTAGAAGCTTTCTATAACGCTATTTGATTTCAGAAGAAAATTCTTTATGAGCTCAGCTGATTTTGGAATTTCATCCGAGAGAGCTACCAAAACTGAAGGGGCCTGCCGACCTAGGGTCAGGCCTCTGACTCGGAGCAGATGGTGTTTTGACAGGACTCTGCACACAGGGAGGGGAGCAGCTATTCAGAGAGTTTTAACTCAACATGTGGGCACAAGAAAGACCTCCACACTATGCCGGTGATTAGGGTCGAAGTTTTGGAGATTATTCTTTCTTTTGGTAGGTATGGGTATTATTAGTCTATTGGCAAATGTTTTTCAGGATCTGATATCTACATGTCACTGGACCAGGCACTGGGGATACAGAACTGTGTAAAACATGGCTATAGACTTCATGGAGTGCACAAGAACTGATTCTAGTAACAAGAATATTATTTTCTTGTTTTAGATGCCTACAATGAAGAGGATCTAATGTTGTACTGGAAACGGGGAAACAAGTCCCTAAATACTGATGAGCATATTTCCCTTTCTCAGTTCTTCATTGAGGAGTTCAGTGCATCCAGTGGATTCGCTTTCTACAGCAGCACAGGTGCATTATTTTATGTGGACAGTTTATTAGCACTTACTGAGCACCTACTGTTTGCAAAGTACCACAACATGTGAAGAGACCTGAATCCAAACAAGTGTCCCATTTAGCCAGTGCCCTCATTCCTTCTTTACAGGCAGCCTCCTCCACCTTTCTAGTACGTGACTTCTCCTCCTCATGCTGTCACCTCTAAATAAACACCTTGCTTCCATTCCTGGCCTCTGCAGTCTACTGTTCATACAGCCTACAGAGTGATCTTTGAAAACATAAAGACCACAATCCTTTCCTGCTAAAAACCCTCCAGTGTGTTTCCACCACACTTAAAACAAAACTCAACTTTCTCAAGTGGCCTACAAGGCCCACATGATCTACCTCTGACCTCACCCACTACACCCTCCCCCTCCACTCTCTCCACACTGGCCTTGCCTGTCCTCAAACACACCTGTCTCATTCTACCTACACAGCTGCTGTGGCCTTTTCTTCCCGCTGCCTGGAGTGATGTTCCCCCAGTTTTCTCATGACTGGCTCCCTCTTTCCATTCAGGGTGTTGTTCAAATACCATCTCAAAGAGTGCTTTCTTAACCATCATGTCTAAACTAGGCCTCCTTCCTCACCATTCCCTGTCTGTATTTGTCTTCACAGCACTTAACGCTCCCTGAAATACATCTCTAGTTGACTGCTTTCTTGTGTGAGGGCCTGACCAGAAAGAGTGCAAGAAATCTGTCTGCCTTGTTCACCATTTCTTCCCCAGCACCTGGAGTGGGCATGGCACATGATAGATACTCAATAAATACTGCTGTGCTTGCTTCAGTAGCACATATACTCAGTAAGTATGGCTGGGTGAATCAGGCAGTAAAACAAAGTCCATTCAATATCAGGCCTATATCGTATGCTCTTTACTATGACAGATATATTTTTCATTTGGCAACATGTATACACGGCACTTTTTAAATTATGCTTGATCCCAGTTGATTAAAGTTAGAAGTAGCTTTCTCTTCCCTGGTTATTAGCATTTTGGGTCATTTCAGGAAGAATCCGTATAAAATGCCGTGTTAGATTTTTGAAGCCATACCTAGGCTGGAAAATGTATGCTGGCCCCTGAGTTTCAGGGCCGCCCTGCCTGGACTTTCTAGAACCAACAGCTATTTAGCCATTTAGATCCAGAACAAATGCTCTATTTCACTTATTTTTTAACAATGCTTGGGATTCAGCTTGGGATAATGCTATTAACTAGAATAATGCTTATGGCCTTTTCTCTTTTCTGATTATATGAGTAACACACCTATTATTTGTTTTGATCATTGGTATACCCCTGGCACATACTAGATGCTCAATAGGTAATTGTTGCATGAATGGATGAATAAAAGGCAGATAATTTGAAAAAAATATCCAGAGAAGTTTAAAGAAAAAGCCTTTGTAATCCCACCTCCTAGAGATAAACCGTTATTATTTTTATATATGTTTCCTTTCCTCTCTTTCTCTATTGACGTAAATACAATGGACCCTTGAACGACATGAGTTTAAACTGCACGGCCCATTTACATGTGAATGCTTTCGATAAACACAGTATGGCACTGCACATGTATTTTCTCTCCCTTCTGGCTTTTTAACATTTTCTTTTCTCTAGCTTACTTTATTGTAAGAAAACAGTATATAAGACATATAACACACAAAATAAGTCTTAGTCAACTGTTACGTTTAGTGAGGCTTCCAGACAGCAGTAGGCTATTAGTAGTTAGGTTTGAGGGGACTAGAAAGTTCTATGCAGATTTTCAGCAACACCAGGGCCAGCATTCCTAACCCCTACGCAATTCAAGGGTCAACTGTATATGTTTTTCTCAGGATTTTTAATGCTCCGAGTCCTAAATTTAATTAATACTTAAACAAAGGAATGTGTGCGATGAACAATGATACATGTCAAAGTATAATTTATAGCTATTTTCATTTTGCCGTTGTTATGATGAAATAACTTTGACACATGATAGATTGTGACTGAGTCTTTGCAATGTTTGAAGCTATTACAATGTCATACATACCAAGCATAGAAATCCAAGAGTATCGTTTCCTGCACAGAATATATACTACATGTATATTAATGGCAATGACATCTCTTCAGATTTTTGAAACACAAGTATCCATTAATATATACCCATCCTCTTAAAAAGAAAAGGTTAAATTTCATTTCCAAATTCTTACTTCACCAGTATGCCATTCCATTGGCTTTGCTGTCTTTTTATTTGTCCTTGTCGGGTTTTTTAAGCCCTACCAGGCAGGTCCAACACTAGTTGATTTTTTTTACTTCTTCTGGTCATGTTTGAGAGTCTGCCTAAAGCCACGCAAAATACTTACACTGAAAAACTTCCTGCTCAGAAAGATGCTCTTAAGTGTTTTAAAATCCACTAAAAATTCTTAACATTCCAGTGTGGTTACAATTTTAAGGAAAAACATTTTGATTTCTAAGAAAAAGAAAAAAAGAAAAGAATTTAAACATACATGGTTTGTATAGCATGATAGAAAATTACCCAAGATAAATTAAAAAAATTTTAAATCATGTTATAGAAGAATATATATAATCCCATATTTGTTATTTTAAAAAAGACTTACTTATATAGGGGCACCTGCGTGGCTCAGTCAGTTAAACGTCTGCCTTCAGCTCAGGTCATGATCCCAGGGTCCTGGGATGGAGCCCTGTATCGGGCTCCCTGCTCAGTAGGGAGCCTGTTTCTCCCTCTCCCTCCCCATCTGCCGCTCCCCCTGCTTGTGCTCTCTCACTCTCTCTGTCAAAGAAATAAATAAAATCTTTTTTAAAAAAAAGATTTATATACATTTTTTTAATGTCCAAAAAGATTAACAATTGGTACTTCTGAGAGTTGAGTATAGATTGGGAATATTTTCAATTTTATTTCAACACTTCTGTATTTTTAAATTGTTACAATGTATACTTTTTAAATAAAAAGGTTAAAATGGGCTTTAAGACTATAAAAAATATAAGAGTAAAGCATTTTGGAAGTTGTAGTCAAATATCAAGTTTTTTAAAGATTTTATTTATTTGAGAGAGAGATTGAGAGTGGGGGTGGGAAGGGCAGAGGGAGAGGGAGAGAGTCTTAAGCAGACTCTGCACTGAGTGTGGAACCCCAGGCAGGGCTTGATCTCATGACCCTGAGATCATGACCTGAGCTGAAACCAAAAGTCGGACGCTTAACCTACTGCACCACCCAGGTGCCTCCAAATATCAAGTTATTAATCATATATGGGTTTATTCAATGATTCTTAGGTTTCAGAAATATCAGCATTTACAAATTTATTTTAGCTCACAAGTATATGATAGTTCTGCCTCACATTATCTATGAATTATTAAATATGGTCTCCTGAGACCTAAACCCAAGTGTTTTTCTCAGGTTAGTATCCTGCTTAAACATATTATGAATTATTAAATATGGTCTCCTGAGACCTAAACCCAAGTGTTTTTCTCAGGTTAGTATCCTGCTTAAACATATTAGCTTCATCAAAAATAATTTTTTTTATATTTTGTCTTCATTCCTATCATTATAACAACTACCATAACCTCTGTATAGCTAAACCAGCTCTACAGAAAAAAACTGTACTTCTGACTCAGAGCCAGAAGTTATAGTTATACAACTTTAGTTTCCATTTGATGGCTGAACCATCAGGTTCCCACTTTTTCCTGGCAATGTTAACAAGCAGGTGAGGGCTTCTGCCCTCTTGTGCCTTTCAATGTCCCTCACAATCATGCACTGTAAATTTACAAAGGAAAAGAAAATGACTCCTGCCCCTAAAGAATGCACTGATAATTATTCTTTACTGCAGCATAATGTAGTGGCTAAAAGTGCAAGTTTTGGAGACAGACTGCGTGAGTTCAAATCCTGGCCTTGCCACTTACTAGAAACGTTGGCAAGTTGGTTAGTCTCCCTAAGCCTCAATGTCTTCATCTTTAAGTTGTTTTTATAACACTCTCTCCCTCATAGGGTTGTGAGGATACATGATGTAATACATTTAAATAATTTAGAATGCCATCTTCCATATGGTAAGTGCTCAGGAAATATGAGCTAGTAACTATCATCCTCACTGTTTTCATCAGCAACATCATCTGGATCCTTTCAACAGAATGAGGCCTTTAATGTCACAGGCCATTGAAGGTGACAGTCTCCTGGTATAAAAACCTTCTTGAACCTTGTCTTGGGACTGACTCCTCAATCACTTCCCCTCTCTTGCATCTTCCTGGCTGCCAACTCTCCAGGCCTCTTCTCTCTTTCACAAACTCCCCTTCTTTCTACTGTGCAGCAACCTAATGGAGGCTGATGGGCCTTTCCACCCAGAATGTGGCTCAGATGTCAAAACTGATGATGCCACACACTTAGCAGAAGGGTAAAAAGAGATTTGTTACACACATAATGAGGTTTTCTAGAGGGATTACGTAGGCTCCCAAGTAGGTCTGAAAATGGCTTGAGAAAATGAGGAGGGGTGACTGGCTTGGGGTTTTATGGTGGTTAGAGGGTGGGGCTAGGGTGAGGCCTCCCTTGCATGCTTTGAACTTCCCATGGCTGTCAAAAGAGGGAGCACCCAGCTTTCTTATTGGTTTGCCCAGATGTGGGACAAAATGGGGAGGGAAAATAGGGCCTGGGAGATATGAGAAGTCAAATATCAAAAGTGGAGTCAGACTCTTTATCACACTATTCAAAATGAGGGTTCCACATCTTTTCAAGGCTGCACCACCTTTCCTGGTGGTGGAGAGAGCTCTTCCTGGCCTATAGTTTGAACCACAATATGATCCCTAGTCTCTCCTGCCCTGAAGAACCACACAACAGAGCAGCATTTCTCCTGCTCAGTTGCCAAAAACAAAGTTATTATTCAGAAAATTATGAATAAAGAAAGGACCCTGTTACCAAAATTTAGTTCATAGTTAAAACCATATATACTAACAGTGTCTTTATGAAATTCTTCCACATCTTTTCCTTATCTCCTTTAATCTCACAATGATTTTATGAAGATATAACATCGGAGAGGCTGTTATTCCAGTCTACAGCTATAATCAAAATTCTCAACAGCACAAAATAATGAAGTGGGTTTGTAACATGGGTGATACAAGACAATGAGTAGCTCAAAAAATAATGTATATTCTGACTTTACAATGCACTATGTAATGTGTCTTCTATTTCCCTTGGGAATGAAATTGTTTGATATTCCTGAAACATATATCAACTGATGATGAGAGAGAACCTTAGAACAGATAGGGACAAGAAGGGCATCAGCACAAAATTGCGAGTAGAATACTAAGAGGAGAGTCTGCCAATTCAGGGTGGGTTTGCTAGGTTTATGTTTTGGGACAAATGCCTAACTATTGACCTGATCCATCTAATAAGTGTGCCATCTTATTGAGTTTCCTAAGAAATTACTACTGAGACTAGTAGAAGTATTCTTTAAACCCTTTTACAATGCGTATGATTTTGTTTTATAAATTTTAGCCTATAGTCCCTTGTTTTTTTTGGCTTTAAACTTCCTTTCAACCAATGTGAAAAAGGAAACCTGAACAAAATTGTGCAGATGTGACTGCAATTGTTGCTTCTGATCAGCATGAATCAATCAATATTACCAACATGAGTTTATATAATTCCAACCAGAAGCAAAGAAAAATTATTTGATTACTTTTTTCAGGTTTATTATAGATAAATGAATTTATATATAAATAAATATAAACAGTTTATGGATATTCCTTTCACCCACTCCCTTTATGAATCCCTTGCTGTCTGGATTCCAACTTGGAATCCAGTGACTCAGGAGCTATTGAGAATCTTTTCCTTCAGATAAAATGTTCCCTTTCATTTGTTAAAGCTAATAAATGGTTTATTGGCTATTTCACTCAGTCGTTTGTCATGTATTGAAGACTTGCCCACTTGCAGAAACAATGCAAACACAATATATTTTTGAGAAAGGTCTTTAAAGGCCATTCCACAAAATATAATTACCAGTCATTCCTGAACAGCAGCTATGAAATTTAAGGGGAATCTTTTATTTTTAATTTCATTATATTATGTTATGTTAGTCATCATACATTACATCATTAGTTTTTGATGTAGTGTTCCACGATTCATTGTTTGCATATGACACCCAGTGCTCCATGCAATACGTGCCCTCCTTAACACCCATCACTGGGCTAACCAATCCCCCCACCCCTCTCCCCTCTAAAACCCTCAGTTTGTTTCTCAGAGTCCATAGTCTCTCATAGTTCATCTCCCCCTCCAATTTCCCCCCTTCATTTTTCCCTTTCTACTATCTTCTTTTTTTTTAAAACATATAATATATTATTTGTTTCAGTGGTACAGGTCTGTGATTCATCAGTCTTATACAATTCACAGAGCTCACCATAGCATATACCCTCCCCAATGTCCATCACCCAGCCACCCCATCCCTCCCACCCCCCACTCCAGCAAACCTCAGTTTGTTTCCTGAGATTAAGAGTCTCTTATGGTTTGTCTCCCTCTCTGGTTTCATCTTGTTTAATTTTTTCCTCCCTTCCCCTATGGTCCTCTGTCTTGTTTCTCAAATTCCTCATATCAGTGAGATCATATGATACTTGTCTTTCTCTGACTGACTTATTTCACTTAGCATAATACCCTCTAGTTCCATCCACATCATTGCAAATGGCAAGATTTCAGGTTTTTTGATGGCTGCATAATATTCCATCACACACACACACACACACACACACACACACACACACACACACACCACATCTTCTTTATCCATTCATCTGTTGACGGACATCTTGGATCTTTCCATAGTTTGGCTATTGTGGACATTGCTGCTATAAACATTGGGGTGCACGTACCTAAGGGGAATCTTTGAATCACATAACTAAACAGACTACAGGTCAGTTAGTTCAACAAATATTGATGGAGTGACAGGCCCAGGCCCTGTCCTCCTGCTGGGTAAACAAGGGTGAGTATGTTCAGTTCCACGTTCCCTTAGAGTTTAAAGAAGCAGGTGATTTCACTTAGTGTGATGCTTTCATGAGGAAGCCTGTTCTAAGGAAAGCTCTGGCTTTTTCTCATAGGTTGGTACAATAGGCTTTTCATCAACTTTGTGCTAAGGAGGCATATTCTCTTCTTTGTGCTACAAACGTATTTCCCAGCTATGCTGATGGTAATGCTCTCATGGGTTTCATTTTGGATTGACCAGAGAGCTGTTCCTGCGAGAGTTTCCCTGGGTACGTCTTTCTGTACCTTTGTGAAATGTTAATATCAGAGAAAGTTCAAGAAGGTAAATAAGCGGTGATAAGTGGAGAGGAAAAGAGTGCTGGTTTAGTAGGGGTACTTAGAGACATGCACTCAGGTTACAATATTTATCTTGACAGCCTCGGGGGCAAAATATGATTGGACTCTTTCTTTCCTGGGGAACTGAGGCATTAGGTATAAAGCCTGAACCAGATGACCAAAAGGGGAATAATAAGGAGAAATTATGAAATTATGGAGCATAAACAGCCTCACTTTGCAAACCTATCTCCTCACTTTCAGGGAAACCTCCCCATCTCTTGCCCCAACCCACTTCACTTTGCATGACAAACCTTTGCATCATAGAAAAAAGAACGTTCAAACTAATGCACACTGTACTACTGGTATCTTAATACATTACTTCTTGGGATAGGCTAATTAAAAATTGGGGCTTAGCCTAAACACCAAAATCAGAACAAACCACAGTGAAATTTGTTACTGTGGTTCCTTAGTTGGCAAGAGGTTCAAAGGGGGAGGCATTGCTGGCTTCATTAAGTCATCATACAGGTATGATTATCTACTCTGTTTAGCATGGCATGCCACATGCCACTGTCACACATACTGATTTATGGGAACGATGTCAGGCCCGCTTAGCAGTGACTGAGTTCTTACAAAGCGGAAGATGCCTGGCTAAGCACTTGGATAACCTGTTACTTAATGAGAACCCAAGAGTCAATCCCACTTGCCTCTTCTGCTCTTTCAGGGCAGAGCTCCCTCATTTCAGCCGATTTTGTTCTTTGACCTGTAATGCTCTACCTAGACAGAAGATTGTTATAAGTGCTTCACAATCATTGTAATTATCACACAATTCATTCCAGAAAGGGTGATTTCTAAGCTAATGTTCACAAATTATATGCATACTTCAAAAGATCATTTGAAAGACACACATTGTCATTAATATTAATAATTTGTTCACCTCTTTCCCCTATTAAAAGCTTTAATCTATAAGCATTTGAGGCTTGACTATCTTCATGGGAAAAAATACCATCTGAATGAGTAATTAAATTATTGCGGCTGTGACTTCACATCAGAGCAGTTGCACCCTGACCTCATACGGCAGTGGGGCAGGGTAGAGCTGAACAGGAGATGAGAGGCACATTTCCAGCCCTCAAGACAGAATGACAAAGACGTTCAGTCTCTAAAGGTTTGTGAACATGCTTTTCAATCAGATTCCTGAAGTCGAATGCTCAGCTCTTACACTTTTAAAATGACAAGTAATAGAAGCTGGTTCCAGGGCAGGCTGGGGAGAATGGAGAACACTGAAATGCCTTTAATTCACCCCTGAAATTCTATGCTTCTTGCATCTACATCTGATTCCCTAGGGGGTTGGGAAATTGCTACGCAGATTTATGTAAAGTAATTATAAATCAGAAGTGTCCCTCTCCCCTCTTATCTTACTGAAGGGAACTGTAGTATTCCTATACCACTGCTATCCTCTCAGACTTTTGCTTCTTAACACCCTCAAGGTTTTTCAAAGATATTTTGTGCTCTGGGGGCGCCTGCGTGGCTCAGTTGGTTAAGCATCCGATTCTTGATTTCAGCTCAGGTCATGCGATCAAGCCCTACATCAAGCTCTGTGCTGGGCCTGGAGCCTGCTTAAGATTTTCTCTCTCCCTTTCTCCTCCCCCCAGTGCTCTCTCTCTCTCTCTCTTAAATAAAATAAAATAAAATAAAATAAAATAAAATAAAATAAAATAAA